>NW_028270162.1:21908645-22211595 GCF_037043375.1 Chiloscyllium plagiosum | reverse complement strand
ATTCCACTACGTTGAAATTGCAACAGAAAGCAACAATCATTAACTGAAATAAGTTTGCACATGAATGCAGTTTAACCTGTGTATTTTGTGGATGTAAGTTTGATCGCTGAGCTGGAAGGTTAATCGTCAGACATTTCGTCACTATACTAGGTAACATCATCAGTGAGCCTCCAGTGAAGCACTGGTGATATGGCCCGCTTTTTATTTATGTGTTTAGGTTTCTTTAGGTTGGTGAAGTCATTTCCTGTTCTTTTTCTCAGGGGGTGGTAAATGGGATCCAAGTCAATGTGTTTGTCAATTGAGTTGTGGTTGGAGTGCCATGCTTCTAGGAATTCTCGAGTTTGTGTCGGTTACAAGACACGTGCGAGAATTCCGAGAAGCATGGCACTCCAACTGGAGCACTATTGACAAACATATTGACTTGGATCCCATTTACCACCCCCTGAGAAAAAGAACAGGAAATGACATCACCACAGAAAATGATATCACCAACCCAAAGAAGCCTAAACACATAAATAAAAAGTGGGCCATACCACTCGTGCTTCACCGGAGGCTCGCTGATGATATTACCTAGTAAGGTGAGGAAACGTCTGAAAGTGAACCTTCCAGCTGAGCGGGCAAATGTACATGCAGAACCTCAACCTGAGCTACAAATCTTCTCAAAACTCACTGTGCATTTTGTCTAAGCTTTGCACTAAAAGTAACCGAGACTTTCAACACTGCACCTTCCAGCTGGATAGAGCACTGTTCTCGTGGAATGCATAGTTTCATCCAATGAGCAAGTGCCATTTGAAAATGGCTGGATAAATTCATAGCAATTGCTCACTGTACGGAGGAGGTTGTTTCAAACATCCTAAACTGTTACCTTAGCAACAGAATTTTGGTGACACTATTGCTGCTGCTGAATATTGATTTGAGTTCAGTAATGTCTGTAGAGGCTGTTCAAAGACAGCTGTGCTTTGTCATCATTCCAACTGGGATTTGCTCTTTTCAATTTCTGAAATGCTCCAAATTATGCTGTCAAGACATTTTGAGCTACTTAAAAATTAATTTCACATCCACAATAACAAGTTTCAGTAGCACTCCTTACACTTAGAATTTTTATCTCTCAATGCTTTGAAAGGAATAGAAACACTATAGCAGCTGAACAGAAAGAAACAAAAGTTAGCAGGAAGGGCAAAAGGTAGGATATGGGTGAAGTTGTTACAAGTCTTTTGAAAGCAGATGGGAATGTTGCAAACGTTGGGAGGCGATGTGGAGGAATTGCAGGGGGAACAGGGAACACACCAGAGCCAGAGGAGCAGAGTTTCTGCACAAGGACATGTAGCTAAGAAGATCACAGAGACAAAGACAAAGACAGAATAGGGCAAGGACATTGATGAACTTGTAAGTGAAGACAAGGATGATGAATTCAATTCAACAGCAACAACAATGCTTCAAAATACTTCACAGGAGCGCCAGTAAATCAAATTCAACATCAAGGCACAGAGATATTGGGTCAAATCATGGGTCAAAAGAAATATGTTTTATGGAACACTCCAAAATAGAAATAAAGGAAGGGAATCAAGTTTCAGAGCTAGACTATTGGCAGTTGAAGTTAGGGTTATCAATACGATAGTAATTAAAAGCCAGTTATGTACAAAAGCTGTGACTGGAGCATCGCAGAAATTAAGCATGTTGCAGATCATATTCCATTTATAAGTGGGAGCTAAATACCAGACACCGTGATATATATGTGTGTGTGTGGAGCGGTGGAGAGAGTTACCTAGATACCTTGTACTATGAGGGAGGCACATCTATTAGGATTGGGTCATCTGATTTGGGAAGTGTTCAGGGACAAGCTTTACCATGACTCTAAGTAAAAAGAGGCCCGGTGGCCAGAAGCCTCAGCCTTTGCACTCTTCAAAAGTATTTAAAGTTCTTTCAGCTTGTCTGGACAAGACTGAAGGATGCAGAGAAGGTGAACTAACTGATCATGGCAGCTTTTTTTCTTGCCTAGGAACTGACAAAATGTGGAGGGTTTAATTTACGGTTTAGTGGTGGTAAAGGAAGCCATTCGAGTGAGCAAACAATTATGTAGACAGAGACAATCTAGTGAAGAGAATTGACATTGTCCTCTACAGTAAACAGCATGTGTTCAGTCAACTGGGTTTTCTGCCCCATGCCAGCGATTGGGACATTTGCTCAGGGCTCGAACGGAATTTGCATTCAGAAGGGGAGGATCCAGTCGCGGTGGTTAATTTAACTATCATTGAAGCAGATAGGATAAAGGAGGCTCTGCACACTCAGTATGAGGAGTCAGACACCAAATTAAGTAGTAGAACCTTAAAGGCCATAATTGCTGAATTACTGCATGGGTAAATTGTCATAAGGCAAATCTGACTAGAGAGATGAATGCATACCTCAAAATTTGGTATGGGAGCATTGGCTTCCAGTCTGTAAAACACAGATACCAAGCCTGGGGAAAGTGTGATCTGTAACAATGGACAGTCACTAGCTGGGGACCAGCTATACGGGGGCTGGTGTTCCTGCCAACTGCATAAATAGGGAAAGAGAAGATTTTGAACTAAAAAGCAGTGGCAAATGATCAAATTTGGGAAGAACTGATAAATGAAGTCATAGACTCAGGCCAAAGAGAAATAATAGAGAAGCCAAGACAGAAAGTGATACAGGATATACACAAAGAATCAACCAACAGATAAAATTAGAACTTACAAAAGAATAGAAGGATAAAACGTAAGGCTTTATATCGTAACATTTGAATCAAATCAAATGAACAGAGAACCCAAAGAGAAATGAGTAAGTACAATATGGTAGCCATTACAAAGACAAGGCTATAGGTTGACCTGGATTGAGACCGGAATCGTGAAAGATTCGGGAAGGACAGGAAACTAGAACAAGGTGGTGGGGTGGGTCTAGTTAATGAAGGTATTAGTACAACAGACAGGCTTGACCCAAATTCAAGAAACCAAGATGTGGACACATTTTGGATAGAGATGAGGAATCAAACAAGCAGCAAGTCACTTGACATCTTGCAAAATGTCCAGATTACAGAGGAGCAAGTGCTGGATGTCTTGAAACTGTTAAAGGTGGATAAATCCCCAGGACCTGATCAGGTGTACCCGAGAACTCTGTGGGAAGCTAGAGAAGTGATTGCTGGGCCTCTTGCTGAGATATTTATAACATCGATAATTACAGGTGAGGTGCCAAAAGACTGGAGGTTGGCTAACGTGGTGCCACCGTTTAAGAAGGGCGGTAAAGACAAGCCAGGAAACTATAGACCGGTGAGCCTGACCTCAGTGGTGGGCAAGTTGTTGGGGGGAATCCTGAGGGATAGGATGTACATGTATTTGGAAAGGCAAGGACTGATTAGGCATAGTCAACATGGCTTTGTGTGTGGGAAATCATGTCTCACAAACTTGACTGAGTTTTTTTGAAGAAGTAACAAAGAAGATTGATGAGGGCAGAGCAGTAGATGTGATCTATATGGACTTCAGTAAGGCGTTCAACAAGGTTCCCCATGGGAGACTGATTAGCAAGGTTAGATCTCATGAAATACAGGGAGAACTAGCCATTTGGATACAGAACTGGCTCAAAGGTAGAAGACAGAAGGTGGTGGTGGAGGGTTGTTTTTCAGACTGGAGGCCTGTGACCAGTGGAGTGCCACAAGGATCAGTGCTGGGTTCTCTACTTTTTGTCATTTACGTAAATGATTTGGATGCGAGCATAAGAGGTACAGTTAGTAAGTTTGCAGATGACACCAAAATTGGAGGTGTAGTGGACAGCGAAGAGGGTTACCTCAGATTACAACAGGATCTGGACCAGATGGGTCAATGGGCTGAGAAGTGGCAGATGGAGTTTAATTCAGATAAATGCAAGGTGCTGCATTTTGGGAAAGCAAATCTTAGCAGGACTTACACACTTAAAGGTAAGGTCCTAGGGAGTGTTGCTGAACAAAGAGACCTTGGAGTGCAGGTTCATAGCTCCTTGAAAGTGGAGTTGTACGTAGATCGGATAGTGAAGAAGGCATTTGGTATGCTTTCCTTTATTGGTCAGAGTATTGAGTATAGGAATTGGGAGGTCATGTTGCGGCTGAACAGGACATTGGTTAGGCCACTGTTGGAATATTGCATGCAATTCTGGTCTCCTTCCTACTGGAAAGATGTTGTGAAACTTGAAAGGGTTCAGAAAAGATTTACAAAGATGCTGCCAGGGTTGAAGGATTTGAGCTATAGGGAGAGGCTGACAGGCTGGGGCTGTTTTCCCTGGAGCGTTGGAATCTGAGGGGTGACCTTATAGAAGTTTACAAAATTATGAGGGGCATGGATAGGATAAATAGACAAAGTCTTTTCCCTGGGATCGGGGAGTCCAGAATTAGAGGGCATAGGTTTAGGGTGAGAGGGAAAAGATATAAAAGAGACCTAAGGAGCAACGTTTTCATACAGAGAGTGGTACGTGTATGGAATGAGCTGCCAGAGGATGTGGTGGAGGCTGGTACAATTGCAACATTTAAAAGGCATTTGGATGGGAAGGGTTTGGAGGGATATGGGCCGGGTGCTGGCAGGTGGGACGAGATTGGGTTGGGATATCTGGTCGACATGGACAAGTTGGACCAAAGTGTCTGTTTCCATGCTGTACATCTCTATGACTCTATAAGAAGTGGTGTACAAGCCCCTTCTCAATAAGGTGGAGCACAAAGTAAACAATAATGAGAGCTTGTCAGGAAGGCACATCTATAATCATGGGAGATTTGAATTTACATATCAACAGGAAAAATCAGACAGGCAAACATAGTCTAGTTTCAGAATTCGCAAAATGTTTTCAGAATAGCTTCTTGGACTAACATGTGTGGTTCTGTAGCTACCAGACAGCAGGTTATACTAGACCTGATAATTATGCAATGAAATAGAATTAATCAATGGCGAAGTAGTGAAAGCACCTCTAAATATCAGTGACCATAATATGACTGATTTTGGTGAGTGGGCAAACATCTAGCAAAAGGAGTACAAAGTGAAACTGTCAATTTTGGCAGGAAGAATAAAGGAGTCATATGTTATCAAAATAAGGAGTGACTGCAGAGCTCTGAGATGCAGAGGGATTTGGGTGTCTTCATGCATGCATCATAAGGTTGGAATGCAGGCACAGCAAGCAATTAGAAACTTATTAGCATGTTAACATTTATCATGAGAATAATGGATAAAATAGGGAGATTTTGCATCAGTTTTACAGGTACTGATGGATTTATGGGCTTATCAATTGCTACCTTAATTAAGAAACAATGGAAACCCTACTGGAAGTCGCTCAGAGAAGGTTTACCAGGCTTATACCTGGAATACAAAGGTTGTCTTGAGAGGAAAGGTTAGACAGGCTATACTTTTATCTATTGGAGTTTAGAAGGGTAAGAGGTAATTGAAACATGCAAAATCCTTAGAGGTCTTGACAGACTAGATGTAGAGATATCACCTTTTTATTGAAAAATCTAAAACTAGGAGACATTGTTTAAAATGTCCATTTAAGAGAGAAACGGGGTGAATTTCTTCCTCACAGAGTCTCCTGAAACTCTTCCTGAAAAGGTAATGGAAGCAGAATCCTTGAAATGGAACACTTAAGGCAGAAATATATAGATTTTTGTTAATCAAACGGGCAAAAAAAAGGCTAGACAGGAATGTGGATTTGAGGATACAATCAGATCCGCCATGATCTTATTGAATGGCAAAGCAGGCTTGAGGGGCTGAATGGCCTACTCCAATTCGTTGCTCAAATTTAAATTTTGAAAAAAAGGTCACCCACAAAACCATGAGAAATTTTGTAAAGTATTCTCCTATTTCAAGGCCATGCAAAAAAAGCACAAAGAATTTGACTAATACTTTTAAAATATCCATCTTAATCCAATTGTTTTTAAATATTCTGCCAAATGAAAGTCAAAAACATAATTTCCTAATTCCCCTAATTTTCTCCCTGATGGGAGATGGTGCCACAGCCAATCCTTTCTCATTTGCACAGATCAGAGAACAAATCTGTAATATCTGACCAGCACGCAGCTAAACAACAACAAAACTGCAGGATGTTGGCACGGCTCCCAAACATGTGGTTTGCTGATTGGCAGGCTTGATAGAGAGTGAGCAGCATAAGGGAATCCTGAATGTGTTAAACTATATTTGTGAAACATTCTATTCTATTTTTTTTTAAATGAAACCCACTGTGTAAAACTTCATGTAATTTGACAAAGTCATTTGAAGTTGCTGTTACATTTCTCGAATTTTGCTGCTTCTTACTGTGAGATTATCACGGCTTCTGTATTTTAGACTATATTCAGAAACAAGTCTTGGCTCCATATAATCTCAGTAGTATCTGTATCAAAAACGTATTTAGACATCAGGCTAATAATGGGCCTACCATAATAAACAGACATTTTATACTGATGCCGTAAGACAGCATGAGGCCCCCACATTGGTATGTTTATGGTAGGATTGATGAGAAACACTGAAGTGTTATATTGCAAACTACAATTATCATAACTCTCTGTGACCCAATCAAATTATAAAAAACGATAGATTCACTTGCGCTTCTATTACTTTGAACAGTAGGAACAGTCATGAGATTTAATTTGTATATATATTATAGGTTGGGGGCGGTGCTTCAAAGCTTCAAAGACCCTTCAGACCAACTTGTTCATGCTGATCAGATATCCTAAACTTATCTGGTCCCATTTGCCAGTATTTTGCCAATAACCCTCTAAACCCTTCCAGATGCTTTTAAAATATTGTTATTGTACCAGCCTCCACCAGTTTCTCTGGCAGCTCATTCCATACTTGCACCACCCTCTGCATGAAAAAGCTGCCCCATCAGTTCCTTTTATATCTTCCTCCTCTTACCTTAAACCTATGCCCTTTAGTTTTGGACTCCCCTGCCCTGGGAAAAAGACTTTGGCTATTCACCCTATCCATGCCCCTCATGATTTTATAAACATCTAAAAAGTCACATCACAGTCTGACATTCCAGGGAAAATAGCCCTTTTTTGAGTGATGAGTCGCTTCAAAAGGCGACAGCATTACATAGGCACACAAACAGTAACACTGAAGAACACTACATGCTGTGTGAACCTTAGACATTACCCTACTCTGTGTAGTCCAAATCCTTGCCCAAGCTCTCTTGACCACATCACACAGCAACAAGAATCAATCCCACTAATGGCACTGAGGCACAAGCAATATCACAGAATCTGTACAGCACAGACGGAGGCCATTTGGCCCATTGTGCCCTCACCAACCCTCAAGAGAGCATCCCATCCCCACCCAATCCCCATTGCCCTGCACTTACCATAGCTAACCTCCCCACCCTACACTACCCTGGACACCCCATCGCAATTTAGCATGGCTTATCCACCTAACCGCACATCAACAGCAGAGCACCTGCAGGGAACCCACGCAGACGGGAGAATATGCAAACTCCACAAAGACAGACAGTCATTCAAGTTTGGAACCAAACCTGGGTACCAGTGCTGTAAGGCAACAGCGCGAACAATTGAGCCACTGTGCCACCCAATATATTGTGGTCTGGAAAGACTGAGCCCGGTTACCAAAGTAGCCAACACTTTCCAAGTTCCAACAGCCTGCACTTCACATCAGTGACCATAAAACCTTGCATAGCATTAAGGATGGCTAGACTCTGCAACTTCATTCTTGCACTTACAGCAAACCTGACATTCGCTCACACAGCTGAAAATGAAAATGTGAGTACAAGGACATGTCACCTGTGCAACTTGCGTCACCTCAGAAGGTCATCTCTCTTCCTCTCCCACTACATCTCAGTCTTGACCTGAGGTCCACAGCAGGTTGGAGGAAGCTTGCCCTGTAATCATGCCCCTTGGCCTTGGATGTTTTGGCTGACCACAGGAGTGTTGCTGTCCAGAGGGCCCACGTTCGCTGAGTGTGTCCTGCTCAGATGTAGGTGTACAACCTTCGGCTTGATCTGCCACATGACTGTGGGTAGCTGGCAGGATAAAAGATGGAAGGCTCTGTGGAATGGTATGAGGAGATTTCTAAGGGGGGCCTAAACATGATTCCTCCTCCAGCTGGGGACCTACTGGCACCACCCTGATTCCTTGTGAGAAAGGAGCAGCTGGACTGAGGTCAAGGTCCCTTGCCCTCTGTCACCCTGCTGTTGGTGCTGAACAATCCTGGAATATCCTAGCAGTTGTGAGTACCCACAACAAGTGGGAGAATCTGGTAACTGGGTCACCACTGGAATGTGGCGCATGGTTAATAAGGCAAGTTTGGGATGACAACCTGAGAAAACTCACCAGGCTCCTTGGGCAGATACCCTCCATAAAATTTGACAAAGTTCCTGGGTTTCCATTTATAATGGAAAGCATCTATGTCATTCCTTTCTCTATTATTGTTATAACAGAGGCACAAAGTAATATAAAACAATATGGATTTTGAACCACCTCAATGCAATGCACCAGATGACTGTAGTTAGAAGTAAAGGTTAAAATTATTTCCACATTAATGCTCAGGAGATCACTACGGGGTAAGATCTTCTGTGCAAATATTAGAACAATTTTTAATGAAAGGAAGGGACAGAGAACCAATGCCTTTTAAACATTTAATGTTGCATGTATTTTTCAGTCCAGGCCAAAGTATTTCAATCCCAAATAAAAGAGACCAGAGAGGTCTGCATAAGCAATAGTGCATTATTACTACATAGTAATAGGTGCTTTCTGCTTCCTCCAAGTACACTTTATTGATCCGTAATCCAATTTCCAATCTTTCAGCTACTGATTGCTAAAAATCGGATTGGCAGAATATAAACAACCACCTACTATCCATTACCAACAATGCTTACTTTTACTTTTCTTTCATATGTTGCCTCACCTTATCTGCCACTGAAACCCAAATTTCTTCTGTTCTCTCTCCTGGCTGCATCGCATCTTCCATCCTCAAACGTTTTGTTTTGTCATCTTTGCACCAGGATAGGGCATACCAAAACAATCCTGTGAGATAATGTGTCTCCTGATTAAAATTATCAATTGCACAATTACTAAAAGGCCTCCAGCCACTGTTTTTGGCTGGGAGAAGTATCCAGCTTATTTTGGATTACGCTAAAAGGGGATGGTGTCTCAAAAGGTCTAAACAAGTGAACACTGCACTACGTAGTAAATCCACAATGGTTTTCTCCACTAACAGAATGCTGCTGTCAAGTAGAAAAAGATATTTTTCCCACCACACAAATAATAATGTTATATGCGTTTCAGCACTGATGTGACGCATGTAGCCCATACATCTCAATGACTGAAGGACCAGTCAAACGATACATCCCATTGACCATTCACAGTGAGCAGCATATCAATCATGCTCAACCAAACTTGCAAGCCTCAGAAAACTATCCCTTCCATTAGGTATGATTCTGCCATTGGAAATCATTCATTAAATAATCTGGACCATACCAATAATTACACTGGAAACCAATTTCAGATCATCAGCTGCACTTGCAATTGATGCATTTATGTGCGCTAGATGTTACATACATAAATACACAGGACCTAGTTTTATGTTGACAAAACAGAAGTTTGCACGTATATTGCACCTTTTTCAAAAAAGAAAGGGCCATGCAGACAGCAAACTCCTGCTGCATCCCCTCTGGCAAAACCATAACCACTCAGAACCTACTCTCCTGGCCTGAGAATTAAGAATGTCAGTTAACTTTTCTTGCAGCTTCTCCATGCCAATGATGCTGTAAACAATCACTGTGTAAAATGGAGTCCTTTTGTTAAAATCCATTTCGTAGGTCTGATGATGAAAAGCTTCAATTTCTTGCATCCTTTTAGCAATGTTTAATTTGTGTTGATCAGCACCTGCAATGTTTTGCTGTTATCTAAAGTTTTGTGAAACACCTTAGGAGATACTACTACCCTTAAAAAGGTGTATTACAAATGCAAGTAGTTACTGTTCTTGAGGAAGAGACCAGGCTGAGACTTTTTTTTTGGGTATTTTGACATCAATCTACCCAGTGATATTATTGAAGACCTTCAAGCAAGTGGAACTTGAATCTAGGTCTCCTGGCTCAGAGGTAAGGACACTACCACTGCATCACAAGAGCCCCACTTTTCTTCTTTTTTTAAATTTAACTTATTTTTCTGACCAATCTGCTCTGATATGTTATTACACATCTCTGGAGCAGGTGGAACTTGAGCCCAGGCTTTCCAACTCCAGGGGGTACGGACACTGACACTGCACCACAAGAGGGCCCCACTTTCCCCACCTTCTTTAATCCCCATCAGCTGCTGCTATAATCCAATCGATATTTACAGAAATTACCTCATGATGCAACAAAAGTGGTGTCCATGGCAACTTCACACCTGTACCACATGATGCTATTCGGTGTCAGAATTGCAATTGATTTATCAAGCAGCAGCGATAAAAAAGAAAAAAAACTGAGAAATTGCTGAAAATCTGAATCCAAAAAGTGGAAAAATGCACGTTATCTAGCAGAGACAGAGAAACTTAACATGTCAAGCAAAGCCATTTCATTTAAACATGGTCAGACCGTCAAGAAATAAAACACACCAAGTATTTTTAGTAACAAGTTCTGAGTGGTTATCCATGATATCTTATCCATGATATTGATTTGGTAGGTTATAGACTAAGCTGTAGCATACTTATAATATTGTGTAGAAGCCAGCTAATGCTATATAATAGAGGATTCAGATTAAACTGTTGCATGCAGAACTGGACACAAAAGTAACAAGCATGAGATGCAAAATACAAATCAATAAAGAAATCTATTCCCTTCAAAGTAATGAGTTCTGTCTACGATGACATGAAAAATGATTAAGCAAGGTTGACTGAGTTTTACAGGCTTCTGCCCTTGACCATTGAGATCAGGGAACTAATGATCCAGGGGTTAGCTTTCACCTTCACCATCTGGTGGGTAAAGGCTGGCAGAGTAGATCACAAGAATGTTGTAATATCTCTCAAATATTCATCTGACTGGACTTCTTTGGAAAGAAAAATCAATTGGATTTTACAGCAGGTGGCCGAGCCAATCTGCCATCGTACCACTAGGCAATGAAGATGGACATTTTTTATTATACTTCTTATTCTACCTGACCAGATTGCCACTGATGCTCCAGTTATAAACACAATTAAAAGCCTTGTGGATAAAAATACTGTTCAACATTGTACTTTAATATGAAAACCAGAAGATCATAAAATTCATTTGAAAGCCTTAAAACATTATTTACCCTAGTTGCCTAGGCACTGAGGGTAAGAAATGGGAGCACAGATCCTATTGTTAAGTAGCTGGTCTGTTTTTACATGGGTGAAGGGAGTTGAATACAATGTAAATTATGTTGGAATGAACAAAAACATTTCTTGCCTTATTTTCTCAGAATCTACTGTGGATCCAACTTACAACGCATGGAAAATTAGCACCAGAAGCCATCCCTACAGGCTGGATTATCCGCAAAAGTTTTCCTCAATCTAAGAAATAATCTTCAGTTGACAACAGCCAGCATACCCAATGGAGCACTTGGGATATATGGCACTGCAGACCAATGAAACAGTTTGACACAAATTGAAGTACTAACTCACTGGTTGGTAAATAGCTGGTAACTGCCATCTGGTGTCATATATAAATGACCATCCTTCATATATATTCTGGACACTGGCACAATTGAATTTTAGCAAGTCCAATCTCATTCATAAAGGAATTCTAGCAACAACCTAATAATGGTAAGAATGTTAACAGTAAGCATTCCAGTCTGGGCCACTGGATAGTGATCAGTGGGTCTTGGATCTCATACATGAGTTATCGATATCCTGGCAATGAAATTGATCAGAAACTAAATTGCACCATCCATATAAACAGCTACAACAGCAGATAAGAAGCTAGGTATTTGGTGGCAAGTAACCTCACCTTTTGTCTCCTCAGTGCCTCTCCAGCAACTACCAGGCACAAGTAGGAAGTCTGATGGAATATTATTCACTGCCTTGGATGAATGCAATTCCAACACTCAAGAAGCTCAACACCATCAAGCACAAAGCCATGTCCGTGCCCTACCCCTCAATCGATTGGCATCCCATTCAACACCCATTGACTCCTTTCAGTATGATGGACAGGGGCAGCAATGTGTACCATCCAAAAGATATACTGCAACAACTCATTGAGGCTCCTCTAACAACCCATTCCAAATTCGTTACATCTATCCTCAAAGACAGAAGATGCATGGGAACACAGTCACCAGCAAGTTACCCTCCAAGCCGCATAACATCTTAACTTGGATCTCTATTGCAGCTTCACAGCACTTGGATCAAAACTGTGGAACTCCCTTCCTAACCGTTCTATGGGTCTGTCTCCACGAAAAGGACTGCAATAGTTCAAAGCTCACCATCCC
Organism: Chiloscyllium plagiosum; assembly: GCF_037043375.1. Lineage (NCBI taxonomy): Eukaryota > Metazoa > Chordata > Chondrichthyes > Orectolobiformes > Hemiscylliidae > Chiloscyllium > Chiloscyllium plagiosum. The sequence goes on along the minus strand of NW_028270162.1, from coordinate 22,199,198 downwards.
ATTCTCCAGGGCAGGTAGCAATGGGAAATAAATAGTAGCCTAGCCAGCAATGCTCATATTCCATGAACAAATTTTAAAAATGCTTGGAAGAGTAGCAGGAATACAGAGTACTGGGTTAATGGTAAGATTCTTGGTACTGTGGATAAGCAGAGAGATCTCAGTGTCCATGTGCATAGATCCCTCAAAGGTGCCATCCAAAGGTGCCCCAATAGGGTTGTCAAGAAGGCATACGGTGTGTTAGTTTTTATTGGTAGCAGGACTGAGTTTCAGAGCCATGAGGTCATGTTGCAACTGTACAAACCTCTGGTGAGGGTGCACTTGAAGTATTGTGTGTAGTTCTGGTCGCCGCGTTATAGGAAGGATGTGGAAGCATTGGAAAGGGTGCAGAGATTTACTAGGATGTTGCCTGGTTGGAGGGAAGGTCTCATGAGGAAAGGCTGAGGGACTTGAGAGGTGACATAATTGAGACATACAAGATGACCAGAGGATTAGACAATGGAGCCTTTTCCCTCAAATGGTGATGGTTCACACGAGGGGACATAGCCTTAAATTGAGGGGTGACAGACGAAGGACAGATGTCAGAGGTAGATTCTTTATTCAGACAGCAGGGTGTGGAATGCCCTGCCTGCATCAGTAGTAGACTCACCAACTTTAAGGGCATTTAAATAGTCATTGGATAAACATATGGATGATAATGGAATAGTGTAGGATAGATGGGCTTCAGTTCGGTTTCACAGATCAGCGCAACATTGAGGGCTGAAGGGCCTGTACTGCGTTGTTATGTTCTATGTTCTGTCTTCCCATGCCCAATTTGGAGCTCAAAATGGTTGTATGGTCCACCACACCACCAAAATAAAATGTAGCATCTGCTCCCAATGGATGGTTTCATGTGCTTGAGCAAAACATTCTGTAAAACTGTGGTGACTTTTCCTACCAAAGTATGTGAACTTCTGTGACATTTGTTGATGTACAAACTGGTGGATACTGAAGAGATGGGATGCCTCCAGGGAATTCTCAACACATTGATGAAGCAAGTTGCATGGCTACAATATCAAACCTAGGACAAGTAGCAACAGATTTTAATTTGTTTTGCACACCTTGGTATTTGTGCAATAGGCGCATCATTACCTACCGACTATAACTGAGCTAGTGTAAGAGTGCTGGAATATTATATATGTATACTGAAGTATTATATAAGTACTAGCAAGCTTTTGCTCCTGGCCTAAGTACTTAAAATAATCATACATTAATGATTTTAACTGTTCAAACATGAATTGTCATGTCAATGTGAAGTTAAGACCTGACTTGGTTTCAGAACAAGCTGTTTTATCTTGTTGGGAATGCTGGCCAACATGAACACAGGGAGGAGTGAGCAGTGAGCTGCAGCCACCCCCCAAGTGTGCCTGTTCAAACCTACAGGTTAGGAATTGTCACCATTCGGCCTCTCTCTGCTGCCTGGAAAAACAGCAGCGTGCATATAAATGAGCTGAGATTTGATTATAATGAGATGTGAATACATGCAAATGTGCCCTTCACTGATGACTAGCAAGATTCTCACTTCAACATTAGAACATTGAGGAAAGAAGTCCAATTTTTTCATCCAATGTCGAGAATTTCATTTTCCCAATCTCGCCATATTTTCCCAATTGAGTATCAGCCATGTTGTTCAAGGGCTTGGAAGATTCCATCCATTGAGTTGTGAAATCCAGATTGTGAGCTGGTTTGTTGGTACGTGCACAACACCAGTGGAGTTGCTCACAAATGCAGCCAAATAAATAAAATGTTCTCAAGAAATTCAGCAGGTTTGGCAGCAGTTGAAGAGAGATAAAAATGTTAACATTGAGTCCAATATAGAAGGGCAAGGGAAGGGATAAAACACTGACTCTATAAAGCTGTGTGCAGCAGCATGCTTATCCCTTGGTAACAGAGTAACACTTTACAATAAAGGATACGACACAAACATGTGCTTATTCCTTCACTTTCTTGATAACTGATTCACAATCTCAAATTCAACCTTTGACTCCAATCACAATCTACTAAAGATCTAAATGCTTTGTAAACCTCATTTTTCTAGCAGTCCCAAGTATTTATTTATAGCCTAAATTAGATGTATGAGAGACGGTCTCAAACATACAATTCAGAGTTCAGTTTAATGTTCCTTCAGTAGTATAGATATTTAGTAATCAACCTGTCCAGCCATGTTATGATATATCTCTGGTCTTGAACCTTCTGACACAGAGGTAGGGTCACTGCCACTGAACCACAAGTGTCCTCTTTTCAGTTGCATATCCTGCTTCAGGCACCTAATTTACTCTACTTTCATCAGTTTAGGTTGTTGACATTTTATGTTTTTTTTAAATGTCAAGATTAAAAATGAGAAAAGAAGGAAGTAACCATAAACATTTCTTACAATAAACTTATCATTAGTTTGTTGCATTGTTTCAATAATTAATTTTCTGCAATAATCTGTAATTGGGGTGATTTAAAGTCATGAAAGAAAATATTTACAGAAATCCTATTACCCAAATAGCTCTTACTAAAATCTCACATTATTCGCAATTTGTTTCTCTGCCAATTTTAAACATGTAGTCTCACTCTATTTATTGTTAAAAAGCACACAATACCAGGTTATGGTCCAAAAGGTTTATTTGGAAGTACTAGCTTTCAAAGAGCTGCTCCTTCATCAGGTGACCAGTCGGACAGGATCATAAGACACAGGATTTATAGTAAAAGATCACAGTGTCATGCAATTAAAACTATATATTGAACAAACAACAATCTAGGTTTGTTCAATATATTGTTTTAATTGCATGACACTGAGATCTTTTTCTATAAATTCTGTGTCTTATGATCCTGCCCGACTAGTTACCTGACAAAGGAGCAGCTCTTTGAAAGCTAGTGCCTCCAAATAAACCTGTTGGACTATAACCTGGTGTGTGATTTTCAACTTTGTTCACCAAAGTCCAACACCGGCACCTCTACATCTTTTTATTGTCTCGACCCCCTTCAACATTTATTGGTTAATGAATGTTCAAATAACAACAGGTCAAAATGAGAAAGTTAAGAATAATTGAAGGAAGCTAGGTGGAATCTTTTCGACACAACACTTCATAGAGTTATGGAACACTGCACTTGAGTGATGTGGGAGGAGATGGGAAAAATGGGTAGGTGAAACTGATCAATGCAAATGTTAAAAAGACCCTTAACTACTTCTTATTTCTTTAGCATTCGTAACAAAGTAAAATAATTAACACCTTTTTAATAGCAATAATTTATTGTTGCCACATTTCATATGCTGTTAAATGGTTGTTTTTATAATTAGAAATGGTATGAGTTGAAATCCACAAATATATAGACATATAAATATATGCTTACTTTGGACGTATAGGACTCTTAGAAAAAGATAACATTACAGCAATCAAAAACAGTTGCCTTACTCCAAGAAAGTGCAAATTGGCTTGGGCAATGCAGAATGCAGTATACTGATGGAATAAAAACAAAGATGGAATCTACAGAGTAGAAAAATTTAATCCCTTCCCGGTGTTCTCTTCCTACTGGTATGGAGATGACTTTCAACCTAAATGTTAGTAGAAAATATTCCAACAGATTCTGCTTTTAATCCTAGCCTCTGCATAGTGCACTCAACTGCGTTGTCAAGAGAAAATTTGCGCTTTGTCTGGTAACGCTTCACACTTTTACTTCCTTGGCAAGCTTTCTATTTGATCAACATATATTTTACAAAGTAACAGCATAATAAACTCGGTGCACAATTAAAAATAAAGACAAGGTTACAAGATAATTACCGATGAGGAGAGTCAATTGGCTTGTTTTAACTCATCACTCCAGAAATGACTCTGTTGCCAGTACTACAGCATTCATTCAAAATTAAAACGATCACTGTCCACTCCTCTACCCAGGAGTCTACTCCAAGTTTCACACTCATTATGTGAAGAAAAGCATTAATAGCTTAACCTGCTTTTAATAATTGAAACCTGTGGATGTTAATTTTGCAATTTATGTTGTAATAACATTTCCAAGCTTGTATAACTCTGTAACACCATGTGACATAGGAGCAGAAGTGGGTCACTCAGCCCATCCAGTCTGATCAATGGGGGCATTTTCTCTGCATGACGTTTAGGTCCAATACCTGCACTGGCAGCCTGAGGAACTGTGAGGGCCAGGACTCCTTTCTTTTATTGGGAGCTGGGAGTGATGCACCAGATTATGATCAGGGTTGGGAGGCTAGCATTTAATTCTCTCATAAAACATGGTTATCACTAGCTGGCCAACATTTGTGGACTGTCCCTAGTGCCCTTGACAAGGTGATGCTGAGCTGCCTTCTAAAACCATTGCAGATTCAAGTGCTGTAGGTACATCCACAATGCCATTAGGGAGGGAATTCCAGGATATTGACCCAGTGACAGTGAAGGAACAGTGATATATTTCCAAGTCAGGATGGTAAGTGGATTGGAGGGAAACTTGCAGGTAGTGCTCCTGCTGCCCTGGTCCTTCTTGATGAAAGCAGTTACGGCTTTGGAAGCTGTCTGAGGATCTTGGCCAAATTTCTGCAGTGCACTTTTAGGCAAGAGAAACTGCTGCTACTGAGCATCAGTGGTAGAGGGAGTGGATGCTTGGGAATGTGGTGCCAAACTAATGGACTGTTTTGTCATGGATGGTGTCATGCTTCTTGAGTATTGTTAGAGCTGTACCCATCCAGGCAAGTTGGGAATATTCCATCACACTCCTGACTTGTGCCTTGTAAATTGTGAACAGGTTTTGGGAGTCAGGAGATGACTGCATTACTCCTCGCCTGTTACCTGCTCTTACTGCCACTGCATTTATGTAGCAGGTTCAGTTTCCTCAGGATGTTGATAGGAGGTGGTTCAGTGATGGTAACACCATACAATGTCAACGGGTGGTGGTTAGGTTGTCTCTTACTGGAGATGGTCATTGCCTGGAAATTGTGTGCCACGAATGTTACTTGCCTTTTTTTCAGCACAAGCCTGGATATTGTCCAGATCTTGTTCCATCTGAAAATGGACTGCTTCAGTATGTGAGGAGTCACAAATGGGATTGAACATTATGCAATCATCAGCAAACATCTTCAATTCTGACATGATAATGGATGGAAGGTCATTGATAAAACAGTTGAAAATGGTTGCAACAAGGACACTACCTTGAGGAATGCCTGCAGAGTTGTCCTCGAGCTGAGATGACTGACTTGCAAAAACCACAACCATTTTCCTATGTGCCAGGTATGATTCCAACCAGCGGACATTTGCCTCCCCGCCTCCACCACCCCAATTTTGGTTTTGCTAGGACTCCTTGATGCTACGCTCAGTTGCATGAGGCATTGATGGCAAACGTGATTAGATTTATTTAGGATATCTAGTCAGCATGGGTGAGTTGGACCAAAGGGTCTTTTTCCATGCTGTATATCTCTATGACTCTTTGATTCTAAGTTATCACTTAAGTACCTCCCAACAAAATGCTGAATGTCATGATTAAAGAACACAGCAATTGGCTAAAAGGATGATGTCAGAAAGAAGAATTCCATTAATGTGACACCGGCGCAATTTTAGGGATAGCAGGAGTATTCTGAAAGGTTGGAATATATCTAAACAAATATGGAGCTAATGTAATGGCAAAATGTTCAAATATGAGACTGAAGTTATTAAATGAGGAAATAATGAGGCAGGAAGCAAAAGAAAACATTAAGTGCAATCACAAAAATTAGACAAAGATGTGAATAAAGAAGAAGAAAAAGGGACTGAAGTTCGGATAGCATTCAGATGTAATAAAGGCAGTAAGAGGAGAAAATCAAATGCAGCAATCGCAAACAGGAAAAGGACTGAGATAAAGGAATGTGGCTAAGTTTAAACAAAACAGGAAAAGATTTAGTGTTTAAAATCCAATGTTAAAATATTTGTTATTAAAAAAAGATAGAATCCTCCAGAACAAAAGACTGCTATTCAGCATGTCCCAGTTATTTGAATGCATTATCGAAATAGTCACACTCCCATAATCCTCTCTCATGTTCCTTTTGACACTTTCAATTAAATTATTTCCATTGCCTTTGTAAGCAACGCATTCCAGATCTTGACAGCTCATTGGGGGAGAAAAAAAAGCCTTCCTTTTAATTGGTTTGTCAATGGTTTAAAAATTCCATTTTCTATTTGCCAACCTTCCTGCCAGTGGAAACAATTTCCTCCACTTACTCAACCAACATTCCTTATAATTTTGGCTACAATATGGTTAGGAGATCACATATCCTAATTATGGGAGGCGTACAAAAGGAAATCTATGAACAACTGAGGGAATGTTAGGATTAACAAAATTATGAGATTATTATGATCTATTAAATTATTGCATCATAACAGTGCAAATGAAGAACGGAGTATGAAATCCTAAAATGTGGACTTGGACTCCTTTCTCAACTATGTCTACAAAAGGAATTGGTATTGTTAGATCTAGTTAGGTGTAGCAAAATAGAGCAGGCACATGAATTAAAATGTGGATAAGCATTTAGTAAGTAGTGAAGATATTAAGATATGCTTTGTGATCCAGTTCGAAAAATCTAGTACAAAACCAGAGGACAACAAATTGGAATAGGCTGGATTTTAGGATTATCAATAGAATGATCAAATAGGCTGAAATCAGGTGGCAAGAGAAATAGAAGGCACAAAAGATCATCGATGTGATTTGTTATGAAAGATTACAAAGATACAAAACAAACCTATGCTATTAAAAAGGTACTGTGAGTTACAGGATATTACAGCTAAACAAGACGATTAAAAACAAAATAACTTTGAAGCAGGCATGCCAACCTATAGAAATGATAAAAAAAGAATAAAGAAAGCAAAGAAAATATATAAGCAAAGCTCAAAAAATATCAAAAGCAACAGTAAAGTGCTCTACAAATAAATCAGTAAACAGAGAATGGTCGTGTGTGAGGCAAGATGCCCAAGAAGAGAGTTGAACACAAACAGGAATTGGTAAAACCACTAGAGTCTTCACACTAATGTTTACCAAAAAGGAAACTGAGACGACAGTAACTTCCAAATTTGTTGAAAAGTGAGAGATTGTAATAAATAAAAGAGGAAAGTATTCGATAAATTGGTTAAGCTTAGGGAGAACCGGGTGCCAGAAGCTGAAGAGATACAACCACTGATCTGGACAGAAATTAAAGAACAGCAGCATGAGAACTTCATATCTTTAAATTTTAATACAGCCCAGGGATGGGTGGGCAAAACGTCCTGATCTTGTCAGAGCGATGCTTAGGAAATGTTAACTCTCGCAGCTCTATTCCGCACTCAATTTCCCATTCAAAAATAGTGGCTGATGGACACAAGTGTAAATGGTGGCTGGCAGCACGCTAGCACTGAAGATCAAAGGAATAGTTGGTAGCAAAATAATTTTTTTTAAGGCAAGGAACAAAACCAGAGTGAGCAGACTTGGAAGGCATGTGGGACTTGAAAGGGGACTCCAGAGGAAGGACTTTGCTTTTGGGGCCTCTCCTTGCCTGACTTCTCTTTCCATTAGTTGGTAAGTTTCTATTTGCTGGAGTTGCCTACTAAAATTAGCCAATGAGCCCCAACCAGCACATCAGTAAAAGGATCAGACCAGCAGGACCCCCCTCATGCTTGCTGTAAAGGGAGGTTCAACTTACACAGCATGAAATCAGAAAGATCGATCAACACTCATGTCATTCAAATGGCTACCCATGCATCTTTCACCAAGTAGTAAAAGGTTAAAGATTGTCTCTTATATTTCAAGGTTCTAGCAAGAATGTATTTTTACTGAAGGACTGGCAAGTAGCCAATTTAATATCCATTTTCAAAACAGGAGACAGAATGAATTCATATAAGTACAGGCTTGTTAGTTCAACATTAGTGATAGGAAATCATTAAAATTTCAACATGAATTGAAACCTGCAACCCATTCTAAAAGATGAAAGACTTAGCAGCAATCTAAGTTCGTTCAATGTATTGCATCAGTTGTATGACATTATTATCTTTTACTATAAATTCTGTATCTTATGACCCTGCTCCCCGAGATACCCGACGATGGAGCAGCACTCCAAAAGCTTGTACTTCCTAATAAACCTGTTGGATTATAAACTGGTGTTGTGTGATTTTTAACTTTGTCCACCCCAGTCCAACACCAGCACCTCCACATCAATAGAAAAGACAATCATTTTAGACAAATCTTTAAGTAGTGACAATATGGTGCATGAGTAAATCCTGGGAATATACAGTCCAAGTAGTTTCAGAAAACATTTGACCGTAAGGGCAAGAAGCCCTTGGACTTCCTTATCACTGATGTTAAGACCAGTCGATTGACCACCTCTTCCACTTACTTCCCTTAAGTAACCAAATCAAATGTCCTGCACAGTTTCCTCTGCCTTAACCCTTCTCTAATTTCTCTCCCATCTCCTGACATTCAGTGTGCATCTGGGCCACAAGGTATAGCTCTTGCACGGACTAAAAAAGTCCAATTTTCTTTCCTAATTCCTCATGTTAGGTGATATCATGAGATGTTCTCTCTCTCTTTCTCTCTCACACACACCAAGTACTGTCACCTCTCTCTAGTAAATGTATCAGTTCCACCCAAATAAGACATTTACCAACATGGTCCTTGTAAGCTAACAGATTTAATAACAGCCTTCAAAGAAACAATTGGATAAATAGCTGAAGGAGAAAAAGATATACAATGGATTTGTGAGCTAAGGGAAGGGAATTGTGGTCAACTGGATTACTTTTCAAAAAGAGAATGCACACATTCAGTGGGCCAAATGGCCCTCTTCTATTTTCAACCTATTTAGGCATGTTAGGACACATGTCTGGGGCAGGTGGGACTTGAATCCAGACCTTCCAGCCCAGAAGCAAGGAAATGACCTCCACTGCTGTGCATATGCTGTTCTATCCTACCATTACTTCAGTTACTTATTAGTACAGAGCCTTGTCGGTTGCCCAATCTGGAACAACTTATCGATTAGAACATCAGTTTAAGAGTGTGCAGGCAACAAATGGTGGTCCAATCACACTAACATCTCTCTTCTCTTGTTCTGTTAATGAGCTAGGTTATGATGATGTGTTGGATCATGTGTGCTAGTTTTGGGGGCATCTCTGACTCAAGTATTGGAATACTGAGTCTACCAGAGAGGGCCACATACATTTTAATCTCCCAACACCACCTGCATCATTCTGGAGACAATTAATTTCCAAAACAAACCACTTCTCTCTTCAAAAAAGGATAATTGCTAGCTTATACAACTGTCACTACACAATGGGCAAAATGATCAGTTTGAGTGTTCATGAGATATACACCTGACCTTCTGATTGCGAAACTTGAAAGAGTTCAGAAAAGATTTACAAGGGTGTTGCCAGGGTTGGAGGATTTGAGCTATAGGGAGAGGTTGAATAGGCTGGGGTTGTTGTCCCTGGAGTATCGGAGGCTGAGGGGTGACCTTATGGAGGTTTATAAAATCATGAGGGACATGGATAGGGTAAACAGACAAAGTCTTTTCCATTGGGTGGGGGGGGCTGGAAAGAGTCCAAAACTAGAGGGTATAGGTTTAGGGCGAGGGGGGAAAGATATCAAAAGAGATTTAAAGGGCAACTTCTTCACACACAGTGTGGTACAGGTGTGGAATGGGCTGCCAGAAGAAGTGCTGGAGGATGGTACAATTACAACATTTAAAAGGCATCTGGTGAGTATATGAATAGGAAGGGTTTGGAGAGATATGGGCCAGGTGCTGGCAGGTGGGACTAGATTGGGTTGGGATATTTGGTCGGCATGGATGGGTTCGGCCGAAGGGTCTGTTTCTGTGCTGTATATCTCTCTGACTCTATGAATCTAAGTAGTGAGCAACACAAATTAGCAACACAAAATGTGTCCCTCTGCTCATACCAAATTCTAAAACACAAGACAGATATTAAATAAAAACCAAAAAAACTATGGATGCTGCAAATTGGGTGTTTCACTGAGTAGGTCACTCAACCCGAAATGTTAACTCTGATTTCTCTCATCAGGTGCTGCCCGATCTGCTGAGCTTTTCCAGCAATTTCTTTTTTGTTTACAAGAAAGTATTGTGTCAAAATAATATCTATCACCTCTCATGACTAAAGCAAATCAAATTCTATGCGAGACAGGCAAGACTGCAATCTAATGGATAACATTATTATCTTATGGAATGGACTGGGCCATCTAGTCAAGTCTGACATTTGTGAACAAGTCAAAAACATTAGCAATTCAAACTTCCCTCATCCTGAATTTGCTCATTAATCTAAATGAAACCGCTAAGCAATAAACAAAAATCAAGAACTGTGTGCGGATGGTGGAAACCTGGAATAAAATCCGAAACGGCTGGAGAACCTTAGTCGGTCTGAAGGAGGGTCACTGGATCTGAAATGTTAACTCTGCTTTCTCTCCACAGCTGCTGCCTGATCTGCTGAAGTTCTCCAGCAATTTTTGTTTTCACTAAATAATAAATCTTCATCTGCCAATTAATCAGAAAAGATCATGGACTGACTTAATGAATGAGACACTACAATTAGTGATGAAGGCAGGATAGTGAAGCAGCAGAAAAGCTTGGACATTGGATATCTCATTAGTAAATGACATTTACTAAATGTACTGAAGCCTTGCATGCAAATCATCAACAACACATTTGATTTATTGCAGGCTTGAAACAATTGAAACATTCCCCTGTTCAAGTGCCAACCGTTATTTGAACTCTCTACCATATGTCTTGATTTAACAAAGAGCTGAAAGACCACACAATAAGAATAATTAAAGACAAGGTGTAAGTCAGATATCTACTTCAACTTTTAATCCACTGATTTCAACAGATAAGAATCATGTGTGTGTTCTTGATCTTTTTGATATGGTTTGACATAAATGGCTCCCTACCACTGAGAAATTATCCCCAATAAGTTTTAAATTGTTGTTTATAACATCTTGTACTGGAACTCAAGTCAAGGTGCTTTAAGCAACTACATATTAAAGAAAAATTATCAGATAAGAATTGCAATTACTTCTGCCTCTGTGACAATTCAAACTGGTATCATGTCTAACTGTTAAAAGAAAGGAGGGAGAATGTGCCACTGCTCCAATTGTTAATACCCATTTTCTTTCCTTCTCAGCTACGTTACCTGAAAAGGTGAATTCCACCAATACCAGCAACCCTTCTGTTATTTTACTGCAAAGGCTATTCTACATTTGTAAATCTCAATTGTCAGTAGCCTTTACAAATACAACCATTACTGCTGTGCCAGACTTTGCCTTGCCTGATGTGCATACATCCACATTTTTAAGCATAAGGATTGCAGTAAGAAGCTGGAATATTAGATTCATTTTCCTCCCTGCCACCTGGCAGCACACAGATAAATTCTTGCACCATTTCAGAAACACTGGGTGACATCAGCTGGAACAGTATGGATTGAGGTTTGAAGGTTTGATTTTCCTGGCTTAAAATATTTGCCTTGACCAATAAGTCAACCACAGAGAGCTGTTCACAACAACCTTGACTAGATTAATGGGATCATCAACACCAGCCCTTCATGCAGCTATCATGACGTATGCAATTTTGTCAAGGCCAGAATTATATTTAAAATAATTTTTGTGCCAGTCTCTTTTTCATAAATTGATACTGAGAAAAATTCATTTTTAAGTTAGATGTCCCTGGATAATCATGAGCACTGGTGTGGCTTTCTAAATATTGCCTCAAATTAGGACGCTTTAAGTGTATAGTGCCATGCTGCGTCACTTGCACAAGGCAAAACTTTTAAAAAGGCACAAATCCAATCCACGGAGTTACACTTTGGGCAATTCTAAAGTTGTATTCCATTACCCCTTAGACTTTAATTACTACCCTGTGTAATCAATGACTGCATAAACGAGTAATTCGTTTTTTTTTTAAATGGCAGCTGTATCCCTAATGGCATTACAGATAAGAATTTACCTGGCACATAGCATGATATTGAAAATTCTCAGCTTCAGCCTCAGCAAGGGTGGAGCACCAGAATTGGGTTAAAGGTGCCAGTCGAGTCGTAGAGTCACAGAGTCATAGAAATGTACAGCATGGAAACAGACCCTTCGGTCCAACCCGTCCATGCAACCAGATATCCCAACCCAATCTAGTCCCACCTGCAGCAACAGAAAATATCTCATCTGCGTTTTCAGCTTTCAACTGTTATCCAATTGCTTTTAATGAAGGAGATATGTAGCAAGTGAGGATAGGATCAGGTGGAACTTTCAGCTTTGATGTAATTCTAGGAGTTTTTTTGTTTTAATGAAAATGGAACAATAGCTCAGAAGCACTATAAAAGAAAATATCTCCACATCACTGGAAGACAAAGCCCTATTTTACAATTGGGAGCATAAAGATCAATAGCAGGCCATTCAGCATGTAAAATCTGTTTTGCCAATCCATTAGAATACATCTGATCTGCACCTCAACCCTATTTGCCCACCTTTGCTCCATTCCCCTGGCATCTTTACACAAAGATCTTTGATAATTTCAATTGAGTCAGCACTCTCAATGTTTTGGATAAAAGTTAAATATTTTCAACACCTTTTGCAATGAAAAAGTACTTTGTGACTTCACATTGGAATGGCATAGTTCATGATTTTGCACTCTTGTTCTCGATTCGCCCACCAGAAAAAAAAGATAGCTTTTCTGCATATACCGTGTCAATTGCATCATAGTTTGTGAATGTCAAAATTAATATTATTTCTTAAAATGAAGGGAATGAGCAAATTAATATAGTATACATAATTTAAGTCTTTTCAGTGGTATGATTTCAGTGAATCTGCACCACACTCGTTCCAAGGCCAATAGATCCTTCCTGGAGTTCAATGCAAAAAATATAGTGCAGTATGTCAGATGGGGTCTGATCAAGGCTCTACACTTAAAGCATAATTTGTTTGTTTGTTTCCCGCTCTTATTCAAAAACTCAGAAATCTATCATTAATTTCTTTTTGTATTTGTGCACTTACTTTGTGATTTATGTACGAGATTAATTTTGTCTTGACAACATACTGTTTAACAATTTTACCTACTTAAATACTGACAGCTGCATTCAAATGAGTTAAGAACTATTAAAACAGTGCAAAAACAAGTAATTTCATATGAATGTACCAAGCAATTTACCAGACATGCTAGAAATGCTAACAACCCAACCAAGAACCAGAAAAGGTGGCCACTGATCTAAAAAAGGTATTAATATATATTGTAAAGTGGTGATTAGTGGCAAAAGGGTATCAAAAAGGTTTTTTTAAAAAACCTTGTGAATTTGGGTCCAGGAACAATGGCATAACAATGAAAACTCAAATTTCAGAGCACCATTATGTTTACTTTTATTTGACACACATCACCAGAAGATCAGTAGTGAGGAAGTCACACTTTACATTTAACATCAGCTCGTGCAATAAAGAAGTCAGCTGTCGGGCACTATTTGAGATGTCAAGTTTGACTTCCCTATAGTAATGAGGACGACATTATGGGCACAAGCAAAAGCGATCTATGTAGGCGAACGACCAAAAGGACTGGCACAACAGGGTTTATAAAAAAAATTGAATTCATCAGATGGGAGCATCACTGGCACGGCCAACATTTGGTCATGATCCACAATCTCGAACCTGGTGCAGTCCATCTGGTGCAGGTACAGCTATTTGCAAGATGTATATGCTGAGTGAAATTTATAACTCCCTTGCAAAGCTGAAAGAACAACAATCACCGTTTGCAAGTAGTGATATTCCAGGTGCCTGCAATCACCTTTCTGGATTGTAGAGATCATTGGTATGGAAGATGCTATCAAAAGAATGTTGCAGAGCTGTTAAAAGATAACCTTATACTTGATACACACGGTACAGGGACTGAAAATTTGAAGTAGTTAATGGAGTACTGATTAGGTGGGCTTTGCCCTGAACAATAGAGTCATACAGCATGGAAACAGACCCTTGAGTCCAATTCATCCAAGACGACCAAATTTCCAAAACTGAACTAAACCCATTTGCCTGCATTTGGCCCATATCCTTCTAAACCTTTCCTATTCACGTATCTGCCAAATGTATTTTAAATGCTGTTACTGTACTGACCGCTACCACTTCCTCAGGCAGTACAGTATAAGCACCACCCTCTATGAAAAGTTGCCCCTCGGGTCCCTTTTAAATCTTTCCCCTTTCACCTCAAACCCTACCCTGGGGATTCCGCTATCCTGGGGAAAAAACCTTAGCTATTATGTTGAGCTTGAGTATTGTTGACATTGCACTCATTCAGGCCTCCTGCTTCAGAGGTATGTGTGTGGGGGGGGTTTGGGGGCAACTACAGTCATGCCACAAGAACCCTATTGTGGAAGATCCATCATTCCATTAAGACAGGGATAATGACTGGACTATGAATCTCAAAAAAGACAGCTCTGGCATCAAAGCAAAACTGCTCACAAACTGATGTCATCATCTGCCTGATCTGCAGTCACGAGATCAGTACATACAAATGAGATGGTATCCCATGCATTTTCCATCAGTAGTGTGAATGTACATATTGGACATTAATAATTGGCCAGTTGGCGCAAACAAATGAGTGTTACACAGCTCAATGTAATCCTCTAGTATGTACCAATGGTAGTTTTACAAATACAGTGGATTTTTGCTTGCAAAGATGGTTTAGTACATTAGCTATCTGTCAATGGAATTGAAAATCAGGGGTTTTTGTATATATTGGCCAATTCAAACTTTTTAGATTCTGGGCAGCAAATTGAAAAGGCCTCCACAATCTTCACAAATCAATAAAAGTAATTTTTTTTTCAGGCTATAACAAGAAAAATTGCAAAATTACTAAAACCAAAACAGTCTCAATTAGCAAATCTATATTCTTGTGACTTGTTCTATTTCTCAGGCCATATAATATGGTTGTCACTATCATCCAAGTTAACAGAGTACAGACCTTCTGTAGATAGGTGCAGAACTATAGAATACACTAACACACAGCAGGTGCCACACTCTTGTGCCCAGTGTTGCCAGGTTGTTAAAGTATACAACTCTAAATAATGAAACTTTTAAAATTAAGAATGGAAATTTAAATCAAAGTCATTAACATTTGCAATGAGAAGAAGTCAAGCCAGTATTCCACATGGAGAATGAGGTTAAAATTGTTGATGTCTATCTGCACCCAAGTACTAATCTAAATCCTTCCTTTGTTGTTTACAAATGTGATTTGTATTTTACCATTTGCTGTTTTGATGGTACATATTAGGAGTGAAAAAAAATGAAGAAATGTACAATGGGTCAACCAGCTTCCGAAAGTGAAGGGGCAGGATGGTAGTTTGGCTTTTATCCTTCTGATAAACAATGGAATGCAAAATTTATCGTGTTGATAAATTAGTTAGAGTTTTTTTTGTTTTCCAAATCAGATTGCTAGTAATTGTAATTGTTTAAATCTTACAGGGTAGCTGTGGCTGTGTTGCACCCCCAGTACCAGTCAGAAGGTTAAAAGTTTGAACCCCTTTCCTGGATTTGAGCTACAACACTGGGGAAACATATGGTCAGTAGCATTATCTTCAGATCGGATATTAAATCGAAGCCATACTCCTCCCTCAGGTTCACATTTTTTTTGGCATACTTTTGAAGAGCAGGATCATTAACTCTGGTGTCTTTGTCAATATTTATCCATTAATTAACATCAAAAAAATCATACTGCAATCTATGGGAGCTGGCCTGCTTCCTACATTACAGCGATGACCACACACTTTAAGAAGTATTTCATTGGTTGTAAAGTGCTTTCCTGAGATCATAAAATGCAGCGACCACATAGTCAGTGAGGGAGAGAGGGAAAGAAACCTACACTGCTAACTGACACAGCAGCGAATCTGCACAGTTACTTGCCTTTGCTGTTTGAGGTCATGTATTTCTGGACATCGGAGTGCATCTAGGAAAAATGAACAAACAGCGAAATTCACAGCTGACCTTGGAGGAACCTGTGTGGGAGAGTACATAGTTTTTAAGTGTAGCCTTGCTCTAAGTCTATGTCAGTGAGTTGAGTGGGTTCTTTCTTGGATTATATGTTTTACTGATAGCTGTCTCTTGATTAAATTTTAAAAATATGAACCATAAGTTCTAAGTTAGCCTGGAGCATGTTTTTTTAGGAGCAATAAGATGGTGCTACTTTCTGGGTCTATAGATTGTTCCTTCACAAAGTTGGCCTTTAGTAGACAGATGTACTCTTCCTGTCAGATGTGGGAGTTTAGGGAGAGTTTCCATATTACTGATGATTATGTCTGAACAAAGTGTCATTGGTTGAGAATGCAATCTGTTGCATGGATCAGTTGATGTGGCAGTTAGGGGCAATGAGGAATGGGTGTAATGGATGGCAGTTACAGAAAGGAAGAAAAGCCACAGATACAGTAAGGTGGATGAGTTAACTCCAGGTAGGTAGTGCACGAGTCTCCAGTGGCTAGCCTATCTCAAACAAGTATGCTGTTTTGGAAAATATAAAGGGTGATGGACTGTGAGGGGAATGGAGCACAAACAGCCAGGTTTCTGGTACTGTAATGAGGGATACATCCGGTTCCAAGTGATCAATTGTGATAGGGGACTCTCTGGTCAGAGGCACAGACAGACGTTTCTGCAGCCAGCAGCAAAAAAAATCAGAATAGTGTGCTGTCAGGATCTCAGAGAGGGTGCAGAATGTTCTCAAGGAGGAGAGGAACTAGCAGGAGGGCATTGTACACATTGGAACTAACGACAAAGGAAGGGAAAAGGAGGAAATTCTGAAGGGAGAACATAGAATGTTAGGCAGGAATTTAAAAAGGAGGTACTCCAGGCTAGTAATATCAGAATTACTCCCAGTGCTTCGTACATGTGAGGATAGGAATAAGAGGATAGAGGAGATGAATGCATGGCTGAGGAGCTGGTGGAGGGTAGAGGGGTTCATATTTCTAGATCATTGGAATCACTTCTGTGGTAGAAATGACTTGTGCAAGAAGGACGGATTGTACCTGAATTGGAAGAGGCTCATATACTGGCAGGAAGATTTGCTAGAGCTGCTTGGGAGGATTTAAACTGGTACGGTGGAGGGGGACCCAGGGAGATAGTGAGGAAAAAGGTCAAAGGTCAATCTGAGACTGGTATAGTTGGGAAAAGGAGCAAGTGAAACAGTCAGGGCAGGCAGTAACAAAGCAGAAAACAAGGTTGGACTGATAAACTGCATGCATTTCAATGAAAGAGGCCAAACAGGGAAAACAGATTAACTCAGGGCATGGTTAGGAACATGGGACTGGGATATCATAGCATTTACAGAGATGTGGCTCAGGAATAGACAGGACTGGCAGCTTAACGTTCCAGGATATAAATGCTATTAGGAAGGATAGAAAGGGTTGTTGGAGGCGGGGTGGGGGGGGGGGGGGGGGGGGTGCACAAGAGAGGAGAGGGAGTGGCATTTTTAATAAGAGATAGCATTACAGCTGTACTTTGGGAGGATATTCCTGGAAATACATCCAGGGAAGATATTTGGATGGAACTGAGAAATCAGAGGGATGATCACCTTACTTACTGGGATTGTAATACAGACCCCCTGACAGTCAGCAGGTAATTGAGAAACAAATTTAACTTTCCAAATATAGACCAGGACTGTCATACTGTTAGTTGGAGAGGAATTTGTTAAATGTGTGCAAGAAAATATTCTGATTCAGTGTATTTGAATGTATTTACTAGAGAAGGTGCAAAACTTGATTGACTCTTGGGAAATAAGGCAGGGCAGGTGACTGAGGTGTCAGTGGGGGAGCACAATGGGGCTAGTGACCATAATTCTGTTTGTTTTAAAATAGTGATGGAAAATGAGAGACTAGATTTAAAAGTTGAAGCTTTGAATTGTACAAAGGCTAATTTTGACAGTATTAGGCAAGAACTTTCAAAACCTAATTGGGGGCAGATGTTCACAGGCAAAGGGATGGCTAGAAAATGGAAAGCCTTCAAAAAAGAGATAATGAGAGTCCAGAGACAGTATGTTCCTGTTAAGGTGAAAGGAAAGGCTGGTAGGTGTAGGGAATACTGGACGACTAGAGGAATTGAGGTTTGGTTTAGAAAAACAAGGAAGCATATGTCAGGTATAGACAGCAGAGATCAAGTGAACCCTTAAAAGAGCATAAAGGCAGTAGAGTTATACTTAAGAGGGAAATCAGGAGGGCAAAAAGGGGACATGAGATAGCTTTAGCAAATAGGGTTAAGGAGAATCCAAAGGGTTTTTACAAATATATTAAGGACAAAAGGGTAACTAGGGAGAGAAAAGGGCCCCTCAAAGATCAGCAAGGCGGCCTTTGTGTGGAGCTGCAGGAGATGTGGGAGATACTAGACGCGTATTTTGCATCAGTATTTACTGTGGAAAAGGACATGGAAGATATAGAATTAGGGAAATAGATGGTAACATTTTGAAAAATGTACATATTAGAGAGGTGGTGGTGCTGGATGTCTTGAAATGCATAAAAATGGATAAATCCCCAGGACCTGATCAGGTGTACCCTAGAACTCTATGGGAAGCGATTGCTGGGCCCCTTGCTGAGATATTTGTATCATCGATAGACACAGGTGAGGTGCCGGAAGACTGGAGGTTGGCTAACATGGTGCCACTACTTAAGAAAGGAGGTAAGGAAAAGCCTGGGAACTATAGAATGGTGAGCCTGACATCGGAGGTGGGCAAATTGTTGGAGGGAATTCTGAGGGACAGGATGTACATGTATTTGGAATTAAGAGTAGTCAGCATGACTTTGTGCATGGGAAATCATGTCTCACAAACTTGATTGAGTTTTTTAAAGAAGTTAAAAGAGGATTGATGAGAGCAGAGCAGTGGATGTGACCTATATGGACTTCAGTAAGGCATTCGACAAGGTTCCCTATGGGAGACTGGTTAGCAAGGTTAGATCTCATGGAATACAGGGAGAACTAGCCTCCACCACTTCCTCTGACAGTTCATTCCATACATGTACTACCCTCTGCGTGAAAAAGCTGCCCCTTGGGTCCCTGTTAAAATTTTCCCCTTTCACCCTAAATCTATCCCCTGTAGTTCTGGACTCCTGCATCCCAGGGAAAATACCTTGTCTATTTACCCTATCCATGCCCCTCAACATTTTATAAATCTCTTTAAGATCAGCCCTCAGTCTCTGACGCTCCAGGGAAATCAACCCCAGTCTATTCATCCTCTCCCTGTAGCTCAAATCCTCCAATCCTGGCAACATCCGTGTAAATCTTGTGTGAACCTTTCAGGTTTCGCAACATCCTTCTGATAGGATGCTCTGACCAATAAAGGAAAGCATACCAAAAGCCTTCTTCACTATCCTACCTACCTGCGACTCCACTTTCAAGGAGCTATGAACCTGCACTCCAAGGTCTCTTTGTTCAGCAACACTCCCTAGGACCTTACCATTAAGTGTATAAGTCCTGCTAAGATTTGCTTTCCCAAAATGCAGCATAAGAAATATGAGTAGGATATTTGCCCTTCTGGAATTGTTAAATTAATAGCCACATATATAATGCAAATGTATTGGTGTGTGTGTTTTCCCAAATGTATTCATGCTGTTTTGCTTAGCAAATCTAGAGGCTGCCATGGGGAAAACGATCTCAGAGGCAACAACAAATAATTTACCTGGATACTTTAGCTGTACTTCAGTATTGAAAATTGTGAAAGTGGGCTGTTGTTTTGTCTGTCACTTATGAATGACTGTGATAAAGGGTTAAAACTGACGAATGTCTCATTAATTATCTTATTTTCAATGCAAACATTATTTTCCTGGAATTTCCTCCCTATTGACATTGTGGGTCTACCTACAGCACTTGGACTGCAGCTTACCACCATCTTTTAAAGGGTAATTACGAATGGCTAACAAATGCTGATGCCCACATCCTACCAAGTAATCACACTTTTTAAAAAAAATTGACCTAGTTGACTTTCTCAAAATCAGAGCTGAAAATGTGTTGCTGGAAAAGCGCAGCAGGTCACATTTTCAGCTCTGATCTCCAGCATCTGCAGACCTCACTTTCTTCTCAAAATCACCCCACTCCAAATTCCTGGTTTTACTGTATATCAGTCACTGTTCTCAAGAGAAGTAAAATTAAAGAAGTGAATTTCTTTTCTTTGCAGTTCAATGCATCCTGTTGACAACTCAAGCTTTTGTCAGAGACCTGGAACAAGATATCCTTTCATCGTCTCCAAAAGTAGTCATTTCCAAACTATTTAGGTTACATGGGACTTGCCAACTGTACAAAGTGAATATTAGTCAGTCACCTGTTTTATACCCTGCCCAATCTTTATCATGAACTTCAATTCACTACTGCCCATGTTATTTTACTGACCAATATCAATTTCATCCCAATACAAATACTTCAGGAGCTTTACAGTCTGCCAACATCACAAATAATAGAAATATGTCATCTCAAGGAATCGTGTTGTAGCAAGTTACACAATAGCTACTTACCACTCTAATCTGGATTCAAATTAAACCGAGACAAACAGAATAGAGCAAGTCTTGTCTGCTGGTTCTTAGGATCTTGTCTAAACTACCATGGGTAGGACTTACTCCACGTCCTTATGGACACAGTCTATAAACATAAAATGTCCTTAACTAGATAAAAAGGTCATAGTGTGTCTGGTGTAGTAAGTGAGAAAATTCATGCTAAAGAAAAATTCATTTCCTTAGCTTGGTTTGCAAATGGGGAGGAGAAAGCCTCACCGTGTTTGGCTATACTTAATGGACTTGGTGTATCTTATACCAATAATGGTTGCCTGAAGTAGGCAGAGTTCATTTTTCAGGAACAAACAAAGCTCACCATGATAAACACAGACACTTGACAGAAAGAACAAAAACGTATTGTCAAACAGAAAAAAAAACAAACATCAAGCCATCAGAAACAAAAACACAGATTGCTAGTGAAACTCAGCAAGTCTGGCAATACCTGTGGGAAGCAAGCAGACTTAACATTTTGAGTCCAGTGACTCTTCATCAGAATTGTCAGCAGCTAGCAAAAAGTAGTATTTGAAGCCATCTGAACATTAAGTCATCATTTGGACCCACTTAAAAGAAAGAATTTTAATATCTAGATCCTCTTTTAATTAGGGGTTGCTCTTGAAAGTACAGTTGTATATTCTAGTTATATTTTCTATATTTGTGCTCATGAGAACAGTTTTTTTTAAAAAGCTGAAAGGTAGTAGAATGTAGGAGCTCAAGTAATACATGCAAAGTTCAAATGAACATGTTCACTATAACACAGCAAATGATTCTACTTGATGTTAATTCGGCTCTCAGGAACTCTACATTCGGCAATTCTCAGGTAATTGGAAACTGTATTTAAAACAGGAATATTAAAAGTTTGCATTCCAGAATGAGAGAAACAGACTCTTTTAGTTAAACTAACTATGCTTAGTGAGACTGATGGGCAGAACAATTTTTAATTATCCAATACGTCACCGACTAATATTAGGAAATTACTTTTGTGATCATACTGTCCAGTGCGCAATGATTATGTGCAAGCCTCAGCAATGTGCGGTTACCATACAGATATCACCAAAAATCTAACTGTGCAGCCTTGGTCCTGGACGAAGGGCTCGAAAATGACACGGAGCACTGAGTTGAAAATGACTACATGAGCAGGCAGTCAGCCGGTCTCATACTGACTCCCATACTGTCCTCAAATGGCTCATTCAATTTGCTTAAAACTCTTTTGACTCCTGGAGCAGATTGCTTTGGTTCAAGCTGCACTGCAGCTGTCAAACTCTTGGGAAGATGGGGGAGTTTTTTTTTTACATAAAGTGAAAGGTACAGGCACAGGACAAAATGATGATCCTGCAGCATTATAGGAATAGTACATGTGACCGAAAGAGGAAAATCGGAGAGAAAAAAATGTTAACAGATTCTAATGTTTATATGAATGAACACCTCCCATTAAAAAAAACTTCCATCATTTCAGCATCTAATTTTTGCTTTCAATCTTGGTGTCTCATTCAAAATCCTTTGTTCAGGTTTCCCTACTGATTGGAAAAGCGCAGCAGGTCAGGCAGCATCCAAGGAACAGGAGAATCGACATTTCGGGCATAAGCCCTACTTCAGGAAGAGGAAAGTGTGTCCAGCAGGCTAAGATAAAAGGTAGGGAGGAGGGACTTGGGGGAGGCGCGTTGGAAATGCGATAGGTGGAAGGAGGTCAAGGTGAGGGTGATAAGCCGGAGTGGGGTGGGGGCGGAGAGGTCAGGACGAAGATTGCAGGTTAGGAAGGCGGTGCTGAGTTTGAGGGATTTGACTGAGACAAGGTGGGGGGAGGGGAAATGAGGAAACTGGAGAAATCTGAGTTCATCCCTTGTGGTTGGAGGGTTCCTAGGCAGAAGATGAGGCGCTCTTCCTCCAACCGTTGTGTTGCTATGGTCTGGCGATGGAGGAGTCCAAGGACCTGCATGTCCTTGGTGGAGTGGGAGGGGGAGTTGAAGTGTTGAGCCACGGGGTGGTTGGGTTGGTTAGTCCAAGTGTCCCAGAGGTATTCTCCGAAACGTTCCGCAAGTAGGCGGCCTATCTCCCCAATATAGAGGAGGCCACATCGGGTGCATTGGATGCAACAGATGATGTGTGTGGAGGTGCAAGTGAATTTGTGGCGGATATGGAAGTATCCCTTAGGGCCTTGGAGGGAAGTAAGGGGGGAGGTGTGGGCGCAAATTTTGCATTTCTTGCGGTTGCAGGGGAAGGTGTCGGGAGTGGAGGTTGGGTTGGTGGGGGGTGTGGACCTGACGAGGGAGTCATGGAGGGAGTGATCTTTTTGGAACGCTGATAGGGGAGGGGAGGGAAATATATCCCGAATGGTGGGGTCCGTTTGGAGGTGGCGGAAATGATGACGGATGATACGCTGTACATGGAGGTTGGTGGAGTGGTAGGTGAGGATCAGTGGGGTTCTGTCTTGGTGGCGGTTGGAGAGGCGGGGCTCAAGGGCGGAGGAGCGGGAAGTGGAAGAGATGTGGTGGAGGGCATTGTCGACCACGTCTGGGGGGATATTGCGGTCCTTGAAGAAGGAGGCCATCTGGGTTGTACGGTTTTGGAACTGGTCCTCCTGGGAGCAGATGCGGCGGAGACAAAGGAATTGGGAATATGGGATGCCGTTTTTACAGGGGGCAGGGTGGGAGGAGGTGTAGTCTAGGTAGCTGTGGGAGTCGGTCGGTTTATCGTAAATGTCCGTATTGATTCGGTTGCCCGAGATAGAAATGGAGAGGTCTAGGAAGGGGAGGGAGGAGTCTGAGACGGTCCAGGTGAATTTGAGGTCGGGGTGGAAGGTGTTGGTAAAGTGGATGAACTGTTCAACCACCTCGTGGGAGCACGAGACAGCGCCGATACAGTTATCGATGTAGCGGAGGAAAAGGCGGGGCATGGTGCCAGTGTAGCTGCGGAAGATGGACTGTTCCACATATCCTACGAAGAGGCAGGCATAGCTGGGGCCCATGCGGGTGCCCATGGCTACTCCTTTGGTTTGGAGGAAGTGGGAGGATTGGAAAGAGAAGTTGTTCAGGGTGAGGACCAGTTCAGTCAGTCGAAGGAGGGTGTCAGTGGAAGGGTACTGGTTGGTACGGTGGGAAAAGAAGAAGCGGAGGGCTTTGAGTCCTTCGTGATGGGGGATGGAGGTGTACAGGGACTGGTTGTCCATGGTGAAGATAAGGTGTTGGGGACCAGGGAAGCGAAAATCATGGAGGAGGTGGAGGGCATGGGTGGTGTCCCGAACGTAGGTAGTCCATCTTCCGCAGCTACACTGGCACCACCCCCCACCTTTTCCTCCACTACATCGATGACTGTATCGGCGCTGCCTCGTGCTCCCACGAGGAGGTTGAACAGTTCATCCACTTTACCAACACCTTCCACCCCGACCTCAGACTCCTCCCTCCCCTTCCTAGACCTCTCCATTTCTATCTCGGGCAACCGAATCAACACGGACATTTACGATAAACCGACCAACTCCCACAGCTACCTAGACTACACCTCCTCCCACTCTGCCCCCTGTAAAAATGCCATCCCATATTCCCAATTCCTTTGTCTCCGCCGCATCTGCTCCCAGGACGACCAGTTCCAAAACCGTACAACCCAGATGGCCTCCTTCTTCAAGGACCATAATTTCCCCCCAGACGTGGTCGACGATGCCCTCCACCACACCTCCTCCACTTCCCGCTCCTCCGCCCTTGAGCCCCGCCCCTCCAACCGCCACCAAGACAGAACCCCACTGATCCTCACCTACCACCCCACCAACCTCCATGTACAGCGTATCATCCGCCATCATTTTCGCACCTCCAAACGGACCCCACCACCAGGGATATATTTCCCTCCCCTCCCCTATCAGCATTCCGAAAAGACCACTCCCTCCATGACTCCCTCGTCAGGTCCACACACCCCACCAACCCAACCTCCACTCCCGGCACCGTCCCCTGCAACCGCAAGAAATGCAAAACTTGCGCCCACACCTCCCCCCTTACTTCCCTCCAAGGCCCCAAGGGATACTTCCATATCCGCCACAAATTCACCTGCACCTCCACACACATCATCTATTGCATCCGCTGCACCCGATGTGGCCTCCTCTGTATTGGGGAGACAGGCCGCCTACTTGCGGAACGTTTCAGACAACACCTCTGGGACACCCGGACCAACCAACCCAACCACCCCGTGGCTCAAAACTTCAACTCCCCCTCCCCCTCCCACTCCATCAAGGACTCCTCCATCGCCAGACCATAGCAACATGACGGCTGGAGGAAGAGCGCCTCATCTTCGCCTAGGAACCCTCCAACCACAAGGGATGAACTCAGATTTCTCCAGTTTCCTCATTTCCCCTCCCCCCACCTTGTCTCAGTCAAATCCCTCAAACTCAGCACCGCCTTCCTAACCTGCAATCTTCTTCCTGACCTCTCCGCCCCCACCCCACTCCGGCTTATCACCCTCACCTTGACCTCCTTCCACCTATCGCATTTCCAACACCCCTCCCCCAAGTCCCTCCTCCATCCCTTTTTTCTTAGCCTGCTGGACACACTTTCCTCATTCCTGAAGAAGGGCTTATGTCCGAAATGTCGATTCTCCTGTTCCTTGGATGCTTCCTGACCTGCTGCGCTTTTCCAGCAACACATTTTCAGCTCTGATCTCCAGCATCTGCAGTCCTCACTTTCTCCCTACTGATTGGGCAAAGATAGTTCCTGCATAATGCTTAGTCATACAATATCAGTTTGACTTCTGGTCAGTGCTGAGCCAACTACAGGAAGCAAAAGTACAGTACTCACAACCATTGTTTTAATTTTGTTTGCTCTCTGCTGTGGATTGCATAAGCTACACAATGTTGTCATTGCTCAAAGGCAAAGCAAAAAAAAATTCAACGTGAATTTCCCGATTATTTGCTCTAGAGATTCTAAGTACTATTGATTGGTTTCCATGCTAGTCATGACTAGCTTGTTGACTAAGTGAACCTGTAGAGTATTATCCCAGGACTCTCAAAATTATAGAATGGTACAGCACACAAAAAAGAAAGTGGGCTTATCTATGAATAGTTGAGCATTCAGATTACGAAGGCCCAAAATTCAAAATCCAAGTTTCCTGAACAGAGTTGAAGTGACAGCAAGGGCACAACTAGCATAATGCTGTGTCATCTTGGATTCTTTTTATAATGATTCATATTCACACTCCTTAATAAAATACATTCAGATATCTACTTAACTCAAAAGGATTTTGAAGTATGGGACACCATTCAAGGTAGCAAGTATAAATTGGATGCTGAAATGATGGAATTTCTTTTATAGGAGATGCTCATCAATTCAATTAAAATTAATGCATTAGTCAACTCAAGAAAACCAAACAGTGATGTGCTGTGGGTAGGAATAAGCAATGTGGGATGTCAAGGAACAGACAGCTTAACATTCATGGTGCATTGATGAATGAGGACAATTCAAAGAACATTCGTTTTAAAAAAGAGTAAAGACTTTATCTGTATGCACAAAGCATTTGTAACAGGATAACTCATTAGTGACACATATTGAGATAAATGATTTAGATACACAATACTTCGACAAGACAGACAGAATAGAAACATAGTAGTATATATAGATTTAATTGCCATGTGTACTCAAGTACAGAAGTACAGGAGTACAGTGAAAGGTATCTAATGTCACCACACAGGGTACCACTTTAGGTAGAAAGGAACCAGATATATTTTAAAAATTCAGGTATAAAATAGTAAAAGTTAAACATTACAGGCCGTCATAGAATAAGTATAGAAGTAAAGAAGTACGGTCAAGATAATATTAAACTCCTTCAGTAATCCTGATTGTTAAGGATGGCACAAGGACAATACTAAGAAAGGGTCATGGCTTAGAAAATAGAAATCAGTACGGGTGGAATATCGGGGGTCAGAAAACATCAGTTGAATGAACATATAGGCCCTAACAGAATATATCATTTGCAAAAGCACTAAACAACTAATTGGACCTTGTGAAAAAAACAACATAATAGTTGTTGGGGACTTTAATTTTCATACCGGCTAGACTAAACGAATTGGCAACTGCATCTGTGACAGTTTCCTCAATCATATATTGCAAAATTAACTAGAGGTGAACTATTTTAGATCTAGTCTTGTGCAGTGAGGGAGGATTAATTAGTAATCATAGAGGAAAAGATCCACTGGGAAACAATGGTCATAATATAAGTGAGTTCCATGTTAAGTTTGAAACAAACTCAGTCCACTTAAACATAAAAAAACCCATGTGCATAAGCATAATAGGAGAGCTGACTAAAATTGATTGGATAAGTAGGCCAAAAGATATATTGGTAAATAAGCTGTAGGAAATATTTAATGAAACAATTGTTTTAATGTTTTAAACAAGTTCCAATTTTGTCAAGTTTCATGGAGGGTTTCTCTTTGCGGAGCACAGCCATATCATCCCAAGCTCACCTCATTAACTCAGTGGTTAGCACTGCGGCCTCACTGCACCAGGGACCCGGGTTCAATTTCCGCCTCGGGCAACCGTGTGTGGAGTTTGCACATTGCCCCGTGTCTGCGTGGGTTTCCTCCGGGTGCTCTGGTTTCCTCCCATAGTCCAAAAATGTGCAGGTTAGGTGAATTGACCATGCTAAAATGTTCATAGTGTTAGGTGTAGGGGAATGGGTCTGGTGGGTTGCTCTTCGGAGGGTCGGTGTGGACTTGTTGGCTGAAGGGCCTGTTTCCACACTGTAGGGAATCTAATCTAATCTAATCTAATCCACTGCTACACCACTCCTCTTGTTAGATGTTCGCCCAATTCTACCATTCATTACACCCAAAAATTCACCACTCACTGGATTGCCTAGGATGACCAACATCCCTGGTATGCATCTTGTGTCTGAAAGGCAGTTGCACAACAGGACATGCTGAAGCTGCCCTGCTAAATACTAGACTAATTTGAAATGATGTCCAACAAGGGCAAATGGACACTATAATTCTCTGAAAGGTTCTGATGGACAGGATTGTGCAGAGGAAGTCTGTCCTCTTCACCCAGGATGGGCAGAGGAGACCATGACACCAGACAATACTACCCAAAGCTGAGACTGCCACCAGGCTCACTAACATTTCCATATCCTGGACAGACTCCCAGCAATGCGTGGATAAGGTGAATGACCTTCTCCATGCTACCAAGCTAAGCACCATTCTCTTTTCTCTGTTACTGCACAGACCTTCCACCAAGTTTCATTCTCTACTATTCACTTATGTGCAACATCTTCCCTCACTCACTTTCACATTGCAACAACCCCAAATTACAAACCGTGTCAATGTAAAATATCCTTGCAGCATGTGATAAGATAGGAACTTGGAGAGTGATAGGACTTAGCATCAAGGTTGCATTTGACTAGATATGGCTTCAAGGAGTTGATGGGAATCAGGGAGAAAGCCCTCACTGGTTAGAGTACCCTTCAGTCTGACTAGTCGAATAGAACAGGAAGAAATCTGTATTTGGTCCTTGCCCTTCATTTTGGCTGGTTAACATACATGACTGACTCGCTAGCACTGATGAACCTGCCTTTCTGCAACTCAACCATGATGGTTATACCTTCAATCATAAGGTCAGAAGTGGGGATGCTCACTGATGACTGCACAACATTCAGCATGATTTGCAACTCCTCAGATACTGAAATAGTCCATTGCCATAAGCAGTATCATTTAGATAGCACTTATCAGCTCAAGACTTGATGTTAACTAACATCTGTGCTACACAATGACCAACATTCCTTGATCAATGTCATTACCAACATCACCCTGGGGCCTACCAGTAACCAGAAACTGCACTGAAACACCATACAAATAAAGTGGCAGCAATGAGTACCATCTACTAGTTACACTGCAATAACTCACTAAAGCTTCTTTGACAGAACCTTCCAGACCCAGGAGCTCTGGGAGACCCACATAGAAAGTCAAAGATCAGTAGATGCATGGGAGCACAATACCTGCAAGTTCCCCTCCAAGCCATGTACTCCATCCTGACTTGGAATTTTATTGTCATTCCTTCACTGCCACTAGATTAAAAATCCTCAAACTCCATTCCTAACAACACTATGGGTGCCCCTATATTCCAAAGACTGCAGAGGTTCAAGAAGGCAGTCCACCTCTACCACCAGCACAGAAACTAAGGCTTGACAATAAATGTTGGCCAAACCATTGATGCCACACAACATGAATGAATGAAACAAAAAGGCAGTTGTTACAATTGAAAGTTCACAGGGTGAAAGGGATGACTCTTCATTGAAAGACTAAATAAATTGTGCCTACATTTCCCTAGAGGTAAAACACTCAAGATTCTGAAGAGGATAGAAACAGTGCTTATTTCCCCTGGCTGGGGAATATATAACACATGGGGACTGACTCAAAAGGAGACATTTAATACTAAAATGAAGAGGAGGTTCTTTGCTCTGGTTTGTAGACCTTTAGAATTTTCCATCCCGGGAGTTGTGGATGTTCCATTGTTTGGAGTTATTTAATGCTGACTTGGACAAATTTTGGTCTCCCAGAGACTCAAGGAAAATGGCAAGTGTTTGGAAAACTAAATGTGAAGCCAAAAGGAATGCTCATAATTGTACTGACTCATTCAGCAGGCTCAAGGGTCTGGACAGTCTGCTCCTGCTCCAATTTGGTATAGTCTGTTCCATCAGCAGCATGATTGATAATAGCCTTCGGCTGAACTACAGTTGATGGTTTTATTAAGACTTCCATTTCCCTAGGTAGGTCAGTTTTATTCTTCGGTGTGAAACATCTCAGCAAAGTCCCTTGGAGAGTGTGAACAATTCAAAACATAAAATGCCAATTTCTATTAGTCTTGAGTCTGACTTGTACAATACAACAGTAAATAAATCTGCTCCTAGCCTTTCCTTTGATTTTGGCTGGATCCAGTTTAAGAGGCTTCACTGACCCTCTAGTACTCATAAATCTGCTTTTCTTCAACTCAACTACAATGGTCAAAACCAATCATCTCCAGCAACTGCATAATCAACAAAATCAGGCTGGTACTGATAATCAACCGTCCTCTATTTAGCATCACTCAATCTCTGCTCTATTGCCTGCTCTGAAAAGTGCTATTTATTATTTCTTGCCCCCTCCAAAAAAAAAAAGAACAAACATTGCCTTTTAAAAGGCAATCTACACAAGGAGAAAGTTATAGAAAATATTTGCAGAGGCCAAGTATACACGGATTCCTCAATTATACACATGTGCTGTTTGGTCTTCTAGTATTTTCCTGCATGACAGGACCAAATTAGAAGCTAACAGTGATCTATTGTGGATAAGTTGCCACAGATACCAGAGATCAGAACACTGAATGAACAAAGGTAAAAACAGCGACTATACAGTAAATGGGTATGATTACCACAAAGTCATAAGTTTGGATTCACATGAGAATTTCTTTTCAAGTAGTCCTCTAATTTTCGAATAAATTAGATTTATAACAGTTATTTGACAAAGTGACAACAAACATGGATAAAACCAGATTGACAGAAGGTACTTAGATTTCCGAAGGCATTTGACCAAGATGCCATATCAAGAATTACTACGCAAACTAAATGTTCATGGTGTGGGGTAATGTAAGTATGGATAGAGAATTGATTGGCTAATAGGAAGCAGAGGGTCAGCACTAATGGGTTGTTTTTGCGTTGACAGGATGTGATGAGTATCACAAGATCAGTGTTGGAACTGCAAGCGTTTCCAATATAATTTACAGTTATTAAATTTGCTGATGACACAAGTAGGAAAGTAAATTGTAAGAGTATTAAGGAATCTACCAAGCCATATAGATAGGTTAGCTGAATAGGTAAAAATTTGGCAGATAAAATATGGTGTGGGAAAATATGAACATGACCACTTTGACAGGATGAACAGAAAAGCAGCAGGTTATTTAAATGAACTGGGATTGCTGAACTGGGAGACAGAGAGGGATCTGGGTATGCTGGTACATGAAAGCACAGAAAATTTGTGTTGAGGTACAGCAAGTGATAAGGAAAGTGAATTTTGGTATCCATTGTTAGAGGAATGGAATATTAAAAGTAGGGATGTTTTCCTACAGTCACATGGCATGTTTGTGAGACTCTGTGTGGAGTACAGTGTAGAGTTTTGCTCTCATTTATGGAAACATGTAAATGCATTAGAATCAGTTTGGGGAAGGTTCTTTTGAGAGATACTTGAGGTGCGGTTACCTTTCAAAGAAAGATTGGGCAGGCTAGGCCTGCATCCAGTACACAGTATAGAGAAACGAGAGGGTGGATGCTGAAAGGATACTTCCCCTTACGGAAAAGATGCCAGCTAGGAGACACTGCTTACAACTAAGGAATATCCCATTTAGGGTGGATATTAGGAGACATTTCATTTCTCAGAAGGTCAGGAGTACTTTTTCAAACTTTCTTCCCCATAGAGTATTGAGGTTGGTTGAATTCTCCAAAGGCACAACTAGATAGATCCTTCACTAGCAAAGTTTTCAGATGTTATCAGGGATAGGGGATAAAGTGGAGTTGAACATAGAACATAGAACATAGAAGAATACAGCGCAGTACAGGCCCTTCGGCCCTCGATGTTGCACCGATCCAAGCCCACCTAACCTACACTAGCCCACTATCCTCCATATGCCTATCCAATGCCCGCTTAAATGCCCATAATGAGGGAGAGTCCACCACTGCTACTGGCAGGGCATTCCATGAACTCACGACTCGCTGAGTAAAGAACCTACCCCTAACATCTGTCCTATACCTACCCCCCCTTAATTTAAAGCTATGCCCCCTTGTAATAGCTGACTCCATACGTGTAAAAAGATTCTCACTGTCGACCCTATCTAAACCCCTAATCATCTTGTACACCTCTATCGAGACACCCCTAAACCTTCTTTTCTCCAATGAAAACAACCCCAAGTGCCTCAGCCTTTCCTCATACGATCTTTCTACCATACCAGGCAACATCCTGATAAACCTCCTCTGCACCCATTCCAGTGCCTCCACATCCTTCCTATAATATGGCGACCAAAACTGCACACAATACTCCAGATGCGGCCACACCAGAGTCTTATACAGAGTCTTGAGGCCACAGTCAGATTAGAAAGTTCCCAAATTGAACTCCTGACTCTTGCAAAACATCTTCAAGGAGCACCAAGTATGTTACAAATATTCTGAAAGGAAAAAGAAATTCCAAAATCCAATTGTTGTCCAATGGCACTCACTGTAAAGGGCACATGTGATGGAGCAGATATGAAAAAGGATCAGTTTCACCTTGCTGATACTTTGCAAGTTTATAAATAATCACTTCAAAGAGTTACCAGAGAGGATATGTGCAATTTTATGTCAGTTGGGTGTTTAAGTGAAAGGAGGGAAGAAGAGGAAATTGCACAGTCTTGTTGTTTTAGAAGGGAATGCAGTTACAGTCACTTTATCAGGTTTATATTCAGTGGGCCATTGAAAAATGGCCATGTTGCAAGTAATTGCTGTTACACTCTTCTAGCTTTCACTAATATTCAGCAACAATGACTGTTTCCATAAGTATGCCCTCACTTCCCATAAACCAAAATGTGACCTCACACACAATAACTGGGAATGTAGCATTATTCGGAATAATAAAGAACACCCTTGTAATTATTGTTTACTCACTGGAAAGGCACAAGCTGCCTTTTATCCTTCTACTCTTCAGATAATGGAGAATACCACTATCAGACCAAGTGATTTGACCTTTTATTTATGAGCCCATTTGTTAAAAATTAAAATTAAATCATTGCAAGAGTTAAACAAAGCTGAATTCATTTTAATTGCACAGCCCTAATTCAACATGAGCTTGTTTGGAGCTCTTTCATTTGAAATGTAGGTTTTTTATGTTGATATTCCTGGGTTTATGTATAAAAAAAATAATCAGAGTCATTGATCATCAAGGTCCAATCAGCACAATGGAATGAGAGACAAAGAGGGAGAAGTCTGAGCAGAGACAGCAGGGTTGCCAGGTCAATAGTCAAAATAAAAAGAATTTTGTCAAAGTAGACTAAGGTACATGCCTTACTGGGCATGTTCATTCTGCATTGAGGATTTTCTCAATAAAAATCCCAAGCAGTGTGATGTACACCTGGTGCAATATTGTTGTATCTTCCATCAAAATCTATATTTATATTTAATGTAACTGCATGACCACAAATATATAGACATTCAATGATATATTTTATTTTGCAAGTTATAATTCCAGCTAGGGCTACATGGTGATGCATACATATGGAACAATATCTCAAGTTATATATCGGCCTCTCCAGGCATGTTATTGTCTGAAGGAACAATGACCATGGATAAAATTTAGATAATCTAACCTGATCTCACGTAAGCATGAGTCCACAGCATCAATGTTCTCGTAATTGAAGATTATTGACACTGTTACTCAAAGGCAGAAGAATAGTTCATGGGAAAAAACAGAAATGGAATGCTGGTGCACATTCTTCTAAACATTTATTAGCACTTGTATTTGTACAGTATTTTTAACATTATAAAACATGGACTTAAGATATACAATTGAAGCAGAACTGAGGCAGCTTTGCTCTACACCACCCCATGCTACCACCTTAATTTGAAATATTTGATAAAGAAGTGAAGAAGTTTTACTCTGCATTCTTATGTAGTATTGGTCTGTGCTCGATGGGGCAATTTCAAGGGAGATTTACTCAGCATCTAACAATACCTGACTTGACAGCATACTTCAGTTCTTAGAATCACCTTGAGAAAAATTAAAATTGTGAAAAGTTTACTGTGAGCATATGCTATTAACATGCATTTCTTGGTGGCTATTCTTCATTACAATCAACAGCAAAGCATGTCTGTCAGTACCCAATGCAAATACCCAGGTTCTTTGGGCAGGAACAATAGCACTTTAGGAATGGGAACACAAGTTATTTTTAACTACCCTGTGATAAACTGACAGGTAACCTGGAGAAGCAAAGAATATGTCTCAATTACTCAAAAATATGATGTTTTTGTCAGCGAGATAACCAGCTGAATAGGTCAGGGAGCCAGACAGCAACTGATGCGCAGAGAATCGTAACCCATTTTAAGTAACACCAGCTTGGGCAGTAAAAGACAAGAGAAAATTACGAGGGAAGAAAAGTATCAGTGGGAAGTAAATACATTCAATCTGCCAACTCCCACTCAACATAATGTTGGCCAATATCAACCTTAGACAGTCTCCTTGAGCTAATAACCAGCATGATCCTTCTTTTGCAGAGAACAAGTTAAACTAATATGGATTTTGGGAAGTTTTAATAATTGAAAAAATATATTATACAATTCTACTTCTCTTCAAAGAATAACAATCCAGAGCACAATAATCTGCGTTTGTTGTCCTAATATTAATCCTCTTGAATTCTATCTGTATTACCAGTTGTACCATTCTAGGTATTTATTAAATCCTCGAGACTACTTATTGTAATGGACTAGGCCAGACCACTCATAACATTCTTAAGCAGGCAGCCTAGACCATAACTTTGCTATTTGTATTGGTAAGTGTACAGTGAAAATTACCCAGATTAAGTTAGCGAGGTTGACTACCAGATTTAAAACAGACAAAAACTTTATATACAAAATTAAACAATGAAACACGAAGAATAGAATAAAGAACCCCTAAAGAACTCAGTCGATCCAAACTAGACTCAAGTACACTGTTCTGAAAATATACAATAGTCCCAATAAGCAAACCCCCTTTAAAACACAGAACAAAACATGATCAGATGTTTATAGGTTAAATTTGGAAGGGCAGAAGGGAAAGTTTCCGCACAGCTCACTGTTGATCTCCCAATCAGTTCTGGACTGAACTAAACTGCTCAGCTAGAAAGCTGACCCCTCCCCTTTCATTCTACAGGTCACTTCTAAAACATGACCACTTTCGCCTGAAGTCTCATCTGTCTACATATAAACAAAAGGCCTCTCAAAATCCTTTTCATCTCTGCACCAAACCAAACTGATCGGAGCCCAGCCTGGTTTATTACCCCTCTGAAAAAAATCAAGGACAGAGTATCATTGAGCCAAGGAATAGCTTTTAGGAAAAAAAAACTAATTTTGTGACACCTCCCCACTTAAAAAAAAGAACCATCAATACCCAAAAGATGGCTTCATTTTTATCCCTTCGAAACCTGGTTAGTAGTCTGAACACACATATACACTATACTAACTATTAACATGCAAATATGCACAGCCACATGCAAATTCAGGCCGCAGTACACCACCCACCGAACGCCTCTGTATCCCATTTGAGTCTTGATAACACATCGCCAATCACATTTTCACGACCTGCCACATGCACATTGTCAAATTGAATGGCTGCAACAGTAAGTTCCATCTAAACAGTCTGGCATTTTGGTCCTTAAATTTTTCCACAAATGTCAATGGGTTATGATCAGTGTATACAAATGTCCCACATGCATTACTGGTAATATAAACACAGAAATGTTGTAATGCCAACACCAAGTTGAAAGTCTCTTTCTCCACCGTTGAATATTCCTGTTGATGAACGTTCAAATTTCTGGAAAAGTACTCGATGGGTCTTTCTAGCCCCTTGTCATCCTCCTGGAGGAGCATCGCACAGATATCCACCTCACTGGCATCAACAGCCACCTTGAAAGGCTTCGTGTAATCCGGTGTGGCTAAAACCAGGGTGGTGGTTAACACCGTTTTTAGGCGTCAAATGCCTTTTGACAGTCCACTGTCCACTGAAACTTCTTGCTCTTTAACAATTCGGTGAGTGGAGCAGCCACACTGCTGAAGTTCAGCACAAACTTTCAGTAAAATCCATTCAATCCCAGGAACAGTAGTACTGTTTTTTTGTCGACGGTGTGGGAAATTCCCCAAGTACTTTCATTTTTGTATCTTACGGGGCCACTTGTCCATGTTCAATAACATGGCCCAGGAAGATGACTTGGGCTTTGGCAAATTCACTTTTAGCTACATTTACTACCAAGCCTGCCTTCCAAAGTTGATCAAACAAGTCCGATAAATGCTGTAAATGTTCCTTCCACGAGTGATTAAAAATCACCAGGTCATCAATATACACCACACAGTTGAGTAATCCAGCAATGACCTTATTAGTCTCTGATATGTGGCTGGAGTGTTTTTCATACCAAATGGCATGACTTTGAACTGATATAGTCCATTTGGTGTTACGAAAGCCAAAATTGCCTTTGCTCTCTCTAACAGAGGTTTTTGTCATTAGCCTCTGAGCAAGTCCAACTTAGAAATGTAAGTTGCTTGTCCCACTTTTTCAACACAGTCCTTCAACCATGGAATTGGATATTCATCAGTCTTTGTAACGGTGTTGACTTTGCGATAGTCCACAATAACCGTTGGGTACCAACTGGCTTTGGCATAATCACTATGGTTGAGCTCCGGTCACTGTAACTCACTTCGAATGTGTCATCATGGAGCATGCACTCTATCTCCTTCTGAACCTGTGACAACGTTAGACGGTTATGCCTATAAGGATGTTGCTTGGTCAAATCAGCATCTCCTTTCTCTACATCTCCCCATGTGATAGTAATAACTCTTTCAAGTCATTTCAATTTTCTTGTGGAAGGTAACTCCATAATCTATCCCAATTTTTGCCAATTTCCTCATCATCCAATTTGGTTTGAGGAATGTCCAATTCAGAATCCTCTGAACTTGGTTCTTCCTTCTGTGCTGTAATCATTAACACCTTCTCCTCTTGCTTTCCTTCCCTATCAAAATACCTTTTGAGCATATTCACATGACACACTCTGAGATTTCTTCCTTATCAAGTAGTTCACTTGATTCAATTTCCTCGCGATTTGATAAGGTCCACTAAACCTTGCTTTTAAAGGCTCACCTGTTCTCTGGAAGCAACACTAATACCTTATCCCCAATTGCAAAATTGCGAATTTGTGATTTCTTATCCATTCCTTGTTTCATTGTATGCTGTGGTACTTTGAAATGCTGTCTTGCCAATTCTCCAGCTTTATTTAAATCATTCTCTAAAATATGACACACAGCCCAAATGGGTGGTATCTGAATTCTGACTGAATAATTTCTCCTTAATCAATTTTAACAGTGCCTTACTTCATGCCCAAAAATTAATTCAAATGGACTGAATTTGGTCCATTCATTCAGTGCATCTCTGATCACAAAAAGTACAATCGGAACTCCCTTATCCCAATCATCTGGATAATCCTGACCATAAGCCCGCAACATGGTCTTTAGTGTTTGATGCCATCTCTCTAGTGCTCCCTGCAATTCCGGATGGTACACAGTAAATTTGAATTGTTTTATTCCCAAGTTATCCATAACCTCCTTGAAGAACTTGGATGTGAAGTTTGATCCTTGATCTGACTGGATCACTACTGGCAGTCCATATCTAGTAAAAATATTTAACTAATTCTTCTACAACCCTTTTAGCTGTGAGATGTTGCATAATGGGATTGCCTCTGGAAATCTAGTCAACACATCCATTATGGTTAGTAAATACTTATTCCCACTTTTTGTTTGAGGTAGGGGACCTACGCAATCAATCAAGACTCTTCTGAAAGGTTCCTCAAATGCTGGAATAGGTATTAAAGGTGCAGGTTTTATTACTGCCTGTGGTTTTCCGATTAGCTGACATGTATGACACGTCTGGCAAAATTCAACTACATCCTTGTGTAGTCCAGGCCAGCAAAAATGTCTCTGTATTTTAGTCTGTGTTTTCCTCATCCTTAAATGACCTCCAGGTGGTAATTCATGTGCCACTCACAGCACCTTCTTTCTACCCTATTGGCAAAACAATATGATGAATCTCTGTCCATTTCTCATCTGCTTGAATGCATGATGGTCTCTATTTCCTCATTAAGACATCATTTGTTAAGTAAAACACACAGGGATGCATTCACTCTCCTCTGTAAATGCCTTTTGATACAATTGTTTTAACTCCTCATCTTTCTGCTATAATTCAATCAGCTTAGCACAGCTAAAGATACTGGCATGTTTACCTATTTGCTCCTTCTCTGTTCCACTTATCTGATCGAAGCAAGTTTCTGATAAAGCTATGTCAGCTTCCTTATCTATGCCTTTTGAACTCTCCTGCTTCAACTTGTGTCTCTATGATCTTGTGGTCACATAATCTGGAAAATTCCTGGAAAAGCAATTCTTCATGCCTTCAGTTGCCTGCATCTCCATAGGCTTTTCAACTAGAGTAGGCAACACATCTACTGGCGAATCAGCTATATCATTGGCAAGAACAAATTGTATTCCTGGAGCTGAGGGTTTGTCCAGTACTCCTACCACAAATTCTCCACTCTTCTCTGGATTCTCTAGCCTCACTTTACATAATTGAGCACTTTTTGTCTCCCCATGAATTCCTGTTACCAGTACCTTTTCTGGCAACAGTCCATCAGGAGTGCATATCTCCTCATCTTTCAGCATTACAGACTGAGAGGATCCTGTGTCCCTTAATATTGTAACCTCTTTACCTACTGTTCATGGCCTGTGTGAATAAACGTTACCCTTGCATGTGTATTTTTAAGCAGATCTGGAACTTCCTCCTTTATCAACCTCTGATCATCTTGTACACCTAGGGCAGTTGTCCAACTTCCCTTGTGCTTTTTGTTACTAGTCCAACAAAACTCCCAGGCTTGTCTGGTTTTCCTACATCTGGCTTTCTCCTAGCCCATCAGCACTCTGATTTCGTGTGGCCCATTTTATTACAATGAAAACACCAGAGTTTTTTTTAAACTTTTTTGTCCCTATCAAAGGTTTATTTTTTACCCTGTGGTAAGTTATCCTTATGATCTTAACTGAGATCTACCGTGCCCTCTCCACGTGAGGATTTCTCTTTGCCCCAGCTTCTATCCCTCAAGGAGTGAAATGGATTCTGGAAGCCAAACTGTGTTTTATGGACCAGCTCAGAGTCATCAGCCACTTCAGCTGCTAACCTTGCTGTTTTAACTCTCTGCTCTTCCACTAGTCCATGAGTTCAAACTACTTCAGGCAGTGATTTTTTTAAATTCCTTCAAAATAATTACCTCCCTATGGGCATCATAGGTTTGCTCGATTTTTAAAGCTCTTACCCATCTAGCAAAATTACTCTATTCGATCCTTTCAAACTCAATATAGGTTTGATCAGGGTCCCTCCTTAGATTCCTGAAACATTGTCTATAGGCTTCTGGTACAAGCGCATATGCACTGAAAATGGCTTTTTTTCACCTCCTCATACTCCCCAGATAGTGATACGAATACCTCAATAGCTTTACCTAAAAGTTTCATTTGGATCAACAAACCCCACATTGCCACTGGCCACTGCATCTGTTCAGCCACCTTTTCAAAATGAGATGAAAAAGACTTCCACATCTTTCTCATCAAATTTAGGAAATGCTTGAACATACCTATACAGTTTCTGACGAGGCTTCTGACTACCAGGGGCTTGCTCATCCTCACTCTCTTCCTCACTAAGCCCACCCTCAGCCTTTATCTCCAGCCTTTGAAGCTGACTTTCCATTTTAAGTGTTAGCTTTTGAAGTTCAAAAACTCTTCTTCTTTCTCTGCTCTCTCTTTTTCCCTCTCTTCTGCTGCTCTCTCTTTAGCCCTCTGTTCTGTTTTTATTTGTAACTCGAACTGTTTCATTTCTGCTGCCATTTCCTTATCTCTCACCTCTAACTCAAGCTGCTTCATTTACAATCGAATTCTTGCCATCTCTATAGATTCTGATGGTTTCTCCAGCAAGTTTAAATGCTGAGCTACTGCTGTAATTATCTCTCCTTTCCTCACAGA
Organism: Chiloscyllium plagiosum; assembly: GCF_037043375.1. NCBI lineage: Eukaryota > Metazoa > Chordata > Chondrichthyes > Orectolobiformes > Hemiscylliidae > Chiloscyllium > Chiloscyllium plagiosum. Next base: position 22,159,941 of record NW_028270162.1, on the reverse strand, counting down.
AGCAGGCAGTTCCAATTTCAGCTTCTCTGCTAATTCCTACAGCTTGGTCTTATTCACGTTTTGCAAAATTTCCAAAGTCACTGCATCCACATCCAGAAACGTTTTGGCGACTGAAAGAGCCATTCCTATCCCAAGCTTTGTCTACCCAACTAAACCAACACCTGAAATAAAGACACCAGCACCTAGCACTCGCTGTTTAAAATCCCGTAAAGAGCTCCCAATCTGTTATGGACTATGCAAGAGCACTATGCAAAAAACATTCTTAAGCAGGCAGCCTAGACCATAACTTTGCAATTTGTTTAGTAAGCGTACAGTGAAAATTACCCAGATTAAGTTAGCGAGGTTGACTACCAGGTCTAAAACAGACAAAACTTTTATTCACAAAATTACACAATGAAAACGAAGAATAGAATAAAGAACCCCTGAAGAACTCAGTCGATCCAAACTAGACTCAAGTACACTGTTCTGAATATACACAATAGTCCCAATAAGCAAACCCCCTTTAAACCACAGTACAAAACACGATCAGATATTTATAGGTTAAAGTTAGAAGGGCAGAAGAGAGAGTTTCCACACAGCTCACTGTTGATCTCCCAATCAGTTCTGGACTGAACTAAACTGCTCAGCTAGAGAGCTGACCACTCCACTTTCATTCTACAGGTCACTTCTAAAACATGACCACTTTGGCCTGAAGTCTCATCTGTTTACATATAAACAAAAGGCCTCTCAAAATCCTTTTCATCTCTGTACCAAACCAGTCTGATTGGAGCAGGGTCTGGTTTATTATCACTGAAAAAAAATCAAGGACAGAGTATCATTGAGCCAAGGAACAGCTTTTAGGGAAAAAAAGAACTAGCTTTGTGACATTTGCAAAGTTCCTAGCTTAAAACAACAGTAATGGCAGTGAACACAGATGTTAGCACTGCCCAGGAATCCTTCTGCACAAGCCACAGCACTTTACAATTTTGATTCTTGGTAGTAGCACCATGATAACAATCAGAATATGATTCACTCGCTGATGTGATCCAGCTGAAATTACAATTACAATTGGAAGTGATTACCCCACTGCTTTGTTGGTTTAAAAATCCATATGTAGTCCTCATCAAAATTCTCAAGTGAATAAAACACGTTATGACAGCAGCTTGTGAGGTCAATTTAAAATCATTTGTATGGATGCTTAGATGGACACTAGATACATGATACTCTAGTAGGTATAAACTATAAGATTTTAAACTATATTTTATTCGAAAGTACAAAGTTAAATCACATTCATTAAACAAAATTTATTTCTTGAAGCTCTCGTCTGTTAAATGCTATTGACTTTTCAATATTATTCATTGAAAGTTAAAAATTATATTGTTTTACAGCAGAAGTAGCATCAGGACTTATGATACATTGTATGTAACACGGCAAGTGTGGAGATTGTATGTTTTGATAGGCAAATAGCGTTTTTCAAATTTCATAATTAGTTGTGCTCTTGAAGAAAACTGACACATTCCCAGATATTAACACAACCAAACTGAAAAATAATGCCATCAAATATGGTTAAGAGAAACAGTTAATAAAATAAAGACAAATAAACATGCCAGGTACTGATCAGAGGTATTGGCCTAAATTATACATGAATATGCTGAAGTATGGCATGAACCTACGGCCATGTTACTCAAAAGTAAGAGTTCTATTGCTGAACCATTACTAACACCTCCTGGGTTAACAAAAATCACCTGTTATTACAGATACCTTCGAAACAACCTGTTCAGACACATTGGACTTAGTCATATAACACGGGAACGGACCATTCAGTCCAACTAGTCCACATTGACCAGCTTTCCCATACAAAAGTAGTTGCACTTACCTGCATTTGGCCCTTGACCCTCTAAGCCCTTCCTATTCATGTATCTGTCTAAACATCTTTTAAATATCATAACTATGCCTGCATTTACCATTTCCTCTGGCAGTTCATTCTGTATGAGCACCACCCTTTGTGTGAAAAAATTGCCTCTCAGGTCCTTTTTAAATCTTACCCTCGATAGCCAGAGACTATTTCCCAGGGCAGAAATGACTAACACGAGGGGTCATAGTTTTAAGCTGGTTGGAGGAAAGTATAGAGGGGATGTCAGAGACGGGCTCTTTACACAGAGTTGTGAGAGCATGGAATGCATTGCCAGCAGCAGCTGTGGAAGGTCATTGGGGACATTTAAGAGACTCCTGGACATGCATATGGTCACAGAAATTTGAGGGTGCATACATGAGGATCAGTGGTCGGCACAACATCGTGGGCTGAAGGGCCTGTTCTGTGCTGTACTGTTCTATGTTCACCTTATATCTATGCCCTCTAGTTTTGAACTCCCCTATCTAGGGAAAAGACCTTTGTTATTTATTTTACCTATGCCTCTTGTAATTTTAGAAGGTCACCCTTGAACCTCCGTGCTTCAGGGAAACAAGTCCCAGTCTATCCAGCCTCTCCTTAACACACAAACCCTTCTGCTCCTGTAACATCCTTGCAAATCTTTTCTGTACCCTTTCCAATTTAATAATATCCCTCCAATAGCAGGGCGACCACAACTATAGGCAGTACTCCAAAAGTGGCCTCACCAATGTCCTGTATAGCCACAACATGGCATCCCAACTCCTATACTCAATGCTCTGAGAAATGAAGGTGAGCATGCCAACACCTTCTTCATCACCCTGTCTACCTGTGATGCCACTTTCAAGGAACAAAAGTACCTGAACCCTTAGGTTTCTCTGTTCCCCAGGCCCTATTTACTATTTTAATCCTGCCCTGGTTTGTCTTACTAAAATAAAACACTTCAGATTTATCTAAATTAAACTCCATCCACCCCTGACCTAAATATGGGCCTCTTGCCTCAGAGGCAGGGTAACTGTCACTATACCATAAGAGCCCCTTCACCCAATTGTATAACTGCAGCACATTGGCTCAGTGGTTAGCACTGCTGCCGCACACAGCCAGGTTCCCAGGTTTGATTCCAGTCTTGGGAACCTGTCTGTGTGGAGTTCGCACATTCTCCCAGTGTCTGCGTGGGCTTCCTCCGGGTGCTCCAGTTTCCACCCACAATCCAAAGATGTGCAGCTCAGGTGGATTGGTCATGATGAAATTGTCTGTAGTGTTCAGAGACGTGTCGGCAAGGTAGGGTTGGGGGTTACGGTGGATGGTTTGGTCTGAGTGGGATGTTCTTTGGAGGGTCATTGCAGAACCACACTTTAGGGATTCTATGATTCTATACCTCATCCTTTCTGAGTGTTTGCATCATTAACCATTCAGGAATAAGTCAGGGTTGAGGGGAAATATATTTGTTTGGAAGGTTGCTTCTGCTTATGCAATTTGCTGATACATTAAGCAACATAAATTTAGGGAAGACAAGGAACAGGTCAGAATCGTACATCATGGCCTAGCATAGAAACTGATAAATGACCACATTTCGAAGTAAACAGAAATGGATTTTATGATCACGTTTATGTCTAACAACTCAATAGAATCTGGGATTGTCCCCAAGGGCTGATGGAGCGGAATATTGTACCAGTATTCCAAAGTCAGAAGCAGGAAATTAGGTTGACTTTGGTTATTGGCTTGATGCCAGAAGGGATGATTTCAAAATACTTTGTTTGACCACCTGGAGGGATGAAGGTTATTAACTTCACTTTTAAATGTTGCCTCTGGAAAAGGTCAAGTCTCAGCAAACTAGCTTTTCTTACCCCCTCCCTTCCCCACCCCAGTTAGTTACAAGATTGCTGGATAATGATAATGACAGCAAGATCAATAGAGTTTCCTTTCAAATGTTTTGGATGAGGTGTTACACAACGGGCAATACAGATTTGTTTCTCTTCCTATTCTCTCTTTTGCTTTCATCTACTCAAGGTTTAAATTTTTTTTCTGCTTGGTATTGTTTTTCAAAAAAAACTTGGTTCTTCTCACTCCAATGTATGTTCTTCTTTAAATGCTTATATTTGACTGCCTCTTCTGTTCTTCTGAAGGTAATTCTTTTAAATAAAACTTGTAAATCAGCTCCAATGCTACATCCCAGTGGTTCTTTCTAATTTGTAATGGTAAATGACAGTATCTAGATTAGTGTGGTACTGGAAAAGCACAGCAGGTCAGGCAGCATCAGAGGAGCAGGAGAATCAACGTTTCGGGCAGAAGCCCTTCATCAGTCTTTTGCCCAAAACGTCGATTTTCCTGCTCCTCGGATGCTGCCTGACCTGCTGTGCTTTTCCAGCACAACTCTAATCTAGACTCTGATTTCCAGCATCTGCAGTCCTCACTTTTGCCTGGTAAATGACAGTAACCTAGTTAACTGTAGGGGTACTACAGCCGAGCTTGATCATGCACCCACTCTGTATATCTGGTTCTAGAAAGGACAGTAATTCTGTTCCAATAATCTGTTCCTTACTTCAAGGTCAGTGAGAATATTGCAGCATCCCAGTTATGACATTGGCTGCGATCAGTTAATTGACGTCACTGCAAAAATGTGCATCATTATTTTAGAAGGAAGGCCAGGAGGAAACTGCAAAACAGATAGAAAATAAAAAGATCTTCCGTGTTTTCTGTCAGCAAAGAAGGATGGGCAAATGTGGATTGCTTGCAAATGAAAATCAATATGGCAAGCCTCGTGCAAAAAGAATTCAAATATTTCTGAACCAGCCTGTCATTACCATTCAATGGCTTTGTCATTCTCCGCTATAAACATCCTGGGAGTTATCACCGACCAGAAACTCAACTGGATATACATATCCATGGACAACATATAAACACTGTGGCAACAACAGTGGGTTAGAGGCTAGGAAGGCTGCGGGTAATTCACCTTCTGATTCCACAGAGGCTGTCCACCATCCACAAGGCATACATCAGGATTGTTATGGATTACTCCCTCCCTGCCTGGATGGGTGCAGCTCCAATAATATTCAAGAAGCTTGACACCATCCAGGACAAATCAGCCCATTTTATTGACACCACATACACTATTGAAACTCAGGAGCAGCGGTGTGTGTACCACCTACAAGATGCAGAAATTCACTAAGGCTCCTTAGACAGCACTTTTCAAACCGACAACAACTTCCATCTAGAAGGTGAAGGGCAGCAGATACATGGAAACACCAAAACCGCATCAAAGCTCCCCTCCAAGCCCCCCATTATCCTGACTTGGAAAGCTATCACCATTCCTTCACTGTTGTTGAATTCTGGAATTCCCTCCCGACAGCGGCTCAAGAGGCAGCTCACCACCACCTCAAGAGTAACTTGGGTCAGGCAATAAATGCTGACCCCACCAGTGGCTACCAGGTCCCAAAAGTAAATGAACAAATAAGTGACTGAAAAAACCTTTTAAACAATGCTTAAGTGTCAAATGAGCTTTATTTTTCATTCAGGTTTCTTTTCAAGTTCATTCTAATTTCTTTTTGAAAAAGCAAATTCCCACAGGATACACTTTAAACAGAGCAAACTTGTTTTGAACTAAGCCAGCTGTGTGATGTTATATGTAAGGTGTGGGAACTGTTTGAACACAGCACATGTCGCAATGATATGTTGCAGCAGTAACTGGCAAGGAAGTGTTACCAAAATAAGTTCTCATAGATTTGTAATTAATGTCCTGCTCAAATACATGAACAAAAGCATCCAGCAAGGAAATTCCCAGTTAGATTCCAACCACATATTTCAATCTGCATGGAGGCCACAATCATCTGTTTCCTCACCTCATTTGCTAAAGGTACCTTAATACGACGTCAAGTGTTCCAGCATGTTATGTTCTATTCCCACCTGCCAACAACATACACACCCTTTCTAGCATGGCTTGTTGTACCACAGTCAAGAGCAGAAACTGCTAATAATTTAATCCTCCATTTCAGGTTAGAATCAGTGAGGCACTAATCAGGAATTTCAGCTGTAATCACCTGTTATGTAGAGTTTAATTAAGCCCGAGGCAGGATCTTCACACACCAGACTATCTCAAAATAAGACCTGAAAGAATTTGCTTGCATGATGGCTGTATTACTGCATCTATGTTCTTTGTTATTGGTTCCTGTTGTCATAGATACATAGAGATGTACAGCATGGAAACAGACCCTTCAGTCCAACCCATCCATGCTGACCAAACATCCCCACCCAATCTAGTCCCACCTACCAGCACCCGGCCCATATCCCTCCAAACCCGTCCTATTCATATACCCATCCAGATGCCTCTTAAATGTTGCAATTGTACCAACCTCCACCACTTCCTCTGGCAGCTCATTCCATACACATACCACCCTCTGCATGAAAAGGTTACCCCTTGGGTCTCTTTTATATATTTCTCTTCTCACCCTAAACCTATGCCCTCTAGTTCTGGACTCCCCGACCCCAGGGAAATGATTTTGCCTATTTATCCTATCCATGCCCCTCATAATTTTGTAAACCTCCATAAGGTCACCCCTCAGCCTCCAACGCTCCAGGCAAAACAGCCCCAGCCTGTTCAGCCTCTCCCTATAGCTCAAATCCTCCAACCCTGGCAACACCTTTGTAAATCTTTTCTGAAGCCTTTCATAACATCTTTCCAATAAGAAGGAGACCAGAATTGCATTCAGTATTCCAACAGTAGCCCAACCAATATCCTGTATAGCCGCAACATGACCTCCCAACTCTTGTACACCACAATCTGACCAATAAAGGAAAGCATACCAAACGCCTTCTTCACTATCCTATCTACCTGCGACTCCACTTTCAAGGAGCTATGAAACTGCACTCCAAGGTTTCTTTGTTCAGCAACACTCCCTACGACCTTACCATTAAATGTACAAGTCCTGCTAAGATATGCTTTCCCAAAATGCAGCACCTCACATTTATCTGAATTAAACTCCATCTGCCACTTCTCAGCCCAATGGCCCATCTGGTCAAGATCCTGTTGTAATCTGAGGTAACCCTCTTCGCTGTCCACTACACCTCCAATTTTGGTGTCATCTGCAAACTTACAAACTGTACCTCTTATGCTCACATCCAAATCATTTACGTAAATGACAAAAAGTAGAGAACCCAGCACTGATCCTTGTGGCACTCCACTGGTCACAGGCCTCCAGTATGAAAAACAACCCTCCACCACCACCCTCTGTCTTCTACCTTTGAGCCAGTTCTGTATCCAAATGGCTAGTTCTCCCTATATTCCATGAGATTTAACCTTGCTAACCAATCTCCCATACTGAAGTCCATATTGATCACATCTACCACTCCGCTCTCATCAATCCTCTTTGTTACTTCCTGAAAAAACTCAATCAAGTTTTTAAGACATGATTTCCCACGCACAAAGCCATGTTGACTATCCCTAATCAGTCTTTGCCTTTCCAAATACATGTACATCCTGTCCCTCAGAATTCCCATCAACACCTTGCCCACTACCGATGTCAGGCTCACTGGTCTATAGTTCCCTGGCTTGTCTTTATCTGCCTTCTTAAACAGTGGCACCACGTTAGCCAACCTCCAGTCTTCCAGCACCTCACCTGTGACTATCGATGATACAAATACCCAGAGGCCCAGCACTTCTCTAGCTTCCCACAGAGTTCTAGGGTAGGTATGTACACATATTGAATCAGAAAATTTTCTTGTACACACTTAACAAATTCCTCTCCATCTTCGTGGGCGGCATGGTGGCACAGTGGTTAGCACTGCTGCCGCACAGCGCCAGAGACCCGGGTTCAATTCCTGCCTCAGGCGACTGACTGTGTGGAGTTTGCACGTTCTCCCCATGTCTGCGTGGGTTTCCTCCGGGTGCTCCGGTTTCCTCCCACCATCCAAAGATGTGCAGGTGAATTGGCCATACTAAATTGCCTGTAGTGTAAGGTAAGGGGTAAATGTAGGGGTATGGGTGGGTTTCGCTTCGGCGGGTCGGTGTGGACTTGTTGGGCCGAAGGGCCTGTTTCCACACTGTAATCTAATCTAATCTAATCTAAATCCTTTACACTATGTTAGCTTCAGAGTTTCAGGGTATAAAATAATAATATTCAAATTCAAAATTCATTTCACAAGTCTGACTCCCATCTTTCCATTTCAGATCCAGAGATTGTTCTGAATGCCAAAATTGCTGTAATACATGTACAGATAGAGCCAGTGACATCAGCCCTTGATGACAGCACACATGCCTCTGACATCACCATATTCTGTGCCAACATGCCTGTAAAACAATCCACCTTTGTGTCACATCAATTATTCTTTAAAAGCTGCAACTAACTCCCTCACTACTGGAGCCACTTTTTGCAGGCAAAATGCTGGCCTATGAATGGAGAATGCGCATTGACAGTATGACTGGCGCCTGCTCAATGTGGTGCCACAGTTACAGGAGCACAGTTATTTCAACCTGAGAAACAGCAGACAGTATGAGAGTAAAAGAGGTAGCACAGGATAGGTGGCTTCATTAACATGTAGTGGTGGTCTCAGGCCCACTGATGCACATAAACCCTGAACAAAGCAGCTGTTTGCATTGCTTACAACTGGCGTTGGCTTTCTCTTTGCACGTGGGTGCTCTTTAAGCCACCTAGATATGGCATTTATATGACTCACAGCCTTTGAAATTACAATACATTAAAATAACACCTTGCCCAGCTATAATACTCTCCTTGGGCGAGCAACACAATGGAACTCACTGTTTATTTTTCTGCTTATTAAAAGCTATCTGAACATCATTCTACACTTATGTTGCAAAATACTCCAAATGGATCTGAACCAATAAGAAAGACAACTTGACATTTAAAAAAAAGGAAGAAAAACTGAAAACTAGTAAACTGCACAAATAGTTAAGTTCCACAGCAGACATAATAAGTGCATTACGATCAAGCATTCCAATGCCCACCCAGTATTCATTTCCTTGAAACTGGTTATAAATTTGTAGTATACAGAGCTGGTGTTTGAAGCCTGCCTAACCCTGTCATTCCCAGGGGTGTAAATGCAAAAATTCCTAGATTTTGGGTGGTGTCCACTAATTGGTACAAATTGGCTGCTTTCTGGGCTATGATGTTTAGTGTTCAACCTTCCCAGAGATAATTTCCACAGATTCAGATTCCATTGTTTACCTTAAACCTCAGAATATCAGTGTCCCAAGATTATGGCAATTCCTCACATTATCTCAAACTACCACATAAATAAACTTACAAGCCCTCCTGCCTGGATGACCATACACTTTCTAGTTAGACAAACATACGAAACAACACAAAGAATTAGAATGCAAAAAGTATAAAATCATTGTATCCAAGCACTGTAATTGACAGAACATAGTTTCTCTTCTGTATTGCTCAGGTCAATGAGTTTCCAATCTAGCTGGGACTTCTGCAAATGCATTTTTGCCATGAAGGGCAAATTAACCCTAGACTATTATCTCGTGGGTACATTTAGATTAGATTACTTTAGATTACTTACTTACAGTGTGGAAACAGGCCCTTCAGCCCAACAAGTCCACACCGACACGCCGAAGCGCAACCCACCCAGACCCAATCCCTTACATTTACCCCTTCACCTAACACTAGGGGCAATTTAGCATGGTCAATTCACCTAACCTGCACATTTTTGGACTGTGGGAGGAAACCGGAGCACCCGGAGGAAACCCACGCAGACACGGGGAGAATGTGCAAACTCCACACAGTCAGTCGCCTGTGGCATTATGGGAGTCCAATCAACAGGTCACTAACACACTTCTTGACTTAAGCAACAGCAATCTGCCCAAATGGCCAACAGAAACCAGATGAGGAGAAAGCTCAGAGAGTTTGGGGACCTAACATTGAATTGTATAGCAAAAGCTTGGCAAGAGACTAGTTTTATTGGCGCTGTCATTTCAAGTACAAATGCCACACTACATATCCAGTCTCAAATTTGCAGAATATTGCAACCTACTTCACAAATAAGTGCAGAAAGAGATAGTGAATATTCCTATGATTCAATATCAAAAAATAGCCTGGCAAATACTAGGCAATCAACATCACAAATTAACTGTTTAATAATAACTATAGGTCGTCCAGCTGAAATCCAACATCCTATATGTCCCATAGATAAGCTGTATCTCCAAGTTGAATTGTTAGACAGAAGTCTTGTTGACACACGTGCATTTGTAGACAACAGAAGAGGGCAGGACTGATGTGTGCATTAGTGTGGGCAGCTCTGGTCTTATTATTTGAGGAAGTATCTGCTGGCTATGAAGGGAGGCCAATAAAGATTCACCAGACAGATTTTGGGACTGCAGGACTGACATGTGGACAGAGATTGGATTTACCACATTCACTGGAAGTTTAGAAGAACTGGAAGCGGGGAGGGGTGTCAAGGCTTTAAAATTACCTGTAAAGTTCTAACAAGACCAGGCAGGGTAAATTTGGAAAGGGAGGATCTTCCTGCTCGCCATGGAGTCCAGAACCAGAGGCCACAGTCTAAGGATCTGAGGTAAGCCATTTAGTACAGAGGTGAGGAGTACTTTCTTCACCCAGGCAGAGTGGTTAGCTTGTGGAATTCTCTGCCACAGAAAGCAGTTGAGGCCAAAACTCCAAATGTTTTCAACAGTTAGCATTCTTAGAACTAAAGGGATCAAAGGGAATGAAGAGAAAGCTGGAGTAGTGTACCGAATTGGATTATCAGGCAGGGTCAGACTAAATGGCAGAGCAGGCTTGAAGGGTCGATTAGCTGAATTCTGCTCCTATTTTTTATGTTCTTATTCATTTTTGAGGTCATGTCAAATAATCAGATGACATTCATTATCTCAATTCTGAGGTGAACAATAACTAAGACCAAGGCTATCAGCATACGTTTAGCTTTCACCTTCAGGAATCAAAGAGAATGGTCAAAAATAAGTTTTTCATAATTTTAGAGAGAATAGCAAATTTTGAGTTTGTTCCACCATTCAATTAGATCATGAGTGATCTGTACTTTAACTCCATTTTACCCACCTTAGTTGAATAACCTCAACACCTAACAAAAAGAAAATCAATCCCAGAATTAGCATTCACAAATAGCTTACCACAATATACCCACAGTTCAATATATCCACTAGAGTTTAGGGTGATAATCTACTAATTCGTTTAAAAAGAAAGATAATGAGGATAGGGAAAGAAAAGCAGTTTAAGTGGTAACAGTAAACCACTTAAGACTTAGAGTCAAAGAGCCATAGAGATGGACAGATGTACAGCATGAAAACAGACCCTTCGGTCCAACTCTTTCATGCCGACCACATATTGTAAATTAATCTAGTCCCATTTGCCTACACTTGGCCCATATCCCTCTAAACCCTTCTTAATGATATACCCATCCAGATGCCTTTTAAATACTATAATTATACTAGCCTCCATAACTTCCTCTGGCAGCTCATTCCATACATGCACCATCCTCAGCATGAAACAGTTGCCTCTTTTGTCCCTTTTATTATCTTTCCCCTCTCACCCTAAACCTAAGCCTCTAATTCTGGACCCTCCCCCAATCCCACCCCAGGGAACATATCTCATGTATTTACCCTATCTATGCCCCTAATGATTTTATAAACCTCGATAAGGTCACCCCTTAGCCTTCAGTGCTCCAGGGAAAACAACCCAGCCTATTTAGCCTCCCCCTACAGCTTGATTAGTTGTTTCTGAAGTCATCTGTAGTCAGTTGGTACTGATCTGATGCATGGAGAGGTATGCTGTCCTCTGAAACAATGGCAAAATTAGGACAGCCAAAAGTCTATGTGGGCTCTGTTTTATTGACACAGCTGCTTACACAACACTTCTCAGCAAGCTTTAAAGCTAAAATGGGAACTGTACGGAAAGCCTTCCTTCCTCTTTGCCTTAAAAGTCTAATGGTGCAACAAAGCTGCTGTATTCAATCAGGATGTGGAGGAGCCGGTGTTGGACTGGGGTGGGCAAAGTTAGAAATCACACAAAACCAGGTTATAGTCCAACAGGTTTATTTGGAAGCACTAGCTTTCGGAGCACTGCTCCTTCATCAGATAGTTGAAAGAGCAGTGCATTGAAAGCTAATGCTTCCAAATATACCTGTTGGGCTATAACCTGGTTTTTACGTAATTTCTAAGTGTATTCAGTCAAGGTATTGACCTGATGCTACAATTTAATTGTCGAATTTCCTTCCACTCCTTCATCCACAGTGTTAAGCAAAACTCCACTCAGTTTTTTTTTAGAAAGTCAAGTACCTTCTAGACTGGATTGCATTCAATGCTTCTCATGGTCCGAAGCAATAGTTCACTATGCATTGTACTCTTACGCCTGATGAGAGGTAACGGATTCTCTCACATATATTCAGAGTAGCCAAATAACTACGGACAGATATAGACAAAAAAAACCCTGGAAATCAAAAGTAACATTTCTTTCAAACTGCCAGTGCATAGTTTCAATGACTGAATAGCTTAAAGGGCATAGAATACATCAATGGGACAAAAGTCTCGAAGTTGAATTAAAAAGGAAGGTCCTTGGAAGGGTAAACTGAACTGGTCAGAATTCACAAGATTTGTTCTGCTACAGGTTGCAATGTCTAGGTCCTAACCACGTTACTGAGACCAGAAATTTCCACAAAGACTGAAAAGGTCAGATGCATCAGGGGAACAGGAGGGTGTTGTTCTTCTTCAGACATTTTGGAGACAACAAATGGAAGAAAGCAAGAAGAAAATAGCTTGCTCAAACTCTGACACACATGGAGCATCCCAGCCAGAAACCACAAATAAAAAGGGAAAGAACAGAGAAGCCGAAAACATTACACACTTCTGAACAAGCAGAATAACAGGTTCCGAATGGATTAAAACATGCAAAATAATATGAAAATAACTGTATTTTGAAAGACCATGTGATGTCACATCAATGTTTCAACATTTGCTCATAAAACATGCTTCCATGCATATGGCTTCCCAAACAGGTTCCTCTCAGCCTCAAAAATGTTAATTTTAATTTTTATCATTTGGCCTCTTCTACTGAACCTTCATGCTGCAGTACATTTGCAAACTAACAGTTGGCATCCAAAATGTTCATTATTCACAACTAAGATTTAACAGAGCACTGGTAGACCATCCAATGTGGAGGTAATCAAAGCTCAGTTTAGTCTTATTCTTTCCCAGCAGGCACACACTTTCCAAAAAGGACTAATGTCTGATCAACAGTTGATCTTTTTGTAAGTTCAAGACAAATGGGTAATTGTAAAAAACTTAGCTGAAGAAACGTTGACTTTAAAAGGTCTAACCTTGACTCAGTGATAGCACTGAAAAAGTTGGAAGTCGCAGGTTGAAACGGCATTCCAGAGGCTGGCTGGTAGTTCATGCACTACCAAGGGATTGCAAGGCAAACTCATATTTGAAACATAAAAACCTTAGGTTAATATATTTGCCAAAATCCATGCTCTCTGTCCTGAAACTCCTTTAAATCAAGCATTTGTCACTTGTCTTAAAATCTGTCTATTTCCTTGGCTCCATGATATTATATTATTTGATTACACTCCTGGTAACTATCTGGGGTTGTTTCAGGATGTTAAAAGCATGACTTAAGTGCACTTTGCTGATCAAAGCTAAAAGGTAGAGCAATCAATTTAAAAATATCTAGGCATCCTACTCTAAAATGGACACTTTCCTCCTTGCAGCTGATATAGTTTTGCATGCACAGTTGAATGAACCCATTATTTTAAAGACCGAGGTGAAATCAACCATGAAAAAGCAATAATCCAGGAAGATTTGCCTCTGACATTGTTTCTTGTTCGATCTACAGCAGAGAGAGAGTGCAGTCCCCCATTTTACCACCAGTGCTGGAGTTCCAGAAAGACAGTGTGAATCAGACATTCACAAATGTTAAATAATGCTGAACTATATGTATAATATACATATGCTGATGTGCTGGATGACAAATAAAATAAGGCCTATGTTGTTTGCAGCTCTGATGGACACATTCAGGATCAATGAAGAACTGAATGATTAAATCAATAATATGACACAAAAAGGAGGAAATGCTGTTGCTTTCCACCAACTGCATGTTATCCACGTAAAAGGTCACTTCAGTAGAACTACACTTATAAGTTTAGGATCACAACTTGTAGATTAGATTACTTACAGTGTGGAAACAGGCCCTTCGGCCCAACAAGTCCACACTGACCCGCCGAAGCGCAACCCACCCATACCCACTCCCCTACATTTACCGCTTCACCTAACACTACGGGCAATTTAGCATGGCCAATTCATCTAACCTGCACATTTTTGGACTGTGGGAGGAAACCGGAGCACCCGGAGGAAACCCACGCAGACACGGTGAGAATGTGCAAACTCCACACAGTCAGTCGCCTGAGGCGGGAATTGTAGATGCCTAAATAGATGTTTTAAAAAGGCTGATTTGTCACTGCACATTTGTGTACCACCGACAGTGTGTAGGAAGGAGGGAGTTGAAAATTCAAACATGACAGAACATGTTGCAAAATAAGCAACACATTACAAAGTACAGAATACGTCCTGGCAGGCTGTATGCTCTGAAGTCTCATTATCTTTCGTCTCTTTGAATACTGTAGAAAAAGGCTAATGAAGCATTCCAACAACCAATAGTCAGGCATGCAAAGCTGCAACAGGCCTTTCCTCTCCACAGACTTCCCTTCCCCCATTACTTCCTGCTTGGCTCAGTACTTCCTGTATTCACAGTTACAGATTTTCTACTAAAATCTCTCTCACCCAGCAGTGAAGAATTTTTTTAAAAATTTAAGAATATTTGAAGACATTGCTGACTTTAGTGATGGATGAAAATGATTTTTATTTCTATTATTTAATTCACATTTTATAGGATTCTCCAAGATTGGTAAAACATTTCCTGACTGATGGGATACCTATTGCAACTGGGTTCAACACAGTCACAAATTGACAGAATGATAATAATCCTGGGATAAGTAGTTCTATAACCAGAATAATATGACAGTTTATAATCCTATGGATTTGTAATTTATCCATTGGATAGATGTAAAATCACTAACAGGTCCATCTATGTCTGCTTAACCTTGTACAATCCTTCATGACACAGTCATTTCCAAGTAGCTGTTCTGCGGGGTGTTTTGTGGCAAGATGACTGCCGTGTATCGCTAGATAACAATTAGCTCACTACAGTTCAGTCAGTACAAAATGTTATGCAGTTCATTCCAGTGTAATCCAGTACAGGTTTTCTTTACTGTCTGTCCAATGAAAATCTGACACCAGTACTGTCAAATTTAAATAGGCTACCAGTTGGGGAGAAAATTGTGGTTCATAATTAATGCATCAGACAAGCGCTCCTGTGAATTGCGAAGTAACACCTCCAGGCCAGTTAGTTTCCTTTCTTATTACAAGTCCACTACCACTTATGTGCGGCCTTACTCCTTCACTCAACAGCCATCACATTACATGTTTAGTGCAGATGGATCTCACCACATTCGACAAACAATTACTTCTGGGTAACGCACTGGCAGAGACAGGTTGTCCTAAAGACACACTGCACAATACTTCCCCACTGCCGACCCCTTCCCAGTGCACCAACAACCTCAAGAGAGATTTAACGAATATTATTTGTGCACAAATTATTCTTGGGGTGGGGAGGACATGAACAACGAAATGGCTCATCACAATTTAACTATTCCTTGAAAGATTTTGTTTTTAACTGAACAGAAAAGCTAGTAGTTCAGGTGGATATTAAATACCACAGGAAATTCTTTAAGCAATCTGGTCAACAAACCCTGCCTCAACTAACAAATTAAAAAGGTTTCCATAGTCTTACCAGACTACAGGGCAAAAGTGAGAGAAACAGGGTAAGACAGACAACTGACGGTGGTTTAATCTGAGGGTCACCATGCTGGAAGTGCAGGGAGAGGTTGAGAAGGACAGTCAGTCCTTCATGGTAACCTCAGCTGGTGTGTGAATTGGACCCATGCTGGTTCATTCTGTCATGATCTCATTCAAGGCAGAGTGGGTTGAGGTACTGTATGATCTATTCCTGTGTGTACTCTTATGTACATAAGAGCAGTCTGTGAAACTCAAAGTGATCCCCTAAATAGTTAGTACATCAAAGTTTGGACGTGGCAATAAAAGTGTTTTACAATTCCAAGTCTGTTTTTTCATCTCAACAAGCAAACAGAGTGCTGTATGGCAGTTTGTATTGGGTGTGTGTAATAACACCTCAAGGAATTCCTTTAACATTTCAGTTCCTTCATTCTGCAGTGCATGAAAGATGCAATATTATTTGTATTATACTGCTGGGATGCATATAACAAAAAGATTCTTTTATGTGGGTTGCTGTCAGTTTCAAATAATGGAAAAAGGCAGTCCTGTGTATCTTCCAGAAACCAAATCCATGGATCTTTAGCAATTTCCAGGTTTAACAGCCCATGTAGCGTGCATTGCACTGCCCTTGTGGCAAATTAACTCTGGTCTGGGAGTTAGCTGTGGGGCAAGAATATCTATTTCCAAACAGAATATTAATTTTAAAAAAGCGTGCACTAGTCTAAGGTAACACTTTATACAATAATAGTTACTTGCAAATAAAAAAGTCCCGGGTGGAACTGGTGTACTCCACAGTACACACTGGTCTTGCCATGTGTGGCAGGACAAAAGAAATTGGAAGGCAAACAGATCAGGATCAAGTGTTGGAGACCTGAGAGAGCAAAAAATAATCGCCTTTTGTTTGAGGATTCTTTTAGCTACTTACACGCAGTTCCTTCCTTGGAAAACTAAATTAATGGTTTAAAGTTTATGCTAATGTTTACACGAAGTCACAGTCATACAGCACAGAAACAGGCCCTTCAGCCCAATCTGTCCATGCCAATCAGGTTTCCTAAAACTAAGCAAGTCCCATTTGCCTGCACTTTGCCCATATCCCTCTATACCTTCCCGATCCAATCTACCTGTCAAAATATCTTTTAAATCTTGTAATTGGATTCACCTCAACCACTTCCTCTGGCAGCTCGTTCCATATACACACCACCCTCTGTGTGAAAAGTTGCCCTTCAAGTCCCTTTAAATCTTTCCTCTCTCACCTTAAACCACTGCCCTCTGGTTTTCGACTCCTCCACCCTGGGGAAAAGACTTTGGCTGTTCACATTATCTATGCCCCACAAGATTTTATAAACCTCCAGAAGGTCACTCTTCAGCCTCCTACACTCCAGGAAGGAAAATTCCAGCCTATCCAGTCTGTCCTTATAACTCAACATTCCAGTCTCAGTAACATTTTTGTAAATATCTTTTGCACTGTTTCCAGTTTAATATCCTTCCTACAGCAGGGTGACCAGAGTTGTACACAGTACTCCAAATGTGGCCATACCAATGTCTTATACAGTTGTAACATGACATCCCAACTGTTTTTTTATTCATTTGTGGTCTGTAGGAGTCGCTGGCTGGCTAGCATTATTACCCATCCCTAGGTGCCCTTGAGAAGGTTAGATTAGATTCCCTACAGTATGGAAAGAGGCCCTTCAGCCCAACAAGTCCACACTGACCCTCCAAAGAGTAACCCCCCCCTCCCCAGACCCATTCCCCGACCCTAACACTATGGGTAATTTAGCATGGCCAATTCACCTGACCTGCACATCTTTAGATTGTGGAAGAAAACTGGAGCACCCGAAGAAAACTCACACAGACACCGGGAGAACGTGCAAACTCCATACAGTTGCCCAAGGTGGGAATCGAACCCGGGTCCCTGGTGCTGTGAGACAGCAGTGTGCCGTGCCGCCCATGCGATTAGGGAGGGAATTCCAGGATTTTGACCCAGAGCTTGGCTAGAGGAGCAGCAAGTTCTGGAGCACAGTCTTCAGTACTATTGCCAAAATGTTGTCAGGACCCATAGCTTTTGCAGTATCCTCCAGCCATTCTTGACATCACGTGGAGTGAATCAAATTGGCTAAGAATGGTATCTGTAACGCTGGGGACCACGGAGGAGGCCGAGATGGATCATTCACTCGGCACTTTTGGCTGAAAATTGCTACGAAAGCTTCAGCCTTATCTTTTGAAATGACGTGTTAGGCTCATCCATCATTGATATTTGTGGAGCCTCCTCCTCAAGCGAGTTGTTTAATTGTCCACCACCATTCATGACTGAATGTGACAGGACTGTAGAGCTTAGACCTGATCCATTGGTTGTGGGATCACTTGCTGCTTATGCTGTTTGGCATGCAAATAGTCCAGTTTGGTAGCTTCACCAGGGTGACACCTCATTTTCAGGTATGCCCTCCTGCACTCTCCACTGAGCCAGGATTGATCCCATGGCTTGATGGTGATAGTTAAGTGGGACATATGCCAAGTCATAAGTCATTGAATACAGTTCTGTTGCTTTTGATGGGCCTATAGCACCTCATGGATGCCCGGTCTTGAGTTGCTAGATCTGTACCATTTAGTAGTCACAGTGCCACACAATACAATGAAGGTTATTCTCAGTGTGAAAGCAGAACGATGTATACACAAGGACCGTGCGGTGGTTGCTCTCATCGATACCATCACAGCCAGATACAATTGCAGCTGGCAGATTGGCAAGGATAAGGACAAGGAAAAGTATGTTTTTCCCTCTTGTTGGTTCCCTCACTAACTGCCGCAGACCCAGTCTTGCAGCTATGTCCTTTAGGACTTGACCAACTCAATCACTAGTACTGCAGCTGAGCCATTCCTCATAGACATTTAAATCTCCCAGAGTCTAGATTAGACAGCAGTTTTTAAATCTCCTACCCAGAATACATTTTGTGCCCTTACCATCTCAGTATTTCCTCTAAATATTGTTCAACATGGAGGAGTATGGATTCACCAGCCGAGAGAAGACAGAATATGATAATTAGCAGGAGATTTCCTTGCCCATGTTTAACCTTAAGCCATGAGACTTCACGGCTGAATCTATGTTGAACAACTCCCTCCAGAATGTACACCACTGTGTTGTCATCTCTGTTGGGTCTGTCTTGCTGGTGGGGCATAACATATCCAGGGATATGGTGATAGTGATGTCTGGAACATTGTCTGTAAGGTATGATTCAGTGAGTATGACTACGTCATGCTCATGTTCGACTAACTTGTGATACAGCTCTCCCAATTTTGGCGCTGGTTCCCAAATGTTAGTAAGGAGGACTTTGCAGAGTTGGCAAGGCTGTTTCTGCCAGTGTCTTTTCCGATGGCCTAGGTTGATGCAAGGTGATCCATCCTGTTGCATTTCTTGGAGACTTTGTTTCGATTAGTAACTAAATGGCTTGCTAGACCATTTCAGGGGACAATTGAGAATCAACCATATTTCTGTGGGTCTGGACTCACATGTAGGCCTGAACAGATTAACCAGATGAGATTGTCAACAATCGACAATAGTTTCAAGATCATCAGTAGATTCTTAATTCACAATTTTCTTCAAAAATGGAATTCAAACTCCACCATCTGTCATGGCAGGATCTGAACCCAGGTCACCTGAACATTAGCCAAGTTTCTGGATTAATAGTCCAGTGATCATGCAACTAGGCAGCCACCTCGCAATTCTCCTGTAACAATGTAGATTTGGTTTCAGTGGAATTTCTAATGGGGAGAGAAAAGTGGTGGGCACCTTTTAGGAAAATCAACTATTTTACACCAAACTGCATTTATTGTGAATGCTCCCACCAGGTAGTGCATACACAGGAACACAGATTTGCAAGGACCACATCACTGCAAGCAATGAAACAGCAACTGCTAGGAACTTCTTTTGTGTTTTCTGTGGCTTACAGCCTAAAGGTTTGTAGACCTGGCCATTCAGCCATTCCTGCCACACAGACAAAAAAACTGCTTATCACAGATCCAAACAAATGACTGTCCATCACCAGCTCACACAATGGACATCCTCCATACACATTTACCATTGCTCTTCACCATAGTAACAAATGGCTGAGCAAAGAACCACTCTGTTGGAGAGGAGAAGGTCCACCTCTTCCCAAATGCCCCCATCCACCTCACCCTCCAGTCTCTTCCTCAATCCCTCTTCCTGTGGAGGACATCTGCACACCTGCATTGTGACTAATTATTTCCTCATATTATTGTCACAAAGTGCCCAAAGTGAATTTTTATCCTGTTCTACATTTTGTTTTAGGAGATATTTTAGAAGTCACTGAATGCTATCAATTTTAGTGGACAAATTTACTCAGCAAGTGACCTCTGCTGAGCTTGGTGTCATGATGCATAAAGTGAGCCTTCTTTGTGTGCAATGCTGCAGAAATAAAATTAATAAATAAAGATCATGCAAAACTTGCAAGAGCTGGTTTGCATTTGCCAGGAGATGTTTTAAAACAGCTAATTCCCCATTCATAACATTTTATGGCTTTCATGATGCGATGAAGCCATAGCCAGCTGCTCCTGTTCATTTGGAAAATGAATAAATCATGCCTTGCACCATTTACTGAAAGCTGCAAATGGGCATTAAAAGAACAGGGCCACAGATGGAGAAGATGCCGAATTAAAAAAGATAAATATATCTCCTGCCAGAGGAAGTGACATCAGACAGTGTTAACCATCCTTAATGATATAGTCATATTATACTGGGCTTTCCTGATATACCATCTTGTAGTTGTCATGGATCAATTTATTCAGTGTATTGTAAATTACATTAGCATTAATTTCTGCACATTAAATCAAACTATCCAATGCCCCATTTAATGTAAAGCTCAGTCTAAGCAATCTCCCTATATATTGCCTTGTTCAAACTCGACATCCTCTACAGACTGCATATTCCTCTTTATTTATTGTTTAGTCCACATGACTTCATTTGTGAAAAATTGTACAACTTATCCTGAACCATGACATTGTTCACCATCTTGAAACTCCATGTTGAATTCACATGATTCCATGTGTATTATTGGGCTGAAACTTATTTTTTCCGGCTAAATTTCATTTCATTGGGTTTCAAGGAGGGTTTCTCTCTACAAGGCCTTGCAAGCTTTCTTGCCATATTATCTTAAACCTGTTCTAGTAACTATCTACTCCAAACACAATGGCAGCCCTCTCATTCAATGCTAGCCTGATTCGATCACTCACCACATCTGGAAAAAAAAAATCCATGGAGAGCAATCCCTGGTGCCCATGCCATCTTTAAATGTATGGCCAGTCCAGAGCTTCCCTGAATGATATTTGCCTGAGAAATGGCAGATAAGAGGAAATTGGTGCATTGCTTTGTGGCGAGGGATGTGTACATGACAGTCACGATATTCCCCAAGACTGGTAGAGGAGGCCATGACACCAGATTATTGCCACACGGTTCAGTGCAGTCTCAGCCATCTGGAGGCACATCCAACAATATAGGGTCCTAATACCACACACTCACCATCTCTGCTACTGCGCACACCTTCCACCGAAGCTCATACTCTCCCACTCACTATTGATGACAACATCCTCTCTCTGTTGCTCTCACCCATCTCACCCCCCAAAGCACCACTATCCCTGAATGGCCTCTGCACTGCCTACTCACTCACTCAGGACAACTCATCACAGTTCCCACCTGAACCAGCACTAACAGCTGTGCCGCCCTCTCATCTCCCTTAATTTCTCATTTTCTCCCTCTCTCTCATTCCAGGAGGAAAAACAAAGCCAATACAGTCAGGACAAGTGGACGAACCCAATCCTGACAACCCCAAGTGATTGACTGTCCATGGCCAAGTCCCTGGACTTGTATTGGAGGGTGCCCTTAGCTTACTATTCCTGGAGCCATTGAGTTGAGCGAGGACTGCCCTGATTTGTGTCTGCACTAAATGGCAACACAAGACAGAAGTACCATAATCTCTGCTGATGGGGAACATGTGCAAAAAGACAAGGCAAGTCAGGTAAGGATTCTGTGAGCATC
The DNA here is from genome assembly GCF_037043375.1 of Chiloscyllium plagiosum. Lineage (NCBI taxonomy): Eukaryota > Metazoa > Chordata > Chondrichthyes > Orectolobiformes > Hemiscylliidae > Chiloscyllium > Chiloscyllium plagiosum. Next base: position 22,138,194 of record NW_028270162.1, on the reverse strand, counting down.
TGGATCAGCTCAATGTAAATGAGTGTTCAAGACAGTGAGCAGACAGCCCTGAAAAGCAACCGGGCTGAATAGATGAGCTGGGTGCCTGACCCTGCACGTAAAGTGGGCAGCAGCATTACAATGATAGTTATCAATGCACCCCAAAGTAGGCCTTTAAATGTGCAGAAGCATGCAGCAAGTGGATCAGCCATGATGATACAGTGAGGTTGGCAAGTGTCTGATGCCAAGATCCATGAATGTGGAGTGTGCACAACAATGCTCATGGAGCATACCCTGGATATGCTAATGTCAGGTGTCAAAGATAGATGTCTAAAAAGGAGCAAGTGGTGAGCTGGAATTGCCAAGCACCCACTCTGACATTCTTGTTGAAATTCCCAGCGTCAAGTTTTCTTGTGGCGGGTAGTAAGGTACAAAACAGCATATTCATCAGACAAGATATGCAGTTAAATGAAGCCAATGAAAAACAATAATAGACATCTTGCTGTTATCCAGTGAGAGACTTATCTTAATGCATGATATTTGGTTGGAAAATACAGCTACTTTTTTCCAACTCAAGAAAAGACCTCGCTGGACTTCTCACACCATTCTCAGATTTCCTGCCATTGCCCAAGTTTTCAGGTCCCTTAAAGATTCCCCACCATTTATGACCAGCTCTCACCACAGTCCTGTTCAATGCAAGTCTTTCAGTGGAGTTCACCATTCATTCTGAACAACACCCGGAGTTTTTCATGGCTGGGGTTTTCCATTAATTATGCTGACTAAAGATACTGATATCATTTTGCTGAATTAATTCAGTGCAAACTGCAGTTAATCTCTTACATTTAAATCTTCAACAGGTGTAGTAAACCAACTAGTTTGCGCAGTTGGACCTTCTTTTCAAGAAAGAAAAGTAACCCGATTCCTTGAAGTCTGAAAGGTCCCACAAAATTAATTGTTCAAAATACATTATAAAAAGTAGTATTTGACTGTCACAATCACCAATGTCAACAGTTAAATTCTTAACTAATAGAATACATACCCATCAATCAGAAAGTCCATTTCACATACTCAACATATTCACATGTTCAAAGACTGTTAGCTTTCCTAATTTTAGACTGCAAAATTGAAATTAGATTGCTGCAGTTGTCAGATGTTGAAATTGTCCGCCAACACATTTTTAGATGCTGCTTCTTGCTGGCACCATTACCAACCTTTAAGTCTTCAGATCTGCAATCTGCATCTGCTCTGTGGGTGTTGCTAAAACCTTGTTTTTCAAATAGATTCATTGGCTTCTATTAAGCTGCACTTGTTTGTCTTTCCATCTACAATAACATCCATCTTGACCACCATCTGTCTGAAGGTTATGTATGAATTCGATCCTTTATCCAGCTTTCATTTAAACTGATAGATAAATTTCAAAATCGATCCTTTTTTGGGGGCAGCAGATTTGCTCCCCAATAGAACAGAATCTTTTCTAAGTACTAATGAAAAGAACGAGAGCTTAATAATTTTCATTTTAAACTAAAACATAATAAGGGCTAAAATGGCACTTAACAAAACAGTTTTCCATGCACAGAAACATATTCAAAATCACCCTTGAACTTGTGCAATTTTTAAAACAGAATGTATCATAATACTGAGGAGGCATTCATTGAATTCTGGACATGCAAAGAGCCAAGGAAACTCAATATCAATAACTGTAGTACTCCCAAAATGCTGTTCACTCTGTAGACTTCCAACAATTCAGGCTAGCAAATGGGCTACCTGCTTTATTTTTATGTCTGAACAGAACTGCACTGTTCCATGCACCTGGAAATATCGAGAAACGTCAGATAAATTGTAATAACCAAAACATTGCTCAACACAAAGATAGATTGAATCAGGACTTGAAACAAATATTTAGCCACCCCACTTAGGGTTGATTAAAATGGAACAGAATCAATACAAAATGCATCTTGCAATTGTCCTGATTGCAGTCACCATTTCTCCTAGAAATACAATGCAAAATTTTGGATACACAATTGGGAAAGCATATCTGAAATTATCAGTAAAAGTCTCAATGTAAACTTTTAATATTTTCACAGGAACACAGCTTCTATCATGCAGAGACCTGGCCTTCTATCTCTAGACTTTCCTATCTAGTGTGTCATATTACTGCTTACCGTCGAGTGTGGTGAACCGTATGTAAGTCGAGTGTGTGTCATCTGTAAAGAACTAGTGTTTTGCAAAGCTTTACCATAAGCAGTTGATATGGAGAAAGTGAGGACTGCAGATGCTGGAGATCAGAGTCAAGGGCGTGGTGCTGGAAAAGCACAGCAAATCAGGCAGTATCTGAGGAGCAGTAGATGCCCAAAGCATCGACTCTACTGTTCCTCAGATGTTGCCTGATCTGCTGTGCTTTTCCAGCACCACAGTCTCCACTCTGATCTCCAGCATCCCAGTCCTCACTTTCTCCATATCAACCGCTTACAGTAAAGCTTTGCAAAACACTAGTTTCATTACGGATTTCCAGCAGCAACACAGCCATTTATGCCATTCTGCGGTCTTCTCATTACAGAGCAGTGAATGGCAGGAAACCTGTGGAGCCAAAACAGCAGTGTCGTTTATTGAGGCCAACCGTCATACATGTAATGGGGTTGGAGGCTGCTGTGGATCCATAAGGAATAAGATTTGTTCCCCAAGGGTTCATTTTACAGTGATTTCACTTTTTAGGCTCACTTAGTTAAATGTAAAGGAAGCTACCCAAGACCATATCTGAACACAATCCTTGTGAATTTTTTTAAGTTATTAGCATTTCTATTAAAATTTTAGCATAAATAATAATAAATAACACCTTCAAATTTGGGCACATATTACTCAGGCATCGTGAACTCCATTGGGTTAAATCCTTCCAAATCTATTTTATTTCAAAGATCACAGTGAATTGCGTAAGTTTAAAATATACCACCTTTTCACTTTATACAAAAAGGTGAGTGAATCAAACTACTTTCCGTGCACTCAACAAATATCACTTTTAGTGCCTTCAACACGATAAAAAACAAAAGTGCTTTTACAGAGACAAAGAAAAGATACCAAGCCAAAGGATGAGATGTTAACATGGTTACTCAAAAACATGGGTGTAAAGGAATGATTTCAAAAAGGTAGAAAGAGTGTGAACAAAATCTAACTCATCAAACCCACTTCTCCTTCATTCCAAGTATAAAAGGTCCAAAAGAAGTATTCTTATTAATTGCCATATAAAAATATAATTAATCATTCCCCTTCTTATTGATACGGTGTAAAATTCCACAACATATGAGTAGTTTCTTAAATTTTCCTGAAGTACCACAAAGCACCATTTAATGACAAGATTTGAGATAAATTGAAATATTGTACTGTCCAAAAATACATTTTTAGCTCTTCTGCTACATTTCATTCTCTACTGTAGATGCACGAATGTCTTTTTCATAAAATCAAACTTGAAGTCCAAACCCATATTCCTCACCTCTTTATAAATTATAAAGGTTTTTACTACAAATAAAGGACACTTTTGGAACCAAAAATAACACATCAGAACATCTGAGATTTCAGACTTGGGCTGTCTGTGTGGAGTTTGCATGTTCTTTCCACGCCTGTGTGGGTTTCCTCCAGACACTTTGGTATCCTCCCACAGTCCAAAGATGTGCAGGTCAGGTGAATTGGCCATGCTAAAAATTGTCCATAGAGTTCAGGGGATGAGTGAGTTAGGGACATTAATCATGGGAAGGGGACGGATCTGGGGAGGGATGCTCTTCAGCAGGTCAGTGTGGACTTGTTGGGCCAAATGGCCTGTTTCCACAATGTTCACAGAACATCCACATTGCTTAAACAATATTTGGTAGGACTGTGGCAACTTTACCTGCATTGGTCAATCAACAGGTTTGTCAAAATGCTCTCTATTTTCACCATGTTAAAATGAAAAATTTTTGTTTCGATGCACTATGATTAAAAACAGGTTTGTGCTCAAATGTTGCCTTAACTAGTTAACTTGGTTGAGTCCCTGATCTATTTAGTCCAAGTACCTTGTTCAGTTTCTAATCTCCGCTGAATTACATGAATATTGAATTACATGAACGTGATCAGGTGAAACTTCAAGTGGCATCTTTATTCTCAGGTTAGTTATGAGAATGTGATTAAACAAAGAGTTTCCACATTGTCAATTAACTGGTGAATTCTCCTGGCAAGTATGCATGTGTGAGTCAGGCTCCAGTGTGATAAATATTTTAAACTTTTCTAAAAATATTTTATTTCTAATCTATACATATAAGATGACTGAGTACTTGTTCTGTGCTAGATGGCTCCAGGCACATCCAAACTCTCAGCAAAAGTTGCAACTTCAGGAGAGAAAAGAAGAAAAAGATAAAAATAAATCAAGTGTACAAAAAGTGTGTTCTCTAGAAATGCCTACATTCAAAGGATTGAATTTCACATCCTTTTTGATAATGCATGATGCACAACACCCTTACAAACAGATCTCAAAAATCAAACTCTGCAGCAGAAAAACACTGAAACATGTACAAACTTTTTACTCACCAATTTTCTGATTGAAAATCTTCTCAAAGGTTAGTTCATCTCTTTCCTCCAGGTACTTTTGCATAACACTGCGTATGCTAAAAATAAAGAATAAAAAAATGTAGAAATCTTCCAATGTTTCATTAAATTGCAACATGTTGGTTTCTGACAAATTGGATGAAATCCCATACATTACAGTGACTGAGACATATGATGTTCTTTAATTAGCTTCCAAAAGACAAGTGGGAACAAATTATGACTGAGGAGGGTGCTTGCAGTACAGAGTGTATTTAAATATTATAGTCACTGTTCAGACATGTAAAGGAATGTAATGCGGTCATGATAAAGTCACTGGACAAGCAGTCCAGAGACCCAAATGTTCTGGAGACATAGGTTTAAGTCCCACTATGACAGACGGTGAAAAATTAATTTAATAAAATGTGGAATCAAAAATTGCCTAATCGCAACCATGTTACAATTGTCAGAAAAGACCCATCTGATTCACTTATGCATTTTAAGGAAGGAAATCATCCTTACCTGGTCATGACGTACATGAGACTCCAGAGCAATATGGTTGCCTCTTGTCTGCACCGTGAACAACTACCAAGCTGTTCAGTTGTATAAACTGACAGACCACCTAGCATTGACCTAGGCACCAGAAACAACAATGGCAAACACAGCCCTTTCAACCCTGTAAAAAATCTGGGGGGCTTGTGCAAAATTGAGAGAAAACTACCTCACAGGCTATGATTCCAAGAATATCTGACTGTCCCAGACCCCTCTATCACCATCCATGGGTATGTTCTTTCCCATCAGCAGGACAGATGCACCAGAGATGGTGCAACAGTGGTACAGCTGAGGGTGAGGAACCTGGAGATTCTCAACATTGACTCCAGATCCCATGAAGTCTTACAGCATCAGATCAAACACAGGCAATGAAACTCTCTGCTGTTTACCATGTATCCCAGCCAATGAATCAGTACTCTTCCAAATCAAACACTGTTAAGAAGAAATAATGATGGTGGCAACAGTACAGAAAGTATCGTGAGTGGGGAATCTCAATATTCACCATGACTCGGTTGAGCTTCTCAAAGGCCAAAGGATATAGCTTCTGGACTGAATCTGTGATGGGCAGCAAGGGAACCAACAAGAGGGAAAAGTTTGTTAGATCTCATCCTCAGTAATTAGCCTGTTGCAGATGTCAGATCATGACAGTGTTGTAAGGCACAGTGACTAGCTTCAATCAGGTTGTGTGGCACCAAGAACATATTAAATGAAACAGTTTGAACAGATCTAGCAACTCAAAACTGAGTATCCACTAGACATTGTTGCTCATCAAAAATGTACTCAACACAATCTGGAAAATCACGGTCAGCATACCCTCTTACTCTGTAGTTACTACCAAGCAGGGAAATCAAACTCGATTCAAGAAGAGTGCATACGGAGATGGCAGAGCAGCACCATGCATTCGTAAAGATGAGGTATCTGCGTTGTGCAGCCAAAAGATTAATTGCATGCCAAACAATGGAAGATAAGCCAGTCTATCAACCCCACAAACAAGGAACCAGACCTGAGTTCAGTGGTCCTTCAATATCCAGGTGGGAACTGTCATAGACAACTAAACAGATAATAATAGGAGGGAGCCCTTCAGCCACATCCTCAAGGCATGGGAGCCCAGCATGGTAGTGCAAAAGGTAAGGCTGAAGCATTTGCATCCATTTTTAGCCAGGAGATCCAAAATCCAGATGATCCATCTCAACCTCCCAGAGTTCCTCAGCATCAGCTAATTCAATTCACTCCACGTGTTGTTGTTATCAAGAAACAGCTGAAGGCTCTGCAAAGGCTATGGGTTCTGACAAACTTAGGGCAATAATCCTGAGGATTTGTGCTCCAGAACTAACCTTGCCCCTCACCGAGTTGTTAAATACAGCCACAACATTGACATTCACTCAGCAACAATAAAGATTGCTCAGGTTTGTCTTGTCCATAGAAAGTAGGACAAATCTAACCTGGCAAATTACCACTAACCGACTCTCAAAGTAAATGGGCCATTGTTAATGAATTAAAGCAACACAATCTCAGCAATATTCATCAATGCTCAGGGTGGGTTTTAGCAAAGTCACTGAGTTCCTGACCTCAATTACAACCTTGATCCCAACAAAGACAAAAACATTGAATGTCAGAGGTGATGCGAGAGTGACTGCCTTTGTCATCAAAGGACCAAGAATGGCATCAGGAACCCCAGCAAAACTGAAATCAATGGGAACTGGGGAACAAATTATCCACTGGTTGAAATTGCACATGATACAAAGGAAGGTGGTTATGATTGTTGCTCCTCAGGCCACTGCACTAGCCTCACCACCTTCAGTTTCTTCACAAAAGACCTTCAATCAATTGCAAGATCAGAAGTCGGGTGTTTGCTGATAAACGCAGAACATTCAACTCCATTCACAAAGCCTCAGACTTGACGCAATTCATGCTCAAATGCAACAGAACCTGAACAATATCCAGGCTTGGGCTGACAACTGGCAAGTTACATTCACACCGCACAACTGACAGGCAATGAATATCTCCAACATTAAAGCATTTAAATTATCACCTCTTGATGTGCAATGGTATTACAATTACTGAAGGCCCTCACTACCAACACCCCAAGAGTTATCACTGACCAGAAACTGAACTAGATAGTCATATAAATAGTCTAGCTACAAGATCAGGTCAGAGGCTAGGAATTCTGCTGCAAGTAACGGATTTCCTTTTAGTTTTATTTTATTCTGCACAAGCCTCAGGAGGTCCATGCTGGCAGTGACTTCCAAAACCAGTATTCAATGCTGGAAATGGCATCAGCACACGGACTGGTATAAGCAGCCACATAGCTTAGAGGAAACACTGCAAGTAACTTGTGTCCACCAACTACAAGGAACAAGTCTGGAGTACAAGGGATTATTCTTCACTTCTCCGGATGAATGCAGCTCCAACAACATTCAAGAAGTTCAACGCCAATCAGGTCTAGACAACTCCCCCCATTTGATTGGCACCTCATCCATGATCTTGACCACTTAGAAGTACAAATGCAGCAGGTGGATGTGACACCACCACCTGGATGATCAGCTCCAATTCATATATCCTGCTCACTTGGAACTATATCTTCAATCCTTCAATGTTGTTTTGTCAAAATCTTGGAACTTTCTGGCTATAGCATTGTTGATGCACCTATACCCAAAGGACTGTAGAGATTCAAAGTAGGTGGTCATCACATTCTTCAGGACAATTCAGAATGGGCAATAAATTATCGCCAGAGGCAGAATCAATGACACCCACATACCAAGGCAGAAAAAAAGGCTTTTGGTAAATTATATTTCTTCCTTACGACTTTTCTTTTGTTCTATCAAATCACAAGTCCTGTAGAGCTAACAAAGAAGACAGCAATCCTAGTCTGTCAATGTTGATCTCTGCATTTGGCACTTATATAGAAGTTCTTCTTCCTCCCTCTGTGACATCTTATTTCTTCCCTCCATTTCAAAATGACTCTTCATCTGATTTTTATTCTCACATAGCATGCAAATAAGTGACCCATTCACTATCATTCTTTGGTGATTTTACCCACAAAGTACAGCTAATCCCTCCACTCAGTAATATGACTGAAGTCACGATGTAGGAAGCTACAACTGCCTACAATTACAATCTCATGATTTACAATGTAATCATATTCTTAATTGGACACATTTGTAGGGTATGGCCTTGACCTCCAAGTATATCATTTTTGTATAAAGTTCTGGCCAAGAAATTCATTCTCACCACTTATTTACAGATTTTATATATAGATCTCATCATCTGATTTAACCAGTTTTCATCAACTGCAGACAGGAGTAGTCAACTGCACAGACAGATACAATTCACCAAGGATTAAAATGCTTGAGTTTTCCAATATTCTTCATTGATTGATTACAGGAATAAGAGGTCACGCCTAGTGATACTTAGAAGTTGTTGTCACCGGTGTTTATTGTACTGATCCAAGTAAGTAAATCTTATGTCAATGTACAATGTTATTGTTAATCTATCATTTCAAATTGTTCCTACCACTACCACCTGCAGTGGTAGATCAGTGACCAGCTGGACTTTATTCTGCATTTATATTAAGCTTGGCATTGTAGTAGTATCACTTGGTTACTAATGCAATGATCTAATGCAACCAACAAGGACAATGACAAAGTAAAGTCTCTCCATGGTTTCCTTATCTCTTGTCCCTGCAACTATATATATTTCCTCATCAATTACTTACATTCTGCCAATTTTTGTCTTGTATGTGCAACTGGTATTGTACTGTCTGAGCACCCCTTTCAGAATTCCTTTCCTCCATTGTTCATTTTAAGATACCATTCTAAACTTTAACTCTCTCACTACAGCTCACCATCATTCTTCTGAATTTCTTTTACCTATTTTATCAATATCCTTCATATGTAAAACTCCTGGTGACATTTTCTACATTAAAGGAGTAATATAAATTAAGTTATCACTTGTTTTTAGACAAGTAAGAATTTCAAATCAATCCTTTAAAAAGTTGTTCACTTTACACTGCAACTAACACAGTGAATCAATAATTTTCTCTGAGTCACCCCCTTCCCTTTGGTTACAGAGTAGGCAGGAAGGTTGCAATAACAGCAACCTGCCTTGTCGTTACGCAAGGGTAATGCACTAAATATCATTTAGTTAGGCCAGCGTCTATAGTTCTTGATCTTATCCCATTCAGAAGTTATGAAACAAAAAAGACTTCCCAAGAGAAAGGATCAAGCTCATCCCCTAAATGTTTCCTAATGGGCACACGCAGCACCATTGACATAGCCTTTATAAACAGGTCACTTGTTGACTGTGTAAATACTAGTGGAACCAGTACAATGCAGGACCAAATGTGAATAAGCACAGAGGCCGAATGGCATACACCCAGGAATGCTGAAAATGATCAGAGACAGTGGGTTTGTCTTCCAATCCTTAAATATGCAAATTACACCAATGCACACTTTTTTCAAAAAAAGTCTTGGAATTTTATGGATAAGTCAATCTAATATCGGCTGTGAGCAAAGTCTCATAATTCGTTATTTGAGAGAACATTACTTAGTATTCAGAAATGTAAGAGTTAGTCAAGATAGTCATATTTCAAGCAAATCACATTTTGAAAAATTTCAGAGCTTCTGAAAAAGTAACTAATTGAATACAAAATGAATCCATCAGGCATACTACGTACAATGTCCTGCTGCACAGAAAAACATCAAAGTGTTGGGCAAATGGGTTTTGTCTGTACTGGAGGAGGAGTGGAAAGGATGAATGGACAGCCCTCATTATTTGAGCATGATAGGCACCTTAAAATTAACAGAAAACAGAAAAGTCAGGGTTTTGACAAATAAGAATAGCTGTATAAGACGTCAGGAAAAACAGATAGTTTTGAATGGCAGACTGGCCGCTAATGTGATTTGTTGAAGATAGATACACTTAAAGTAATATCTGGGAAAAATAAAACTGCATAGAATACATACTGAACGTAAAGTTTCTCAAGGACACAGATCAACAGAGAAACTCAAGGATTCAAATACATAATTCTCTAAACATGCAAGTGCAAGCACATTTTTATTCAGCAAAAAAGAAAACAACAGTGTTAAAATGAATAAAAGATAAAAATTTGGACAAAATACTGGTCAGTCAACATTTAAAATAATTAAAGTAATATCCTGCAGATGCTAGAGAACAAAAATTAAAACAGAAAATGCTGGAGAAACTCAATATACCTGGCAGCATCTGTGGAGAGAAAAACAGTGTTAATGTTTCGAATCCAGTATGACTCTCTTTGGAACTCTTAATATTTAAAATGCAAGTTTAATCCCCTCATTTTAGAAGTATCACTAAAAGGATGAAGATCATGCTACAAATCATCAGGATCAGCCTAGGGTAAGGAGCAATCTTTAGAAATAGATTTGAAATTTGTGGTCCTTGATATTACCAAAGGTGCAAAGAAAGCTGAAATTAGTTTTAACAGAATTTCCTTTCAAACAACTATCGAATTTGTTAGATTGAACAGGGAAGAAATATTTCCTCTCATTGAGGAGTCAGTGGTAAGAAGCCACCAATTTTGACCTGCTTCAGTCTTTTACAAACAACTTAAGAGAACTTCCTACATAGATCTATCACAGTATGCAATTTGTTTCAGGGAATGCTTGAGGCAAACACCATTGCACAAAAATTTAAGTAAGTATTGTAGCAGAGAAAAAAAACACAATACTGTGAAAGGAGCAGAACAGTGGTAGGTAAATCAGAGAGTTAATCCCAAAGAGCCAACACAGACACATTAGGCCAAATAGCTAACTTCTGTTCTGTAAGCTTCTGTGGTTGTTTATGTGACACAGGAATGCCCAGCTCTTGGTGGGTGGTACTTTCAGCACCAAAGATCTCAATCAACCTGAAAAAAGTCCCAACTACGGCATCCACCAATATAAGTGAACACTGCTAGCTGTGGGGGATGTTGATGGAAACTCCCCCATTCAGGAGATTACTTTCTCTCTTGTAAGGAGTCCTGGGACTGGTGAAGAAATACTTGGGTAACAGGCACCTATTTGAAGGAAAGCAAAGTTACCCAGGCGACATGTTGGAGCATTTGCACTGACAGAAAAGCCTCTGTAATAGTGAAAGTCAAAAGATTTGCAGGTAAGGTGAAACAACAAAATTCTGACATTTCAATCATCTACCTCTACCCTGAAGCTCATGTAACTAAAATAATACAACCAGAGTTAGATGTATTAGAGCAAGCCAACAAAATTGTGAATTACATATTATCATAGCCATTGAAATCTTGTTTGTTCAATATTTTATGTGTGGAGATGGTGACTGAGCATCAAAGTTTACTGTTACACACCGAGGTGGATGGTTATCAGAGGGGAAGTTCTCTCCTTGTTCAGGAGGTCCTGCAAGTACTGATGGTTTTTTTCAAGAAGGCAGGATTTCCTTAAAAAGAGTTACTTTCTGATGATTACTGGTGAACCGAGTGGCATCTCTTTCAAATATTTTCAGCCATCTGAGTAAACTGAATACTAAAAAGCAGGGAAGAATGTGAGGATTCTGACCATCACAGATGAACTTGAAGGTTTCATTTTCAGTCAGTTGGAAGTCTGCTGGCTGCTGAAAGCTGGTCGAGGTAAGTCTTAGATGAAAGTCTTCCTCTAAAATCAAAAAGGGCAGATTATTCCTTTCTTCTGGACTGGAGAGAGAGAGACTGCATGTGAGAACTTCTGTTCCGTAAGCTTCCGTGGTTGTATATGCGACACAGGAAGCACACAAAGCAAGAAGCAAATATTGTCTGCACTACATTCATTATTGCCGTTTCCCTTTAGGTAAGTTCCTGTCATTATATAATCTCAATTTAGGCTGTAGGGACACCAAGTTTGAATCACCTGAATCAAGATTCCAACCCTGCCACAGTACTTAAACATTTCTTAAAGTCACAGATTACATTCTGTCTGATTGCAACAGAGGTAATCTAACCCAGCTCAACCTTTGCAACTTTTGACACAGCTGACCATAATGTTCTTCAACCCCTCTTCACCACCATCCAGCTGGGTGGAATTTGTGTAGAACTGCTGATGGTCTCCACCCTCTCTTTTTTTAAAAAAACAATTTTCTCACATCTTCAGAAGTGGGTGTGAGTCATCACAGCCATGCCCACTCTCATAACCATGACAATGAACTTGTTCCCTCCCTAACTCTAAATGGCAAACTCTCCAATGCTTGGAGTTATACCTGACACATAGGAAGATGGTTGTGGTTGTTGCAGGTCAATCATCATCAGCTCCAGGACATCGCTGCAGGAGTTCCTCAAGGTGGTGTCCAAGGCTCAACTATCTTCTGCTGTTTCATCAATGACCTTCCCCTCATCATAAGGTCAGAAGTGGGGATGTACTGATGATTGCACAGTGTTCAGCACCATCTGCAACTCCTCAGACACTGGAGCAGTCCATGTTCAAATGCAAACTCATCTGGACAATATCCAGGCTTGGCTGACAACTGGCAAATAACATTCATGCCACACAAATGCCAGGCTATGACCATCACAATAATAGTCAATCTAACCACTACCCCTTGACATTCAATGGTATTACCTATCACTGAAATCCACATTATCAACATCTTGGGGCTGATCATTAAACAGAAACTCAGCTGGATTTGCCACATAAACACAGTTGCTACAAGAGTAGGCCAGAGACTAGGAATGCTGCAGGGAGTAACTCACTTTCTGACTCCCCGAAGCCTGTCCACCATCTACAAGGCACAAGTTAAGAGTGTGATGGGATACTTTCCACTTGCCTGAATGACTCCACTTGCCCCAACAACTCTCAAGAAGCTTCACACTATCCAAGACAAAGCAGCCCACTTGATTGGCACTATATCAACAAGCATCCGCTCCCTCCACCACCTATGCTCAATAACAGCAGTGTGTGCTATCTACAAGATGTGCTGTAACAAATTCACCAGAGATTCTCAGGCAGCATCTTCCAATCCCATGACCACTTCTATCTAGAAGGACAAGTGCAGCAGAAATATGGGAACACCATCACCTGAAGTTCTTCTCCAAGCCACTCACAATCCCAACTTGGAAGTATGTCACCATTCCTTTACTGTTGCTGGGTCAAAATCCTGGAATTCCCTCCCTAATGGCCTTGTGGGTGAACCCAAAGGAAGTGGACTGCAGCAGCTCAAGAAGGCAGCCTCACCAGCAGCTTCTCAAGGCCAACTAGAGATGGGCAATAAATACTAGCCAGCCAGCGATACGCACATCCCACAAATTAAATTTTTTTAAAAACTAACGCTATTTTAGCATCCTTAACAGTGGATCTACACAGAGTTGTGGACAGTCATGAAAATGGGCACCTTTTCACAATTATAATAGTTATTATTACAAATCAACTCCATGAATGATGAAAGGCTTATTAATTCCTTCTTAAAAAAAACTTCAGAGGCTCCTTGAATCATCAACAATTTTGCAAATTATTTTTGACAAAAATGGTATGTCTGCCTTTGTCAGGGTTAATGATGCTAGGCAATGAAACATCTATCCTGTACACACAGTGTTAGCATCAAGCATCTCCAAGTCAAATACAGCACAGTCTGAATGAAAAGTAAATCTGTGTCTGCTTTGGGGTAGATCCAGAGTAAAAAGCATTCTGAAATTCTCTGTCGGACACTGAGTTCAAGTACAACTCAATTAAATGAGAAAATAAATGTTCATCCAAACCGCCTCTCACAAATCAGGAGAAAGTGAGGATTGCAGATGCTGGAAATCAGAAATCAAGAGTGCGGTGCTGGAAAAGCATAGCAGGTCAGGCAGCATCAGAGAAGCAGGAGAATTGACATTTCACACCTCACAACCGGAAAGCAAATATTAGGTACAGAGTAAAGCTTCATAATCAATGTTCCCAGTTCCAACTACACCAAACATTATTCAGTTCCATCCTGCACTTTAACCATTTTTTATGACTTCTCTGAACCCCATTTATCTTCATGTATTCCTTTTTCAGTTCTGGTTTTTTAAGCTAAATCCACCTACCATTTCAGTGGCAGAATCATAGATCCATGAAAAAAAAACATGTTAACCTTGGTTGGGATACATGAATTCCAGAAGCCAACTAATACTTCACCAAAGCAATTCCTCTGTTAGGAATCTAAACAATGTCAGGTTCCTGTTCAGCCATGGTGGACAACACTGATCACTACCTCATCTCTTCCCTCATTTCAGGCACTTCTTGGAAAATGCAACAAGGCAATGATCAGAAGTAAGAACGTTGGCTGTTTTTCTTCCTCATTCTTAGTCTCCAAGTGCTGATATAAATGTGAACACCCCAGAGAAGGTCATTTGGTGCTGAACCCAGGATTTCACCTTTTTTGCCTCTCCACCTGACAGTGTCTCTTCTCACTCAACCAAAGGAGAACTTCCTTTAAACCAGTCAATCAATCAGCTTCCAAAGAATTGATACTAATTCAGACTTCACTTTCATTAGCAACAGAGTTCTTCATAACTCACTCCCACAGAACTTCTGCATTAAGGGCCTTTTGTGCTTGTGAAAGCATAATGGTAATTTGTCATTCAATGGACATTACATAAAAAGTTTCATTCCTGGAAACTATATTTGCATAACTCATGGCTTCATAACATTTATTTTAGTTTGCAGAAAATAGTCCTATCATTTTAGGCAACAAAACTCTGACGATTGAAAGAAATAATGCTTCCAAACAATATTGAAAAAGCCTTTCAGATGTGAGACAGAACGTTACCTCAAATCACAAATAATGAATAATAGATTGCCATCCATATAATACTGTAGTTACTTGATATTTAAAGCCATTTTTAATAAGAAGCTTTAAAACTTTTTAAAAAAATTATTGTTAACAATTAGTTTCCCCTCTGGGGATCAGCTAAACTTGTTTTGTTTCCTGTGAGTGCATCAGAACCACAACAACAAAACAAATGCAAGGCTGGTCAACTGAATTGAAAATTTGGTCAAAACTGATGAGTGGATCTCTTTGGGGAAGTAAAGACATAACTTTATTTTTAATAAATCTTACACCAGCATGTAACAGATTTACAAAACCTGTGTACAGTTTCCTAAGTATAGATGTTTATGTGAAAACACACACGTTCATATGCAGAATATTATAGTTTGTTCTTTATGGATAGTAGGGAATAAAAATCAGCAAATTTAGCCAAATTTGATAGCCAGTTTACCTCCTCTCTCTCAAGAATCTTCAAGAATAGATTGAGTTACAGCCCTCAAATAGATGGTGTTTAATAATCAAAATATCACAAATATTCAACAAACACACGTGCATTGTAATTGTTCTTAAGTTAATGTTTTTTTTTTACTATGCACTTGTTTTAATTTGAATTTCTAACACATTATTGTGGAAGTAAAGTATCCTCAGCTCTCTCCCATAACATACATTGCTCTCTCTGCTATGCTGGTGTTTGTTCAAATCAGGCAGGAAGGAACTACAAAACCTACACACAGTCTCACTACTCCTAGCATAAGTGGCCTATTTTCAAAAAAAGAACCTGATTGAATATTTCTCCTCCAAAAAATAATTTTGCTGAATATACCATATTTTTGTATTCAAGTTTATTATATCGCATTCACAGTTAATCACACTTGACATAAGCCAAAAAAACAAACACGTTGCAGGAAGACATAATTCCAAATTGTGATAAATACTACTTGTTTTTTTTTTAAATGCCTAATATAATTTATGAGACTGTTTTTCATTTTAGATATTTGATTTATTCTTGAACAAATCAAACAAATTCTGAAATGTAATTCTAATTGCCGATGTCTTAATGCAGAAGACCCACGTGATAGCGAGCAAAAAGAAAAACACAAATTCGATGATTTTTAACCTATATTATTTTGGGTTAGCACAATTCGTTTGGGAATGTACACTGGATTTTTAAAACAATACGCATGATCCTCTAGGCATTTTTTATTACATATTGTACATTCATCTCAAAACACGTTTTTTGCTTTAAATTGTTATCAATGAGGTCATTAAATTTTCAACAGAAAAAAGGAGAGCAAATTTGTGATTCACCCAATTTCGATATTGACGGTGGGGATGCAAGGAATGTCTGGTTTAGCTGTCGATTCGGTCCCGCTGGACGTGCATGTAGGTTATGCTCGCTTGATTTCTTAAGCTCCCGTTAATACCGTATCTTATGACTGAATATACTGATGATATTAAGAATTTTTGCAACAAATGACAGCTACTGTTTTGATGTTGTTTCAGAGGTCCGCTTGACATGACAACGGGCTGCAGCTCTTTAGATTCGGATTCTCCCTCAGGGTTTGTGCTGGGGATTTTTTTCTCCCCCCTCCCTCTCCTCCTTCTCTCTCTCTCTTTCATTTCTTACCTGGGCTCTGGAAGTACAATTTTCTTGCTGGCTCTGGCGGCTGGAGTCGATTTGCTTTTCTCCATCGCCATTAAATAGCTCACATCAGCCAACACAGCCTCCAAGTCCGCCATCTTGCTGAGAGAGTGAGAGAGAGCAACAGCAGCAGGGGAAGAGTCTTTAGAAGCAAAACAGGAGAGGAGCACAGACTCCCACAAACCACCAGAGACGGGCAGCAGGCAGGCTGGGGATATCGCTGCAACCTCCCCAAGGGGGGGACAGTCCAGAAGCCCTGATCCAAAAGCTGGGAGGGAAGAAGAAAAAACTAGGAGCCTCTTCAAGCAGCTAACAGCCAGAAACTCTGTCCCAACTGTATCATCTGGGAACCAGCCAGGCTTCAGTCCTCATTCCTGGGAATAGGAAGCCTCCAGGATGGCTATTGAGAGAAGGTCTTCCTTTTTTAAGCCCCCTCTCCACCAGCCCCAGCTCCGATCTCCTCTGCTCCCGGCGGCCTTTATTTCTCCTCTCTGTTTCTGGTGCAGCCTGATGCTCTCTGTTGTACAGTGGCCATGAGCAGAGAACTGAAGCTTTCCACTTCCTCCTGGTGTCAAAAAAAACGATCTCTCCGAAAACGTGGAACTGGAGTTCTCCTCCGTTTCACACCAGACGCTCGCTGGATGCATCCAGGGGCACGTTTCTGCTTTGAGGTGAATGTGGGAATTAGAGAAGGGCTTTTATTTGAAACAAAACCATGTATATCCAAGGGAAAAAAAAGACAGAAACAAGCAGAATTTGCTATTTTCTATTTCACTTGCTTTGCCATTTTGCATCAAACAGGAGGAGCTAGTTTCACATTTAAATTGGCATCGTGGGGTCGGGGTGAGAAAGATTTCGTTAAATTCAATTATAATCCCTCGGGTTTACAAAAAGGGAAGGACCACAAGTCTCAAGCAGACACATGCACCTTAATCAATTCAACCTACAAGTGGCAAAAAAAAATGCAAAAATCTCTCGGGGATCCGGATTTCGTCCGCGGGTTTGGCGAACAATTCGGCGCTAATCTACTTAGCTGCCTATCACAGGCAGATATGTCACTGGAATTTAATGTCAGACCTTATCAAACTGGTGGCCGGTCCGATACCGCCGGTTTTACGCCTATTTTTAAAAAAAAATCCGAGGTGAATTTCGAACCCCCGATATTCATCATCCAACTGGGATAGGTTGGATATTTCAACATCTGCGGTCTAATTTCAATGGAAAGTCACATCTTTGAAAGATAACAGCAATGTGCAGTCAGCTGGGTACCTGTCAGTTATATTGGTGATTAATTTTCAGAGATCCCGCAAACCAATAACTAATTGTTTTAATTTATTAACCGTGACTTTTTTTGAGGGGGGAGGGGATCAGAGTCATCGGTCCACACGTAAAGATGCATCATTTTGACGATCTTAATTATATGCGGTCCCTTGGAGCGATCCCAAAACCTAAATCAATACGGTCAGGAGCGAAGACATGATAGCTCAAAAGGGGGAATTTTATTTATATCGTTTGAGCTTCCTTTCCGCTTTTCAATGAGACGTTGATTTTTTTTCTCTTTCTCAGGGCTACAGGTCCATTGGAGCAGAGACTACATCACAGTTATTGGCATGTTACTCACAACAAGCAACAGATCATAGACCACAAACTAACCTGCGACCATAACAGACTGCACAATAATACTGTAACATTTACATTGCTCTCCCCATCTACTGAACCACAGTGATGACCCAAAGGAAATCTTCTTGAGGGGTGAGCTTCCTGCTACTAGCTTTTTGAGATTAATTTTGGAAAGATTTCTATTCTGCTCATTTCAGGAAATTTTCTACCCCATATCATGATGTTACACAACTGTGTATCCTCGTTGCTCAAAATCAGCAAAACGGCTTTGAAATGACAATCAATTTAAACTTGAAGTCTAAACAATACAAAACACCTATGAGGAGTCCAGGTCTAGTGTGAAGGGAAAAGAAAGTCTTGACATGAATCTATCATAACGTTTTGGCTACAAACTTCCACATTTATGTTTTTAAAACATAACTCTTTCCTCTGTCCCAGAAAATATTCCCTTTTATTGCAAAATCCGAACAATGTAAAATGTACCATGTATCCTCAGAATACTGTACCCCTAACCTATAATATTGAGAGCATTATTTGCTCTTGGTTGTGTTGGAAGTAACCTGGAAGTTTCCATCAGGCTCCATTCAAACCAGTCCTTTTAAGTTACCTTGTGTGCATGGTGGTGTAAAATGCGATGGCCACTCACTCACATAAATTGTTCCCATACTCTAACAAGGAGGATTAGGTGATGTGTTGATATTTACTCATTGGTCGGAATTTTGCATTTCACGTTGGACCCCCAAAGTTTGAGTCAAATGTCTTTTTTTTTTGTTTACAGGATTTGGGTGCTGCTGGTTAAATGAGAATTTATTCTCCATTCCTAATTGCTCTTTAGGAAATGATGGTGAACCACCTTCTTGTATGTTGCAGTAAATGTAGTGTTGATATGCCCCCAGTGCCGTTAGGAGGACAGCTCCAGGGCTTTGACCCAGCAACAATGAAGGAGTGGTGATACAGTTCCAAGGGAGGGTGGTGGAATTTCCATATACCTGCTGCCCCTGTCCTTCTAGTGGCAAAGTCATGGGTGTTGCCATCTAAGGGGCCTTGGGAGTTATTGCAGTGCATCCAGTCAATGGTACACAAGGTTGCCACTATGCATCCATGGTGGAGGGACTGAATATTGAAGGTGTAGGTGGAATGCTGATCAGCAGGCTTCTTTGTCCTAAATGGTTTCAAGCTTCTTGAGTGTTATTGGAGCTTTACTCATCCAGGCAAGTGAGTTTATTCCATCACCTTCTTGACTTCTGCTTTACAGATGATGGACAGGGACTGAAAAGACTTGCCACAGAATTTGCAACCTCTGATCTTGTAGCCGGAGTATTTGTATGATTAGTCCTCTTCAGTTTCTGGTCAATGGTAATATTAGCAGTGGATGATTTAGTTATAGTAATGCTATTGAATGTCAACAGGAAATGGTCACATTCTCTTTTGTTGGAAATTATCATTGCCTGGCATTTGCAAGGCATGAATATTAATTGTGTCTCATCAACCTAAGCCTGAATTTTGTCCAAGTCTTTCTGCATCTGGACACAGACCGATTTAATATCTAAGTGGTGAATGGTGTTGAACATTGTGCAATCAGTGAACATCCCTTATGTGAGCAATGATGGAGTGAAGATCACTGAAGATGATTGGGCTGAGGATACTACCTTGAACAGCTCCTGGAGTGATGTCCTATGGCAGAGATAATTGACCTCCCAAAACCACAAGTATTGTTCTTTGTGCCATGTATGACTCCAACCAGCATAGAGTTTTCTCTCCGATCCCCATTGACTGAAATTTCTTTCGGGCTAGTGTTACACTGAGTCAAATGCTGCCTTGAAGTCACTTCCCCTGCTTGGTTGAGCTGTTTTGTCCATATTTGGAGCAAGGCAGTAGTGAAATGAGGAGCTGAAATTACCTGACAGAACACAAACTGACTATTAGTGAGCAAGTTGCTGGGTAAGTGCCATTTGATTGCACTATGATACCTTAAATCTCTTTGCTAACGATTGAAAACAGACTGATGGGTCATTAATTGTCTGGGGTGGATTTTTCCTATTGATGTACATAGGACGTTACAATGTAAATTGGTACATTGCTGGGTAGGTGCCAGCGTTGTTGTATTGACACAACTTTGCTAATAGCATGTCGTTATTTGCGCAAATTTTCTGTACTATTGCCAGAACATAGTCAGAGTGCATTGTGTTTGCTGCATCTGATCTCTTCGGCCATGTATTGATACCATATGGAGTCAGTTGAATTAGCTGAAGGCTGGCACCTGATATTGGAGACCTTGGGAAAAGGCCACTTAGTACCTATGGCCAAAGACAGATACAAATGCCTCAGTCTTGTCTTTACGCAGATGTGCTGGGCTCCTCTGGTGAGTTGTTTATTTATCCTCAACTGGAAGTGGCAAGACTTCAGCACTTAGATCTGATCCATTGATTACAGGATCATTTAAACTCTGCCTAATCACTTGCTGTTTATGCTGGAAGTAATCTGGTGTTGAAAAGTGTGGTGCTAGAAAAGCACAGCAGGTCAGGCAGCATCCAAGAAGCAGGAGAATCAACGTTTCAGGCATAAGCCCTTCATCAGGAGTTTCTGATGAACTGCTTATGCCTGAAACGTCGATTTTCCTACTCCTTGGTTGCTGTCTGACCTGCTGTGTTTTTCTAGCACCACACTTTTTGACTCTGATCTCCAGCATCCACACTCCTCACCTTTCTCCTAATAATCTGGTGTTGCACCTTATTTTTAAGTATGCATGATGCTGCTTCTCATGTATCCCCCAGCACTCTCCATTGAACCAGAGTAATAGTTGTGTGCGGGAGATGCTGGGCTATGACATTGCAGATTGTGGTTGAATATTGTTGTGCTGCTGTTGGGTTATAGCACCTCATGGATACCCAGTCTTTAGCTACTCAATTTATTCAGAATCTATCCCATCCAATTAGGTGGTAATGCCACGTAACATAATAAAGGGACTCTCAGCGTGAAAGCAGAACTTCACTTCCACAAGGACAGTGCAGTGGTCAGTCCTATTGATGCTGTCATGGACTGGTATCTGTTATAGGTCTAATTTGAGACTTAGGTCAAGTGTGATTTTTCCTTTTTGTTAGCTCGCTAACTATCTGCTGCAAGTCCAGTCTAGCAGTTATGTCCTTTGTGGGGTTCAGAGTAGCTATTGAGTCCTCCCAGGGCAACTCCGTCCACTGTGTACTGCTGTGCCATCACCTCTGTGTTCATTGATCTATGAGTAGTGAGTGCTGATGTCAGGGACATAGTTGTTCTCATAAGAATCTTATATTACAGACAATGTCAAGCTGTGCTTCACTGGTCAGTGGGACAGCTCTCCTAGTTTTGGCACCAGCCCCTGATGTTAAAAAAAGGGATCTGCTGGTCAACAGGTCAGCCAATGCATTGAACAGGAATTGGAACTGATAGTGCTAGATGATCTGTCCAATTTAATTCCTTTATCAGACTCTGTAGCAGTTGAATACATGTGAGTGGCTTGCTAGACAATTACAAAGTCAACCACATTGCAATTTAGGCCAAGCAAGAATGGCAGATTGTACTTCCATAAAAGGCATTAGTGAACCAGATGGGTTTCTGATGACAAACAGAAGTGGGTTATGGTCACCATAACACCAGGCTTTATTTCCAGATTTGTTAACTGAATTCAAAAAACTACCATCCCCCATTGTGACCTTTGAACCCATTTCCCCAGAGTGTTGTTTTTGGTCTCTGGATTACTCGTACCAGTATATCACTATATCATTACTCCCAACAAGGTTGGGAGGCAATCATCCATTTGTTTAATTCTTGACTGGGCTTAGAAATTGTGATTTTGCATCTTTATCTCTCTACAGATACTGCAAAACCTGTTGAGCATTTCCCGTTTTTATTTCACATTTGCAGTATCTGCAACATTTTGCTTTCATATGACTATTGATCTTCAGTATTTTACCTGCTTGTGTTATCTTGAGCTTGATTGTGTCTTAATTTGACATTTAACAATTGTGCAAATGAAACCAGAATGCTTATTTCTTCCCTTGTTCATGACACTGAGGTCAGTTCAGCATTGAAACTATTATATATAGATTATTATATAGAACATTACAGCACAGAACAGGCCCTTCAGCCCACGATGTTGTGCCGAACATTTGTCCTAGCTTAAGCACCCATCCATGTACCTATCCAATTGCCTCTTATAGGTCACCAATGATTCTGACTCTGCCACTCCCACAGGCAGCGCATTCCATGCCCCCACCACTCTCTGGGTAAAGAACCTACCCCTGACATCCCCCCTATATCTTCCACCCTTCACCTTAAATTTATGTCCCCTTGTAACACCCTGTTGTACCTGGGGAAAAAGTCTCTGACTGTCTACTCTATCTATTCCCCTGATCATCTTATAAACCTCTATCAAGTCACCCCTCATCCTTCGCCGTTCCAATGAGAAAAGGCCTAGCACACTCAACCTATCCTCGTACGACCTATTCTCCATTCCAGGCAACATCCTGGTAAATCTCCTCTGCACCCTCTCCAAAGCTTCCACATCTTTCCTAAAATGAGGCAACCAGAACTGCACACGGTACTCCAAATGTGGCTTTACCAAGGTCCTGTACAGCTGCAACATCACCTTATGACTCTTGAATTCAATCCCTCTGCTAATGAATGCTAATACAAGCTCTATCCACCTGAGTGGCAACTTTCAAAGATCTATGAACATAGACCCCAAGATCCCTCTGCTCCTCCACCTTACTAAGAACCCTACCGTTAACCCTGTATTCTGCATTGTTATTTGTCCTTCCAAAATGGACAACCTCACACTTGACAGGGTTGAACTCCATCTGCCACTCCTCAGCCCAGCTCTGCGTCATATCCAAGTCCCTTTGCAGCTGATAACAGCCCTCCTCACTATCCACAACTCCACCAATCTTCGTATCGTCTGCAAATTTACTGACCCACCCTTCAACCCACTCTTCCAAGTCATTAATAAAAATTACAAACAGCAGAGGACCCAGAACTGATCCCTGTGGAACTCCACTTGTAACTGGGCTCCAGGCTGAATATTTACCATCTACCACCACTCTTTGACTTTGACCGGTTTGCCAGTTCTCTATCCAACTGGCCAAACTTCCCACTATCCCATGCCTCCTGACTTTCCGCATAAGCCTACCATGGGGAACCTTATCAAATGCCTTACTAAAATCCATGTACACTACATCCACTACTCTACACTCATCCACGTGCTTGGTCACCTCCTCAAAGAATTCAATAAGACTTGTAAGGCAAGACTTACCCCTCACAAATCTGTGCTGGCTGACCCTAATCAAGCAGTGTCTTTCGAGATACTCAGAAATCCTATCCCTCAGTACCCTTTCCATTACTTTGCCTACCACCGAAGTAAGACTAACTGGCCTGTAATTCCTAGGGTTATCCCTATTCCCTTTTTTGAACAGGGACACAACATTCACCACTCTCCAGTCCCCTGGCACCACCCCCATTGACAGTGAAGACGAAAAGATCATTGCCAACGGTTCTGCAATTTCCTCTCTTGCTTCCCACATAATCCTACGATATATCCCGTCAGGCCCGGGGGACTTGTCTATCCTCAAGTTATTCAAAATGCCCAACACATCTTCCTTCCTAACAAGGATCTCCTCTATCTTACCAGTCCATTTCAAACTCTCCTCTTCAACAATATGGTCCCTCATTTGTAAATACTGAAGAAAAGTACTCATTCAAGACCTCTCCTATCTCTTCCGACTCAATACACAGTCTCCCACTACTGTCCTTGATCGGACCGACCCTCGTTCTCGTCATTCTCATGTTTCTCACATACGCATAAAATGCCTTTGGGTTATCCTTGATCCTACCCTCCAAAGATTTTTCCATGCCCTCTCTTAGCTCTCCTAATCCCTTTCTTCAGCTCCCTCTTGGCTATCCTGTATCCCTCCAATGCTCTGTCTGAACCTTGTTTCCTCAACCTTATGTAAGCCTCCTTACAAGACATTCAACCTCCCTCGTCAACCAAGGTTCCCTCACACGACCATCTCTTTCCTGCCTGACAGGTACATACGTATCAAGGACACATCATATCTGTTCCTTGAAAAAGTTCCACATTTCAACGACATCTTCACCCACTAACAAGCCCATCACTTGTCCCAGTTCATTACCAAGTACCAAATCCAATATGGCCTCCCCTCTGGTCGGACAATCTACATACTGAGTTAGAAAAGCTTCCTGGACACACTGCACAAACACCGCCCCGTCCAATCTACTTGATCGAAAGAGCTTCCAATCAATATTTGGGAAGTTGAAATCGCCCATGACTACTACCCTGTGGCTTCTGTACCTTTCCAAAATCTGTTTCCCAATCTGTTTCTCCACATCTCTGCTGCTATTGGGGGGCCTATAGTAAACACCCAACAAGATGACTGCTCCTTTCTTATTTCTGACTTCAGCCCATACTACCTCCAAAGGCAGATCCCCCTCGAACTACCTTTCTGCAGCCGTTATACCATTTCTAATTAGCAACGCCACTCCCCTCCTTTTTTACCACCCCCCCCCTCCCCAATCTTACTGAAACATCTGTAACCAGGAACCTCCAACAACCATTCCTGTCCCTCTTCTATCCACGTTTCCGTGATGGCCACAACATCGTAGTCCCAAGTACCGATCCATGCCTTAAGTTCACCCACCTTATTTCTGATACTCCTTGCGTTGAAGTATACACACTTGAGCCCATCTGCGTCCGCAAGTATTCCCTGTCAGTATTATCTTCTCCACAGCCTCCCTACATTCTTGGACATCCTGAAAAACAGCTAACCTATTTGCTGGACTACAAGTCCGGATCCCATCCCCCTGCCAAATTAGTTTAAAGCCCCCCCGAAGAGAGCTAGCAAACCTACCTCCAGGATATTGGTGCCCTTCTGGTTCAGGTGCAACCCGGCCTGCTTGTACAGGTCCCACCTTCCCCAGAATGCAGTCCAATTGTCCAAATACCTGAAGCCCTCCCTCCTACGCCATCCTTGCAGCCACGTGTTCAACTGCACTCTCTCCCTATTCCTTGCCTCACTGTCACGTGGTACTAGCAACAACCCAGAGATGACGACTCTGTCCATCCTAGCTTTTAGCTTCCAGCCTAACTCCCTGAGCTACTGATTGACCTCCCCAACCCTCTTCCTACCTTTGTCGTTGGTGCCAATGTGCACCACGACTTCTGGCTGCACACCCTTCCCCTTAAGGATTCTGAAGACACGGTCCGAGACATCTCGGACCCTGGCACCGGGAGGCAACAAACCATCCGAGAGTCTCGCCCATGTCCACAGAACCGCCAGTCTGTCCCTCTAACTATAGAGTCTCCTATAACTAGCGCTCTCCTCCTCTCCCCCTTTCCCTTCTGGGCCTCAGAGCTGAACCTCGTGCCAGAGACCCGGTCACTGCAGCTTACCCCTGCTAGGCCCCTCCCCCCCCCCCCCCCCCCCCCCCCCAACAGCATCCAAAAGTGGTATACTTATTGTTGAGGGGAACGACCTGCACTGCCTGCTTCCTCCCCTTCCCACCTCTAACTGTTACCCAGCTACCTCTGTTCTCTGGCATAACTATGTCCCTGTAGCTTCTATCAGCCTCTCGAATAATCCTCAGTTCATCCAACGCCAGCTCCAGTTCCTAACGCGGTCTGTGAGGAGGTGGAGCTGGCTGCACTTCCTGCAGATGAAGTCGGCAGGAGCATCGGTGGTCACCCCTACCTCAAACATCCTGCAGGAGGAACTTTCCACTGCCTGCGCTGCCATAACTCTACACTTAGTCTCCAACACAAGAACACTAAGTAGCTTACCTGTTCAGCCGACTGAGTCCTTTTTATTAGGTTAGAGGAGGAGGAGGGAGGGTGGGAGACACTAGATTAGATTAGATTAGATTACTTACAGTATGGAAACAGGCCCTCCGGCCCAACAAGTCCACACCGCCCCGCCGAAGCGCAACCCACCCATATCCCTACATTTACCCCTTTATCCTAACACTACGGGCAATTTAGCATGGCCAATTCACCTGACCCGCACATTTTTGGATTGTGGGAGGAAACCAGAGCACCTGGAGGAAACCCACGCAGACACGGGGAGAACGTGCAAACTCCACACAGTCAATCGCCTGAGTCGGGAATTGAACCCGGGTCTCTGGCGTTGTGAGGCAGCAGTGCTAACCACTGTGCCACCGTGCCGCCCACATGCCACCGTGCCGCCCACTACACGTGTAGTGTCTCGGGTTCCTTCTCCACTCAAACTTCTTACCTTCCCAGAAGCCTCTGTTGACGACTTCCGGGTTCCCGCTCCCAGTTGGGAAAAAAAAACACAGACTGTGAAAAGAAAAACGTTAATTTAAACTGGTCTCCGCTTACCTTCCGGCTCCCCTCTCTGTGCGCCCGCTGTAGCCTGCCTAAAGTCATCTATCCTGCCTAAAGTCATAAATAATGAAATCCTGTGACTCTGGCGTTTTCTTGTCCTCAACTAGTTGATGCAGTAAACTAAGAGTTCTTCTTCCATCCTCTGTGCTACGTAGCTTTCTGTGTCTCCTCATGATTCTGCAATCAGAGTAACCCTAACTTAGAAATGGTTTAAAAGACAAAGGCTGGCAATTGATATGCCTTTGTGAATGTGTTATAAAATCTGACATCCATTGCTCAAGAAAAATGTTTCCAACTTAATTCTCAAATACTATACTGTATTTCTCAGGCTTTATGGTTGTAAGGATTGGATATATGCATTACAGTATTGATTTGGTTATAACTGACGGAGGTAAAATAAAATTCTGCCATGAGAATGCCAACCAACAGCAGTTTCAAGGAAGACCTACCTATTGGAATCAATAGGGGAGGTAATGGCCAAGTGGTGTTATCACTAGGTGATTATTCCAGAAACTCAGCTAATGTTCTGGGGACTTGGGTTTGAAACAGATTGGCATTTGAATTCAATAAAATTTAACTGGAATTAAGAATCTACTGATGATCATGAAACTATTGACAGGTGTCATAAAAACCCATCTGGTTCACTAATGTACTTCAGGGAAGGAAGTCTGCCATCCTCATTGGTCTAGCCTATATTGGACTCTAGACTTTTAACTGCCTTCTGGACAATTAGGGATGGACAATAAATGCTGGCCTCACCAGTGATGCTCACATCTAGTGAATGAATGAATGAATAAATAAGAAAATAAGACTGCTGAGTCCTTTTCTATGAAGGATTTGTATTTTGTTTGTTTGAAGGATCACAGAGCTGAACGATCCATCTGCACCAAAGCTGCATTGGCCGATAAAGATCACAGAGGAGAGAGAATGAAAAACACAAAGCAGTAAATTACTGATGTGGATAAGGACCTAGGAAACTGTTATGAAAGAACAAAATATGGCCATGTCATCATGAGACTCAGTATAATGTAACTGATAGATCATTACAAATAATGATTGTTTTCAGAGTCCGGGAGGGTAAATGTAAACACCACTTGGGTATAGTGTGACTTGAGACCAGTACTTTTCTGACTTATGGGCAAGTGAGTTAAGCTTGGGTATAGGAGGCACAACATCAAAGTATGCAGGTAATTCGAGGAATGTGTTTGATTGTGAAGCAAAGTAGAATGGCTTTAGGAGATCCTGGCCAAGTTAGCAAATTGGATTGAAAACTGGCAGATGGCATTTAATGTGGGAAAAGATTCACTACAATTTTGGGAGAGAAGAAACAAACTAGTATTTATTCATAATTTGGAAGGACATCATGTATCATTTCTATTACATCTTCAAATAATTCAAGAAGGTTGGTGAAACATGAATCCTTCAAAAGAAAAATAGGTTTGGATGAAAGTAGCTCAAACTATTGTTGGAATACATTCAACCTTTTTAAGTTAAGAAATGTAACAGACAATTTACACATAACAGTAATCCCCCAACAACAAAGTGATAACGACCAGATAAAGCAATTTTACAACACCATGGATGAGGGATAAATATTGGCAAAAACAACTGAAGTAGTCCCTTCTTCACGTATTGCCACGTGATCATCTATGCTGAGATCTTTCCTCCCCTTTTTCTACTGCATGAAAACCCTCACTTTTCCAGCTTCATTCAGTTCCAAAGTAGAGTAATCTTTGACTTGAAATGTTAGCATTCTCTCTCCACAGATGCTGCCAGATTTGCTGAGTTTCTCCAGCAATTTCATTTCAGATATTAAGTACCTGCAGTGTTTTGCTTTTAGTTTAGGATTGGGGAGACCTTGGTTGAATTTATATACATTCATTTTAACGTATGAAAAGGGCAACTGACATGTAAATTCCATCTAAATGAGTTTCAATAAAGCAATTTAAGCATTCAGTTGATTTGTCTAATTAATGGTAGTTGTGTATAGCCTGCTCCTTGTCGACTGGCACATTTTTATCTGACTGTGGCTCAGCATGCTTTGTATCTGTTTAGTCGTGCAATGTTGAGGTGTTAGATTATTATTTGAGCCAATACATACAAATGTCACATTCACCTTTAAACAGTTAGTCTTAGATCATACAGTTTGAAATTTGATGCTCATTGACAGTGTCCAAAGCAAATCTTACATACTACAAATTATTATCAGGCACCCTGTTATATTTGTAATTTGTAGGGAATGGGTCGCTCTTCGGAGGGTCGGTGTGGACTTGTTGGGCTGAAGGGCCTGTGTCTACACAGTAGGGAATCTAATCTTTCCAGAATATGCTGTTTTAGAACAAGGGGTAACTTATTCCATGCAATATAGGATTTAACTCTTTTTAGACAGAGCCTCGTCCATTTAAGGCTGTAGGTAAAGTGATGGACAACAGGAAATGTATGCAGATTTATATTACCAACAGACCTCTCATTGCTTACAAAGATTTGGAAGTTGTATAGTTTTAAAGAGGAGAATACAATATGAAAAAGAAGAAGTATTGGATATTAGAACGTAAATTGTGAAAGAATTCAGAAATAAGTTCTGCACTGGAAGTAGCAACAATGTTTACACTATTTTTAAGACTATGGTGTTTTCCTTTTATGTTGCTGCTACATAAAATAATGTATTAATATTCTTTATCTCTGATAAAACAAACAAATTGACAATTTAATATATAATCTGCGAGGAGAAAGTGAGGTCTGCAGATGCTGGAGATCAGAGATGGAAATGTGTTGCTGGAAAAACGCAGCAGGTCAGGCAGCATCTAGGGAACAGGAGAATCGACGTTTCGGGCATTAGCCCTCCTGAAGAAGGGCTAATGCCCGAAACGTCGATTCTCCTGTTCCCTAGATGCTGCCTGACCTGCTGCGTTTTTCCAGCAACACATTTCCATCAATATATAATCTGCATCAATAATTAATCCTGCCACACACCAGTCCTACAAAGCTAAAATATTATAACAAATATTACTTATTGCATACCTTTTATGTAATGTCTGTGTATAAAATTAAAAATCACAGAACCAGGTTATAGTCCAACAGGTTTATTTGGAAGTACTAGCTTTTAAAGTGCTGCTCCTTCATCAGGTGACTAGTGGGACAGGATCGTAAGAGACAGAATTCATAGTAAAAGATCAGTGTCGTGCAATTAAAGCAATATATTGAACAAACCAAGATTGCTATTAAGTCTTTTACCTCTTAGAATGGGTTGCAGGTTTCGGTTCATTAAAATGTAAATCCCAGAACATCTTTTAAGTTACATCCTCACGATAACTGAAGGTTTTATAAAAAAGTAACATCTCAGCTCAGACAATGTATTAAATGTGTGAGATTAGAGTCTGTCTGTATCCCAATCTGAAGTCAGACTGGTTCTATTTCCAAAGTAGGAATTTATGAAATGTTATATGGATTGACTGCCTGCAGGTTGTGTGCTTTTTGAGCAAAAATAGAATGCATCTGCAAATACAAATTCACCCCATAAAACTTGTGTGTGTGAGAGAGTGCATGCGTGTGTGTGAGTGTGTGTACATGCAAGTGAGTGTGGGGGGTATATATGTCTGAGAGAAAATCCATACAACACTTTATAAGTTTGTGCTTTGAACAATCTAGATAACATTTTATAAATTCCTACTATGGAAATAGAACCAGTCTGACTCAAGATTGGGATACAGACAGACTCTAACCTTATACCTGTTAATGCATTGTCTGAACTGAGATGTCACTTTTTTAAAATAAAAGCTTAAGTTATCACAAGAATGTGACTTAAAAATAGTTCTGGGATTTATATATTAAATGAACCAAAACCCGCAACCCATTCTAAGAGATGAAAGACTTAACAACAATCTAGGTTTAAATGAGGACTGCAGATGCTGGAGATCAGAGCTGAAAAATGTTTTGCTGGAGCTGAGGCACTCTTCCTCCAGGCGTTGTGTTGCCATGGTCTGGTGATGGAGGAGGCCAAGGACCTGCATGTCCTTGGCGGAGTGGGAGGGGGAGTTGAAGTGTTCAGCCATGGGGTGGTTGGGTTGGTTGGTGCAGGTGTCCCAGAGGTGTTCTTTGAAACGTTCCGCAAGTAGGCGGCCTGTCTCCCCAATGTAGAGGAGGCCACATCGGATGCAGTAAATGATGTGTGTGGAGGTGCAGGTGAATTTGTGACGGATATGGAAGGATCCATTGGGACCTTGGAGGGAGGTGAGGGGGGAGGTGTGGGCGCTAGTTTTGCATTTCTTGCGGTTGCAGGGGAAGGTGCCGGGAGTGGAGGTTGGGTTGGTGGGGTGTGTGGACCTGACGAGGGAGTCACAGAGGGGGTGGTCTTTCCGGAACACTGATAGGGGAGGGGAGGGAAATATATCCTTGGTGGTGGGGTCTGTTTGGAGGTGGCGGAAATGACAAAGGATGATACGATGTATCTGGAGGTTGGTGGGGTGGTAGGTGAGGACCAGTGGGGTTCTGTCCTGGTGGCGATTGGATGGGCGGGGTTCAAGGGCAGAGGAGCGGGAATTGGAGGAGATGCGGTGGAGAGCATCGTCAACCACGTCTGAGGGGAAATTGCGGTCTTTGAAGAAGGAGGCCAATTGGATTATTCGGTATTGAAATTGGTCCTCCTGGGAGCAG
Organism: Chiloscyllium plagiosum; assembly: GCF_037043375.1. NCBI lineage: Eukaryota > Metazoa > Chordata > Chondrichthyes > Orectolobiformes > Hemiscylliidae > Chiloscyllium > Chiloscyllium plagiosum. The sequence continues at coordinate 22,107,067 of NW_028270162.1, read as the reverse complement.
ATGCGGCGGAGGCGAAGGAATATGGGATGGCGTTTTTACAGGGGGCAGGGTGGGAGGAGGTGTAATCTAGGTAGCTGTGGGAGTCGATCGGTTTATAGTGAATGTCTGTGTTGAGTTAGCCGCTAGAGATAGAAATGGAAAGGTCTAGGAAGGGGAGGGACGGTCCAGGTAAATTTGAGGTCAGGGTGGAAGGTGTTAGTAAAGTGGATGAACTGTTCAACCTCCTCGTGGGAGCACGAGGTAGCGCCGATATAGTCATCGATGTAGCGAAGGAAAAGGTGGGGGGTGGTGCCAGTGTAGCGTTCCGGAAAGACCACTCTCTCCGCAACTCCCTCGTCAGGTCCACACCCCCCAACAACCCAACCTCTACTCCCGGCACCTTCCCCTGCAACCGCAAGAAATGCAAAACTTGCGCCCACACCTCCCCCCTCCCTTCCCTCCAAGGCCCCAAGGGATCCTTCCATATCTGTCACAAATTCACCTGCACACACATCATTTACTGCATCCGGTGCACCCGATGTGGCCTCCTCTACATTGAGGAGACAGGCCACCTACTCTGGGACACCTGCACCAACCAACCCAACTGCCCTGTGGTTGAACACTTTAACTCCCCCTCCCACTCCACCAAGGACATGCAGATCCTTGGCCTCCTCCATCACCAGACCATGGCAACACGAGGCCTGGAGGAAGAACGCCTCATCTTCTGCCTAGGAACCCTCCAACCACAAGGGATGAATGCAGATTTCTCCAGCTTCCTCATTTCCCCTCCCCCCACCTTATCTTAGTCCCAACCCTCGGACTCAGCACCACCTTCTTGGCCTGCAATCTTCTTCCCGACCTCTCCTCCCCCACCCCCTCTCCGGCCTATCACCCTCACCTTAACCTTCTTCCACCTATCGCATTCCCAATGCCCCTCCCCCAAGTCCCTCCTCCCTACCTTTTATCTTAGGCTGCTTGGCACACCTTCCTCCTTCCTGAAGAAGGGCTTATGCCCAAAATGTCGATTCTCCTGCTCCTTGGATGCTGCCTGACCTGCTGCACTTTTCCAGCAACACATTTTTCAACAATCTAGGTTTGTTCAATATATAGCAAAATTGATCTTTTGCTATAAATTGTGTGTCCTATGATCCTGCCCCACTAGTTACCTGATGAAAGCTAGTACATCCAAATAAACCTTTTGGACTAATAATCTGGTGTTGTCCAATTTTTAATTTTATCCACCTCAGTCCAACACTTGCACCTCCACATCTTAGTGTATTTTTCAGCTGTTTGTTCCTTTTGATACTTCTAGTTATTTTTGGGTCTAGGTGACAATTCAGCTTAAGTACAGCTGCTTACTCCAATCATTTTCTAAACAATTGCTTAGGAGCTCTCAGTATAAACAAAAGAAAGCAGGTAATCATTTTTTGTTTCTTTCTATCTTATTTCCCTTTTCGAGCTAAGTTTACTGAAGTAATAAAAAGTAGTCAAAAAGTAGTTTGAATTATGCAAATTTTACACAAAACATTTCTAAAGTTTATTTTCCTATTTCTATAGAATCCCTATAGTCTGAAAACAGGCCATTTGGCCCAACAAGTCCACACTGACTCTCCAAAGAGTGCCTCACCCAGACTCACTCCTCTACCCACAACCTTGCACCTCCCATGGCTAATCCACCTACCCTACACATCCCCACACACTATGGGCAATTCAGCATGGCCAATCCACCTAACCTGCACATTTCATTGCCATATACTTGGAAAACTCTATCCTTCAATATGTGCACCAATAACAATACATGTATTCTGTTTTTGAATTGTAAATGCAAAGAAGTAGAAATTCTGAGTACCCTTTTATACTGCAGTGTTATTCACACTGCATGAATGAAAATTTGAATCAAGGAGTCAGATCAACATAATAGATTTTACTGGACAGCACACATGAATAATACTAGTAAGCAATTTAGCTGAAGACTCACCTTTGACTGGGTCCTCACCAATACAGATTATTCTTGCTGCTGAGTTCAACTAATAAGGCTTAATTACAAATTTATACTTTGCTTGAAGCACACCTACTTTGTGACTCATCGACTCAGTGGGAATCATGTGATTAATTTTGATGTTAACACCAATGTGGAATTGGAGCCTCTATTGTCATCTATACCAGTCCTCAAGCGACATCCTCCATTCCTTACTTTGTTTAGTAAAACAATCTCTCTTTACTTTTCCATATGATGCATTTTTTTTGACTAATTCTGACACCACTATCTCATATTGTTCACCTTACAATCATCTGGATCTAATTCTAAAATTATCTTATTCCAGTCCTTACCATAATAATTATTAAAGGTAGAAGCATTTTGCTGTAACCATCTTTGTTCTCTTTTAACTCCCTGTCAACTGAGTTCAGCTAATTCTTTATGCTTCACCACACATACACACTTTGTTCCCTTATATGTTAAATAGCTCATCATGCTCTGGCAATATGCCGAGCCATTTATCCTGTCACACTAAACCTTTTTCCTTTTGTCTCTGAACTAGATGCACTACCTGAAATGAAAATTATACAGTTAATAATGGTTCAAATTCAAAACCTTGCCTGGAAAGAGTTATTCAAATTAATTTCCCAGTATCTTCTCAAATCACTTGGAAATTTTGCATGTTCCATCTGCTGAAATAGAACTTGCAGGCACAGGTGTATCTGTTAACTTGTACCATCTGACAGACTGAAAGCTTTTGAAAAGATATTTGCTCCAAGCTTATTTGAAAGAAATTGAGAAGTGAAAATGTTAACAAAGGTGCAAAACACACTTTTATATGTAAGGCTAATTATGCAATGAGGAATATTTTTATGTTGAAGTTCGAAGCCGTCAGGCTTAAAATCTACAGCCTTTCTATCACAAGCCTACCATGATAAAAGTGAGAATGCAGTAAATTGCATCAGAATTCAAAATATATGTTAAGGTTGTTCTTGATGTTTGAGAGGATTCTGTTATAGAAAGGATATTATTCAACTGGAGAAAGTTCAAAAGAAATCTACCAGAATGTTGCTGGAAATGGAGGGTTTGAACAATGGGAAGAGGCTATCTAGGCTGGGACATTTTTTTTTGCTGGAGTGTAGAAGGTTGAGGGGTGACCTTAGAGGTTTATAAAATCATGAGGGGTATAGATAAGATGAATATCAGATGGCTTTTCCCTAGGGTGGGGGGTTTTAAGACTAGGGGGCATATTTTTAAGGTGAGCTGAGAAAGATCTAAAAAACACATTGGGGCAAAATTTTCACACAGAGCGGTTCATGTGTGGAATGGACTTCTACAGAAGGTGATGGATGTGGATACGGTTACAATGTTTAAAAGACATTTTAGATATGTACATGAAAATGAAATATTTGAGGGAAATGGGCCAAGCACTGGCAAGTTGAACTAGTTTAGTTTTGGATTATTGTCTGCACGGACTGGTTGAGCCAAAGGATTTGTTTCTATGCTGTATGATTCTATATCGGAGTCTATTAAAACAGTGTCTTAATTTTCATCAGCCATTGTACAGACAGGATCTGCACCCAAACCAAGCCAATCTATCAGTACAAACCAGGGAGGCTAGTGGTAAGGAATTTCAACCTGAGACATTATTTGTCCCTGGCCTCGTAAAAGCCCATCAAACATTGGCTGTTGTGCCACTGGCAAAAAACGTGGGTACCCGTCTATGCATCTGTGTGCACTACCTAGGGTCCAGGCCCTGATAGGTTCTAATCAACACAGGTTGATTTTCACTTGAGAGGTTTCTGCATCAGTTGCATGTTTTCACCAACATAATTAAAAAGATTATCTGTTTATTATCACTTGGTTGTTTAAGTGATTTCCTGTGTGCACATTGTCTGATGTCTTTCCTTAGAACAGTGACTAATTTTCAAAAAGTAGTTGGATGTAAAATATTTTGTTATGTACTGAGATTGTGAAACACACTATAGCAATTGATCTATACTTAGTGCATACCCATGCCAATAGGGATAAGGACTACTTATCTGGCAAGATCAGTAGTAGAGACCTCATGATGACAGATTTTGTCATGTTGTCAGTACCCTGTATGGAGCCCTCCTCTCCCATCACCAATCACCACCAGTTTAAAACTCTGGAAGATTTTGAACATAAGTATTTTGAATGTTTTGGTTGGTTTATTTTATTTCATTGCTTACTGACTGAAACACTTTGCTTTGTGATTCTTATAATTTCACAACTAATGATTTGAATGCTCCTTTTGTTACTGACCATTTGACATGGTATCTACCTATATAGTTCCCCATTTGTCATTTTTTAGAAAAGTAAAATTTCAGCCAATAAATGCAGAAATTTGAATGATGGATAGCAGGATGGATAACTGAAAATTTTGGATTCATAAGTATTTTAATAACATCACCAACGGGTCCCTAATGAAATTGCTCATGTTTGAGTTAGAATATATTGTTTTATAACAATAAGGAAGCCATGCCATGTAAAGCAATTTGCATTTCCACGACTACTGATTGATGATGTCATTTAGTTAATTCATATTTTTATCAGGAGATTCTTTAGGATGTTTACTGGTGTTTTGAATTCAATTTTCATGACTCCGTTTTGTTTTTGAAAGCTATAAATAAATCAATGCTTTTGATTAACATTCACCTTCAGTGCTGAATTATGTTTCTATTTATTTTTAATATCTAGGTTGTGCAAAGAGTTAGTAAGTAATTTAACAGCTTGCAGATGGATACCTGTACCTTTCACTTACATAACCCCCTTTCTCTAAAGTTGCTATGATAAAATAGAACTGGAGGAGGGGGGAATCCAGGCTTTGGTAACAATGGAGAAAAAGGTAATTCTGGGCTGCAAAAGGGGTAATCCTGGGATGGATGCAGATCCCAAAATTTGGAGATCTTGGAGATTTGGTGGCATGCATTGAAGGTGTTATTACATCATATAACTCTTCCTTTCTCCAATGCTGCAATCTAAAGGGGTCGGAAATAATTTTCAGGACCATTTTGGATCCCTGCCCAGTTTTCCAGAGGGGTGTCCCCTTAATTAACCTGCCAATTGATTCACCATTCAAGTATGGACAGTCGCTGGCTTCTTGAAGCCAACTAGAGGTTTTCCAAGTTGCAAGGTGTAACAGCCCAAATTGAAAATCAGGAAAGGAGGGAAAGCTTCAAATTGAAGGTGCTCTCTTGCAACTTAAATCTTATGTTGAAAAATGGATCTTACAACCAAGACACTGTGGGTTGGAGGTGGTAGTGATTGTAGTGAAAGTCCTTTAAAGACAGCCCGTGACAGCTCCATAACTGGTCAGGCAACAAGGCTCTCTAAACTATGAGTCACTGACTCACTGGTCTGCTGCTGCAAAGCCATCTCCAGGCACCTAAGCTGGTCTTGCCATCTACGGGGATCTGGAGGCCGACTGGAGAATCCCTGTCAGCCTCCTTTCGTTGGCTTCAGTGGGCACTTAGAAAACTATGTCGGCTAACCAACAGGTGTGTGCAGGTGGCCTTGCTATTCCAACTCCCTTGGCTCTATCCTGCCTCTGCAAGAATGGTCCAGAGACCGGGTGGAGCCAAAGAAGCCACAGACCGGTAGCATTGGATAGCCGGTGTACTCAGAATCTGGCAGCAGTGTGGGAAGGTACCAAGTATGATATTATTGAAGGAAAGGTAAAAAGGAAGATAATAAGAATCAATTCTCTCGGATTTAGTATCAATCAAAAATAAATGCTTGACATTGCTTCTATGCCTTATGCAAGAATGTGAAAATATATGACGGATTTTTAGTTTGTCAATAATTCCTGTAACTCAGAAAAAGGTAAGGGTGGACTAATAAACAATTGTTATGAATGGCTAATAGTGTGTCAGTTATGACTATTGCACCTTTTCTATGAACAGTGAAATTGACTGGTTTGATTGGTTTATCTTTATCTTTCTGAGAAATGTGTTCATGTAGGTTATTGTTCCACAGTGACTGGGTAGTAAAGCAAAATGCACAAGACAATAAAGGAGAATCATCTTCTGCTCTGCCTACCAAGAAAGCTGCATTGATAAAGACTGCATGTTAATGTCTTTGACACAAATTACTTGCAAAAGGATTATAATCAACAACTCAGGGAACAAATTTTCTTCTGCTTGTTTGTTCTTAGATGCAATCCCTCCAAGCAGAATAGTGTTGAATTTGCTAATGGAACACAGCTTCTGTTCTTTTCATTTTGTATAAAGGCGTTTTTAGAAAGGAACTAAAAGACATAATAAAAATGTATTATGATTCTTGCTAGACTGGATACATTTAAACTGATGTAGTTTGAGACTCCCATTTCAAAAAGTGTACATACAATTTATCCAGAAGGTCGTAAATTTAGTCATTTCTAGTGCATTTCTGATAATTTATACAAATCCTCATATTCCATGGCAGCTAGGAGCATGGACATCCCATGGATAGCAAAATGTACAGATACCATTCCTATAAACCCTCTATGTATTGCAAAGGACCACACGATCAAACCAGACTAGTCAATGAGACAAAAAAGCAGGGGTCTGGGGCTGACCTCATGAGTACACAAATCATGGATAGTGAATTAGTGGATAATGGGGAGGGAGTGTATTAAACATATCACAGAAAATCGTCCTCTTCCACCCTTCATCTGTGCATGTGATTATCAACAAACTGCTGGTCTCTGCATATCACCATGTCTGCTCTCATTCAGTCAGGGACTGCTACCACATCCAGTGAAGGGCTCGTTCATGTCTAGTCCACGGGATTAGCTATGGTCAGATCAGCAGAATTCAGGATCTGTCTCCTTGCAGTTCAAGGATTAGGCCTTGGTCAGTCCTGCAGATCGAATGCTACCAGTCCAAGGATTACAGGTAAGCCAGTTATAGTTGTACAGCACAGAAACAGACCCTTTGGTCCAACTCTCCCATGCCAACCAGATATCCTAAATTAATCTGGTCCCATTTTCCAGCATTTGGCCAATATCCCTCTAAACCCTTCCTATCCATGCACCAATCCAAATGCCTTTCAGATGTTGTAATTGTACCAACTTCCACCACCACCTCTGGTAGCTTGTTCCATCACACACCAACCTCTGCATGAAAATATTACCCTTCAAGTCTCTTTTAAATCTTACCCCTCTCACTTTAAACCCAAGCCCTCTAGTTTTAGACTCCCCCAACATGGTAAAAAGACCTTGGCTATTCACCTTATCCATGCCCCTCATGATTTTCTAAACCTCTGTAAGATCACCCCTCTGCCTCCAATGCTCCAGGAAACAAAGATCCAGCCTATTCAGTCTCTCCCTAGAGCTCAATCCCTCCATCGATGTTCTTATAAATCCTTTCTGAAAGTTTTCACGTTTAACAACATTATTCCTATAGCAGGGAGTCAAGGTGCAATGGCGATGTTAACCTGGGAGCTGTGTTGTGCTGAGTCAGAAGTGGCCTGGCCAGGAGTAGGATATATCAGTTCTGGGACTTTTGGGGAATAGTCAATTCTTGGGGAACCAAGAAACTGTGGCATTAACTGGGACTTTTTGGGAATAGTCAATTCTTGGGGAACCAAGAAACTGTGGCATTAACTGGCTGAGAGAATGAGTGTGAAATAGAACAATTCAAGGTAGGTGCGGATAGATCATGGGAGGTGACAGAGAGCTCCAGAAAGTATGGTTTTCTCATGTCACTATTAATCTGTCCTCTAGAGCTATTGTAGAGCCAATAAGGACTTGGAAATTCAGAAATTTATGGGTTCTGAGTTTAAAATTTGGACATGAATGGTTATAAGAAGAGTTAAACTGAAATGGGGAGAGGCAGAAAGGTCATGGTCCACAGGGACCGCCATACAAAAGGGAAGAAAAAGGATTGGAGGGAATCATCTTGCATCTCCGATCAAGCCAACAACCATTTGTTAAGATGCCATATCAAAAGTTATTGCAGCAAATAAAAGATCATGATGTGGGAGGTATTATGAGCATGGAAGATTGGCTGGCTTGTAGAAAACATGGAGAATGCATAAATGGATCAGCTGGATATGACAAATAGATTTTTGAAAGAGTCTGTTATGGGGCCTCAAATATTTACTATTCACATCAATGATGAGGGGAGCAAAATCATCATAGTTTCATAGACAACACAAAGACAGGTAGGGAAATACTTTGTAAAGCAGATATAAGTAAGTTGCTGAAGAATATAGATAGGTTAAGTGAGTGAGCAAAAATCACAAGGAATATAATGTGGAAAGTGTGAAGTTATTCATTTTGGCATAAAGAATAAAAACAACTTAAATGGTGAATAACTGCAGAATTCCAAGATGCAGAGCAATTTTAGATGAAACAAAATGAGTCCTGTCACAAAAGAAGAGTATGCAGGTGCAACATATAAACAAGAGGGCTAGGAATAACTAAAGAGTTTTGAAGGAGGGTCACTGGAAACAAAGCATTAACTTTGATTTCTCTCCACAGCTGCTGCCAAACCTGCTGAGTTTTTCCAGCAATTTCTGTTTTTATTTCAACCATGATCTCATTGAATGGTGAAGCAGTTCAAGGGCTGACTGGTCTATAACTGCTCCTAGTTTGTACATTCATGCACAAATCACTCATAAAATCACAAAGTTCAAATTGTGCCATATCCCATGCAAAGATAACTTTGCAATAATTATGCAAAATGGCTGCCATCATTTCTGGAGTAAGTTACTGATTTTTTTTTCTTCAAAAATGGAGTAAATCATTTGTATTTGAGATGCTGTACAGGCAATTGCATTAATCATGTGTCAATTCAGTAATGGAACCCATCTGCCAACTGTGGCCTCAAGCAATGATAACCAGTACATAGTTTGCACTAATTGCCTCCTTTTCATGTCAGTTAAATAAATGTAATTCGATAAAGTAACTTACAAACACCACCAGCAGGTCTCTTGTGAAGTTGTGTGGTGCCTTTACCTCTGGGCCAGAAGGCCTGTATTCAAGTCAAGAGTGTGGATCCTGATGAAGGGCTTTTGCCTGAAACATCGATTTTCCTGTTCCTCAGATGTTGCCTGACCTGTTGTGCTTTTCCAGTACCACACTCTCGACTCTAATCTCCAGCATTTGCAGTACTCAGTTTGACCTGTATTCAAGTCCCATTTGTTCCAGAGGTATATAATAACATCTCTGACCAGGTTGATTAGAAATTTCTAAAAGCATGATCTACGCTTGGCATTTCTGAAAGCCATTCCATATCTGTTAAGGTCACAGCTAACTGGAACTTATCTGCCAGTGGCCCACTTTGGCATCTCTCAATCATTGACCCATAAATGCATCAGGGATGTAACTGAGGAGTCAAACAACCTGGGCTATGATGTTCTCCATCACCCCTGGCTTCTCCCAGATGCAGCCATTATTGATTGTACCTACATTGCTTAAATCTGCAGAGTTTGTCAACTGGAACGGCTTTCACACATCAATGTTTAAGTCAGAGACATTTTAAATATTTCCTATACAGTCTGTTCTGCAGAGATGTTATTACACGTCTCTGGAGTAGATGGGACTCAAATCCAGGTCTGAAGACTTGGTGGTAGCCACAAAAGTCTTTACTGTTTAAGCTATATGTAATTCTCAAAGAGATTTTGGATTTCTTTTGGCTTTTTGTTTAAGATCATAACTGATATGTTTGCATTTTGATTCCCCTATGCTAGATATCCTGAGAGCTGCTTTGAGGCTTATGTACTAGAGAACTTTCAGGTTTCAGCATCTTTCCAAGGTCGTTGGGACATACAGTGATTTTCACTGGCAGACAAGGGGTACCCCCTTCAAACATGATTTATGACTTCTTTATAAAACCCTCAGACAGATGCAAAATGAAGATATTATACTACCTATAGTTCTACTCAGGCCATAGTGGAACAGACCATAATCCTCCTTGAGATGATGTTTTGATGCGTGGACCGCTCAGGCTGGGCTATGCAGTATGGGGTCTCCTGCATCATTGAGCCACTCTGTGCCTTTCATAACTGGAGCTGATAAAGGGAGGGTGTTCTTGGTACAGAAGAAACAGGGGATGAAGAGCATAGCGTGAAGATGAATATGCGGTTCAGGATATTGACCAAAAGGGACATCCAAGAGACTCTGTTAGAGCAATGCATAATAGAGCAAGGCAGAGATAATATCATTGAAACTCACTTCCTGGAGGACTGAGCCATGTTTAGTCTTCCTTTAAAATTCTATAGGGAATGTGGAAAGCGACCCATACGTATTGCAAAGGATGTTGACTTTCTTATTGTTACAGTCTTTCATCTTTTCTATTGCTTAATAAATGTTTTGTCATCCATCTGATTGTACACTTGAAATGTTGAAGTGATCCCATTTTCAAATATCTACACATTGAATGTTCTACTGGCCATCAGTGAGACAGGGCACTAACATCACCTGGAACTAAGGTTAGTCGGCTCTTAAGGCTTCAGTTAGCAAATGATGTCTAAGTGGTGTGCAGTGAAGTCTCACTTAATGGGCAGCAGGTTGAAAGAAATGCTAAGATATGTCCTTTCCACCCTTCCATCATTGATTAGCCGTTACCATTTCTGAATGAATATCCGCTAATGCTTGAGCATCCTTTAAAAGGCATTGCTTTATGCAGCCTATCTTGGCAGCCCAATACAGTGGGAGAGTGGAGATGTAAAATGTCTATTATAATCTCCCAGCCTTAAATGATAGTGCATTCATGAGAAAAACTGTTAGGTAGAAGAAGTCATTTCCCCCTGGCTGTAGTTATTAGTCAAGGATCCCTGACTTCTGAGGTTTTCTGCAGTCAGGAAGTCAGTTGCTTGTACGAAATGAGCAATGTGTAGCCATTATAAATTCTTTCATATTTGAGATATTTAAAGTGGTTACTCATCTTTCAATATGACAGTGACAAAGGCACTAGAGCAGATATTTTGAGAGTTCAAGTGAAAATATAAGTACAAAGATGCGAGATCATTTACATTTATGTGTCACTCATGTCAAAAAGTACGCTGCTGGGTAAGCACAGCAGGTCAGGCAGCATCCAAGGAACAGGAAAATCGATGCTTTGGGCTTCATCAGGAATGTGGGCACATTCTTGATGAAGGGCTTTTGCCTGGAATGTTGATTCTCTTGCTGCTCAGATGCTGCCTGAGCTGCTGCACTTTTCAGACACCACACTTTTTGACTCTGATCTCCAGCAACTGCAGTCCTCACTTCCTCCTAGTTTTGTCACCCATGTCACCTGTTTGACATCAGTAAGTTCTTTTCTTCCTCCTCCTTCCAATACATCTAATTATAGTCCTGATGTCTGTAGCTGGGGTGGTGGGAGCCTGCTCTGTACTTGGCCCTGTTGGCCTGGAAGACTTGGGACTTGGGATGAGTTTGAGCCTAGAGGATCCAAGCCTGCTGAAAGAGATCTAGCTGGATGCAAGCTCAACCCCCTCAGCAAGAACCTCTGAGGGTTTCGCATCACAGGCAGAAGGTAGAGGTGCCAGGCACCTCTGTACGATCCTAAGAGGAGGTTTTTTTGTTGCCCTGGTGAGGCTCCTTCCCCCTCATTAATGCCTGCAGGCACTACTATCTTCTTGAAACAACAAGGTGCTATGAGGGAAGTCAAAGTCTTTGTCCCCTTTCACCCTGCCATTTGTGCTGAACACCTGCAGCTCTAGCTTTGGAGTGCAGGTCTGTGCACATATCCACAGACATTTAGTGAGTGGCACCTGGGTCACTATGGCAGTCGTCAGCTTGACCATGGAAGCAGCTAGGTGCATGCATGTCAGAACCAGCATTGAACTGATAACATCGGCCAATTCCTCTACCCTTTGAATAAAGGCAACATGCTACCAATGCTGGAAATCTAAAGCATGCTATATCATACCAGCATTATTGATGCTTTTCATCTATCTTGGCACTTCTAAGACTTAGAGTCATAGAGATGTACAGCACAGAAACAGACCCTTCGGTCCAACCCGTCCATGCCGACCAGATATCCCAACCCAATCTAGTCCCACCTGCCAGCACCCTGCCCATACCCCTCCAAACCCTTCCTGTTCATATACCCATCCAAATGCCTATTAAATGTTGCAATTGTACCAGCCTCTACCACTTCCTCTCGCAGCTTATTGCATACACGCACCACCCTCTGTGTGAAAAAGTTGCCCCTTGGGTTTCTTTTATATCTTTCCCCTCTCACCCTAAACCTATGCCCTCTAGTTCTGGACTCCCCGACCCCAGGGAAATGACTTTGTCCATTTCACTGACTCTGCTTTGTATATATTTTGTGAATGTTTTAAAAAAAATCCTTTTCCTCGTCCAATGTAGACTCCACTTCAGGGAGCAGTGTTAATTGGCAGCGTATTTGTTGGAGTTTGTAATGTAACTTTAGTGTCATTGTTATATCTGGGAGCCTGGTTAAGAAAAATTCCTAAAATTTGATTGCCCTTTCGAGTTCTTGCCTTATTATAAAGATCAAAGAAATTAATTTCCCAGTACTCACCCAACATGCCCAGACTACACCCTGGCTAATAACACAGCAAATCCCCCAAAGGCTATGGAGCATGAGTCTATGTCATAAAAGTCAAGTGTGTTCTTCCCCTTCATAGCTACAGCTTGCAGCCAGATGACCATGGCTCATTACCACTCTGCTCAGTCCCCCAGACCGCTGACCATCCCCACGCTCAGTCCCCCAGACCGCTGACCCGTCCCCACTCCGCTCAGTCCCCCAGACCGCTGACCCATCCCCACTCCGCTCAGTCCTCCAGACCGCTGACCATCCCCACTCCGCTCAGTACCCCAGACCGCTGACCGTCCTCACTCCGCTCAGTCCCCCAGACCACTGACCATCCCCACTCTGCTCAGTCCTCCAGCCCACTGGCCATCCTCACTACACACAAGCTCCAGCCCACTGGCCATTCCCCTTCTGCTTGAGCATCCAATCCTCTGACCATCCTCACATCAATCAGGCCTCCAGCCTGCTGGCTGTCCCTGCTTTGCTCAGGCCCCCAGCCCGCTGCACTGTACACCTCCTTCCCACTCTCCCTCAGCACAAAACACAAAGAGGGGAAAAAGGAAAAATAAAAAAACGGGAAACAAACAGAAGGAGTGGAGGAGCTCCATTTAGTGTGTCCTACTCCGTCATCACCTTGACCAGATGATGGCTGAGCTCCCGAGTTGATTCTTGATGGAGCACATGTTCCGTGGATTCATTTATCATTAAGCAAAAGAAAACCTATTCTACTGGGTGGGGTGTTATGGAGTTAATATCTGGTGGGACCAACCCTCCACAAATGTATTGTGGCTGATCCTAGACCAAGGATATAGGGAATGCTCCTAAAGAGAACCCTTCCTGCACCTGGGAAGACCTCAGATGGAGGTGAAGAGGTTTCTTCCAGTGAGAAGAAATATGTCCAAGCAATGTTGGCAGTATGCCAAAAATAAACTCAAAAGTAATTGGTTGCTGTAGAAATAGTTCCTAAATGTGCCCTATCCCTTACACTCTGAACTCCTCCCTTCCACTTGTCTCAGCTGATCTCAATCAAAATAATTCTTACTGCTAGGAGAGCGTGAAAACAATAAACATTAGGTTGCAGTGGCATTGGCCTGTATTATAAAACATGTGCAATCTCACTCAGACCTCAGCAGATGGATTGCAGAAAGGATCAAAGCACGCAAGGGAATTTGCAGGGCATGATTTTAGGGCAGGAAACTGCAATAAATTATCCTACCTTATGATGCCAAAACATTATTTGCTTTGAGTACATGCTGAAGCTCTGCCAAAACCAACATGAAAATTCCAGACCATTGTGTTTATCAAGGATTGGCAATAATTCAAAAGACTCAGGTTTATCATTCAATTTCCAGGCAATTTGTCCAAACTCATTTTAAGCTTCTCTAATTCCTCTCCATTTAATTTATCCTTGGAAAAATGACAACACTTTCTGTTCTTCTGATCTCTTTATTGATCTGCCCACCTCTCCTTTGCTTCTGCAATTTTAGCTCAGAGCAAACTTATCATTGCCCAAATATGTTTTTCCCATTTAAATAAATCTGACCATAAACACTACCATTGATCCTGAAGGATATCAAATAAAGAATACGAACATGAGGAGCAAAACACTGTAGACACAAGAGATCTGAAAATTAAAGACAATCAGGAAGTGCAGGAGAACCTCAAGAGGCCTTGGCAGCATTTGTGATGAGCAAAACAGAGACAATCCTTTTAAATGTTGCAATTGTACTATAGTCCACCACTTCCTCTGCCAGCTCATTTCGTACAAGTACCACCCTCTGTGTGAAAAAGTTGCCCCTTAGGTCTCTTTTATATTCTCCCTCTCACTCTAAACCTATGCTCTCTAGTTCTGGACTCCCTGATCCCAGGGAAAAGACTTTGTCTATTTACCCTATCCATGCCCCTCATGATTTTGTAAATCTCTATAAGGTCACCCCTCAGCCTCTGACGCTCCAGGGAAAACAGCCCCAGCCTCTCCCTATAGCTCATATCCTCCAACCCTGGCAACATCCTTGTAAATCTTTTCTGAACCCTTTTAAGTTTCACAACATCTTTCCAATAGGAAGGAGACCAGAATTGCATGCAATATTCCAACAGTGGCCTAACCAATGTCCTGTACAGCCACAATATGACCTCCCAACTCCTGTACTCAATACTCTGACCAATAAAGGAAACACCTTCTTTACTATCCTATCTACCTGCGACTCCACTTTCAAGGAGCTATGACCCTGCACTCCAAGGTCTCTTTGTTCAGGAACACTCCCTAGGACCTTACCATTAAATGTATAAGTCCTGCCAAGATTTTCTGTTCTCATCTTGTGCATGAAAACTTCCAACTAGTGAACAATGATGATTAAGGATAGAAATGACAACCTCACTCCCCATTCATATTCTTTCCCTCCCCTCTTTCTGCTCAAACAATCTGAAGCCACTGATGCCATCCAACTTGAGACTGAAACATCCAACTTAAAATCAACATAAATTATGGATCAAGCCTGCTTGAATCACATCTCTCTGTACCACACAACCTACATTTTTCTCCTTAGGCATTAATGAAGTCTACTATAGGTAACTCTTATGAGAATCTTGTTAATTAGAAGAATTTCCGTACAAATATTGGTAAACTGTTGACATTGGGCTGTGCCTGTGTAGACTGTAGAAGCTGAAGTCAATTTGCTGTGTTCCTTTGGGCCATCAGTGAATGGAA
This sequence comes from Chiloscyllium plagiosum, assembly GCF_037043375.1. Classification (NCBI taxonomy): domain Eukaryota; kingdom Metazoa; phylum Chordata; class Chondrichthyes; order Orectolobiformes; family Hemiscylliidae; genus Chiloscyllium; species Chiloscyllium plagiosum. The sequence goes on along the minus strand of NW_028270162.1, from coordinate 22,091,892 downwards.
GATACAGTTAATAAATGTAAGGAACAGACAAAACATTTAAGCAGACTTGGAAAAAATAAACACTAGAGTAATTGAGATATTTAGCAAGGAAATAGGCCCTTCAGCCCAACTCGTCCATGTCAACCAGATATCCCAACCCAATCTAGTCCAATTTACCAGCACTTAGCCCATATCCCTCTGAACCCTTCCTATTTATATACCCATCCAGATATAAATATAATAATTGCACCAGCCTCCACCACTTCCACTGGCAGCTAATTCCATACACACACCACCCTCTGTGTGAAAGTGTTGCCCCTTAGATCCCTTTTATATCTTTACCCTCTCAACTTAAACTTTGGATTCCCCCAGTCTGGGCAAAAGACATTGCCTATTTACCCTATCCATGCCCATCATGATTTTATAATCCTCTATAATGTCACCGTCAGCTTTCAACCCTCCAGGGAAAATAGCCCCAGCCTATTCGTCTTCTCCCGATAGCTCAAACCTTCCAACTCTGGCAACAGCCTTATAAATCTTTCCTGAATCCCTTCAGGTTTCAATACCCTTCCTATAGCAGGGAGACCAGAATTACAGGCAATACTCTAAAAGTGGCCAAACCAATGTCCTGTACAGTCGCAACATGACCTCCCAACTCCTATACTCAATGCACTGACCAATAAAGGTAAGCATATCAAACACCTTCTTCACTATCCTACTTATCAGTGACTCCACTTTCAAGGAACTATGAACCTGCACTCCAAGGTCTCTTCATTCACCAATACTCCCCACTATCTTACCATTAAGTGTGTAAGTCCTGCCCTGATTTGCATTTCCAATACGCAACATCTCACATTTATCTAAATTAAACACCATCTGCCACTGCTCAGCCCATTGGCCATTCTGATTAAGATCCCGTTGTACTCTGAGGTAACCTTCTTCGTTGTCCACTACACCTCCAATTTTAGCGTTGCCTGCAAACTTACTAACCATACCTCTTATGTTCACATCCAAATCATTTACATATAAATGACAAAAATCAGTGGACCCAGCACCGATCCTTGTGGCACACTGCTGGTCACAGGCCTTCAGTCTGAAAATCAGCCCTCCATCACCACCCTCTGTCTTCTACCTTTGAGTCAGCTCTGTATCCTAATGGCTAGTTCTCCCTGTATTCCTGTAGACCTTGTTAACCAGTCTACCACGAATAACCTTGTCAAACGCCTTACAGAAGTCCAAATGAATCACATCCACCACTTTGCCCTCATCAATCCTCTTTGTTACTTCTTCAAAGAATTCAATCAAGTTAGTGAGATACGATTTCCAACGCACAAAGCCATGTTGAATATGCTAATCAGTTCTTGCCTTTCCAAATACATGTTAATCCTGTCCCTCAGGATTCCCTCCAACAACTTGCCCACCATTGATGTCAGGCTCACTGGTCTATAGTTTCCTGGCTTTTAGAAGATGGGAAGTTGTTGGAATGACTCGGCTGTAATTATGTGTACTCAAATGTAACAAAATCATTTTAAAAGGAAGTGTAAAATTCAGGTGATAAAACTGTGCAAAGTGAACCGTAAGGGTATTACTAATGTAATTAACTGCCATCTGTTCCTGAAGTATGAGTGGTGGATTTGTAAACAAAATTCTAATGACAGCAAAAATTTACAAGTTCTCTGAAAAGACATTTGTAACCTTAAATGCAATGCTGATGATATTATACCGAAACTAAAGAGGCTGGTTTTAACACAGCACATGGTTACGATGGGGCAGGTTGTAGATGGGGTCAGGTTTGGACAGTTAAAATTGCCCAGATTACTTGCCCAATGAGAAACTGATTGTTCTGATTTCAACTCACTCAAGAGAGCAAGCAGCCTCTTTTTAAAAACATTATTTATGCCAGTTCCTGATGACATCCTTAATAAACTCATAGGAAATGAACCTTATAACCACATACTTGCTGGTTGCTAGTATTGGCCAGATGATGAGGTAATGCACTAACCCCTAATTTCCAAGTCAGTTTGGCGGGGTTGGAGTGTACAGACCCGATTGACAGGATTACCCAGTGATCACCTCAACAGATTACTTAAAAACAAGAGCTATTATCGGAACCACACAAAACATTCCTTCAACAATTAACCCTCACTATGCCAAATTCCACATAAAGCTTTTCAAAGCATATCCAACTCCCAACAAAGCAGCAAGCACTGATTTGAATTATCTCTATTGTATTTAGTTGATGATTAATTGATCTTCACAGTTAATTATTAAAGCCAAGTTAAACTTTCAAATGTGTTATGATCGAGATGGGAGGAGTTCCATGGATCACAAAGTAAAATTATTTGTTTTACACGGTTCTTGATATGGCCAGTCATATACTTCCTCTATATTGGACTTAAAAGATTTGCCAACCAAGTTCTTTAAATATTGAATATTTTATGAAGTAAAATTTATTCACAGAACAGTCAATTCTGTGAATTCAACACATAGTTTGTAATCTGAAAACAATAAATAATAAACAATAAGTGTAAATAACAAAACCATACCCACTCAGCCAAACCAGCTAAAAGATGCAAAGATTCACATTATGGAAAAAAAAACTTGATGCTATTAAGCCTTAGTTCTTCAAGGCAAAAGGACTAAGATTTGAGATATTCTGATGGCTATCAGTCTGATCTTCATGCATGTGTAGACAGGTGTCACCAAACATAGGCAGTTGTTTCTGGGATTCTGCTAAACACAATTTTCTTAGAAAATAGCATATCAAGACATCTTCCAGTTGTTTCTCAAAAGGACAATCAAGTTTCATGCTGAGTTCGTCACAAAGCCGCTTCATAAACAGCAGCTACGCATTGAGCAGTTTGTTCCATAGCAACATTGCCCCAATGAAAAATCAAAACCATCTCTAAGCCTGCAAAACAGAACAGCCATAAAATCAAGTTTGAATGCAGTCAGGCTTTATTCCCTGAAGTGAGTTCAAAAATGTAAATATCTGGAACCAAAAGATTTCATGATAAACATGCTATTGGATTGTTATACAGAAATGTAGAATGGGTAGATTTTTTTGTAACCTTTGATCAGAGAGATTATATCTCTCTGCCCATTTTCTGACTGTGATTATCCAATTTACTTTAGTCTGGAAATACAATTGGAGATCTTCCTTCTTTGAATGGTTTGCCATCAAATTACTTTGTGCATATAAGTTGACTAATGCACTGGGGCATAGTATTAATTCTGAGTTTTACAATTCATAGTGCATGATATATCAAACATGACATATCAGTGTTATAGTGTGTTACAATTTGTAAAACACCCCAATGCTTTGTATTTAGCAAAGTTGAATTGAATGTGTGAAATAAATGAGGTGGTGTTGCAACAGTGTTTCAGTCTTTCAACTTTGGAGCGTTTACTGGGAATAATACTGCATGTTCTAGGGATCTCCAACAGCTCTGCAATATCATGCTGTTACATCACTATGCTGAAGCTAAAATCTAACACTGAATTCATTAGGAAGGAAAAGTATACAGAAAAATGATTGAGTCATTAGGTAAGCGCAAGTACCTAGCTACACCTTTTAAAACATTTGAGTTATCAGTTCTCTTCATTGCACATTGAACATGAAGTTTAAAATTTTAAGAAGTATTTTACAGGAGCAATTGATAGCTTGGAGCCCAAAGGTAACCCAACTAACATAATGGCATGGCAAAGTGGAAAAGTGAAGAACATTGGGTGTCAGATTGGTTACTTCTGCTTCTGTTCTTTGTTTTTCTGGTTACAAAATAGAAGATTAATCAAAATGGTCCTATTTTGAGTTAGTGGTAGAATAGAGACAAAAGGAGCCCATAAAAAGAAAGAATTTTTCTAAACTAGACAACATCACAGTGTTATTACTGCTCATTATCTTAATGCCATCTTCCATGCCCCAGGGGTTTAAGCCTCCCAATTCTACAACTCCTTTAAACATTAATCTGGAGAACATTGTGAAGCCAGCAATCATTAATTTCTCTAAAAGTGAAAGTAAATGGATTTAATATCTATTATGTTTAAATATAAATCATAGCCACAGTTCTCTTTTTTTTAAATATAGCTGTCAACAAGTAGTAAAATGATGGCAGATACATTGAAATGTTTATGAGTTCTTACCATATCCAGGATCTCTTTTAATGCTTGACTTCAATTTAATTTAGAAACTTGACACTTGCTGCAATACACTATAAAACAGAACTAGATTACATTAGATTTGTCCAGTCATTTATTAGGTGTTAAATACTTTCTACATTAAAGAAAGCCTTGAGCTTTTAAAAGCTCCAAGTGAATTATCAAATTTATCACAATAACAACTTATTTCAGTGATTACCACAGAGTGGATGGAATAACATTCTTACATTGAACATACCTTTTTTTTACCCCTTTTGAAGGGGTGAAATTGAGCTTGAGGTCAGCCTATATTCATGATATAAATGTTTATTCTTTGTCCAGGAAAGAGTTGCAGGTAAAGTACATTAAAATCGTTTTAACAGGTGCATAAAGCTGACCTTTACTGAATATTAAAGGATCACAAGTTGACATTCTGCACCAAAGGGAACGGGAATGTCACAATGCGGTAGAGGATATTTTTCTGAGATTGGAATGGAAACAAATTAGTTAAGCAGAGTAATTGGCTCAACTTTGATATCCTGTTTTTGGTCTGTGAGTACCTGATTCCAACACTGGATGTTGGTAAAAAGTATCCTTTTCACAAGTATTGACATTCCTTGCTTTCATGCACACAAAAAAAAGGCAATGTTGCAAGCCTAGAAAGATTCTAAAAATACTGAAATATAATTGAGTTTTATTCTTCGTATTTGAGAAAGGGGATATTAGGGGATGACAAAGATGTGAATTTGCTCATGGCTATCCTGCAGTGCCAATCGAAGCCTATTGCTCAGTGATGTGGGAGCTTTGTTTGGTGCTTATCCATCATAATGAAACCACTCTCAATCTACTGCTTTCGTTAAGCCATTTGTCTTTTTTTTAATGAGATAGCTCATTATCCATGGTATAGGTCATGACCAAACTGAAAAGCACAGATCAGAAAATGAAAACTGAAAGAACCGTGGTTGCTGTAAATCAGAACCATAAACTGCTCAGCAACTCTGGCAGTATCTGCAGAGGGAAATTAGAGTTAACGTTTCGGTGATCCTTCATCAGGACAGAAAATGAATTCAGCGGTTAGATGACAGAAACTTTGGTAGAAAATTGTCCAAGCTTGAGGAGGTGGGTTTGGAGACTGGGAGTGTAGAGATAAGGTTTAATGCAAATGTAAATAATCCTGTGACATAAGCCATGATGTAAATGTACTGGAGCTCTAGTGGGGAGGTTGCAATTTGCATGATGCTCTGTCACCTTATCATCATGTACTATGCATGAATAAGCTTTGTTTAACATTAGCCAGAAATTCGGCCTGAACTAACTCAAAAATGCCAAAGAATTCATATTGGAACAGGAAGAACCAGGAAAAATGGGAAAGAAAGACTGGGTCAACAATGTGTTCCACCTCCTCCTCCTTTTTCCATAGGCTGTTTATGAGTGCTGTCAGTAACCTGCCTAGCAGCTGTGGGAAGACAATTATATTGGTTAATGCACTGATTACCTAACCATTTCCAAAGGAGATGGTATATTCCCAGCAGTGTATGAGACCCTTAATGTGTCTGGAACTCATCAATTCAAGGAGGCAAGCGAACAGTGGGTAGCCATTGAGGTCAGACACAGTCATATACCCAATAGGGATAACATCTGACAGCCTTAAACAGATGAATACAAGAATAAGTTTTTGATACCATTTCTACTGAAAATGTTGGAGAGAAAGAAATTGCTGAAGATTTCAAAAACAGAACCAACCAACCAACTCAGTGGGACATGGGTTCTGCTTTCTACGATGGGATGGACCACAAAGGAGAAACAGCAATGTTACCACCTGAAAAGCCATAGGCAGCAAGCAATGTTGAATAGAACAAAACTTAGTGTTGAAACTGGTAATAATTTATATCTAAAAACACAAGGCCTGTTAACAAGTGCTTGACATTTGGTCAGAGAATTAAACTCAACTGGAAGCATTAGACATTCTTAAATAATCTTTTACGTCAAACAGCTGCTGAAGCTGATGTAAATATCACATCATGACAGAAGCCCGAAATACCAAACATGGTTTTGAACAAAGAAAATCCATAAATTTTATGACTGTTTGAATATAATCAAAATAACCCATGCTAGAGACATATTGTGCAGTTAACTATTTCTTTACCAGATTTTAATTCTTTTCCCTTTTTACTCTCCCTTTCTATAATGGTTGATTTCTTGCTGAAGCATGGTTTTTAAATTCATTCATAGAGTATAGACATTAGTCAGTAGGCCACCATTCATTTCGCATTTCCAATTGCCCTGGAAAAGTTGGTGGTGAATTCCCTTCTTGAGCATTGCAGTCCTTGGGGTGTAGAAATACATGCAGTGCTGTGCCCTCATCCTTCCAGGATTTTAACTCAATGGTATTGAAGGATGGTGATATATTTCTAAGCCAGGATGGTGAGTTGTTTGAGGGTGGGTTTGCAAGTGGTTGTGCCCTTGTCCTTTTAGGGGTTTGGCAGATGCTGTTGGAGAAGCTTGGGGAGCCTCTTGTGGATGGTTCACATTGCTGCCACTGTGAACAGGAAGCCAGTCAAGCAGGCTACTTTGTCATGAATGGCATCAACGTTCTTGAATGTCTCAGGATCTGGAGGGTATGTCATCATGCATCTGTCTGGTGGCGCTTAGACAGGCTTTCAGGTGACAAGGGGTGAGTTACTTTCCACAGAGTTCCTTGCCTGTAACTTGCTCATGTAATCATCTTATTTATAAGGCTGGTCCAGTTCAGTCTCTGGACAATGATAATCCTCAGGATGATGATAGTGGGGAAATTCAGTGATGGTTATGCCATTGAATATCAAGTGACAATGGTTAGATTCTCTTTTGTTAGTGATGGCCATTGTCTGGCAATTGTATGGTGCAAGTGTTACTTCCCACTTATCAGACCAATCTGAATGTTTTGAACATGTCTTACTACATGTGAACACAGACTGCTCAAAGATCTGAATGGTGTTGAGCTATATCCCATCATCAGCCAGATACTCCTACATCTGCCCTGGAAGGTCATTTATGAAGCAACTGAGAATGGTTCAATCTAGGACACTACCTCCAACAACAATCACCTTCCTTTACACTAGGTATGACTCTGACCAGTGGAATGTTTTCCCCTGATTCATTTTTGAAAGAAATAATCCATTGAATATGGGCACTGCTGACTGGGCCAGCATATGTTGCCCATCTCCAGGTACCCTTGAGAAGGTGGTCGTGAGCTGCCTTGACACAGAACCTTGAAGAACTGGTTAGTACAGCAATGGAACAAGTTTCCTTATAAGGTTTACAGCCACCTATGAATAAACAAGATCACTCTTTTTTGGGGAGTTAAAGCCCTCACCCAGTCCAAATACTAATGACCGAGAAAATGAAATAACCCAACTTCCACATATATTCCTGCAGTAAGACCCTTCAGCAAGTATTACTGATGGAACAGAAACCAGGACTGAGAAAGAAAACTCATCAATTTTAAAGCAATGGTTTTTGTACCTTGTCATAGACCATTCTGACCTATCTGTTGACACAGAGGGACCAAATCCAAGTTTTGGGGAGGGTAGGAGATATAAGGAAAAAACTACAGTAAATGTTGTAAAACAAAATAACCTAGATAACTAATTTGAGAATATATATGTGTTCATGATGAGGAAGAAAATCTTGGGAGATGTGTGTGAGGGATATGAATGTTTATATCAGACCATTAAAGTTTGGAGAGGTATGTATGGAATATGAGTGTTCTAATCAGGCCCTAAATCTCGGGGAGTTGTGTGAGAGGGTAGGAGTGATTAGATCAGGACACTAAAGCTTGTGGAAGGGCTGTTATTTAAAGGCTTTAGGACCTTGACACAACCTTATCATGATGTCAAGGAGTTGCTCTTCACTGAATAGCACGCTGTGAGCAGAGTTAAAGAAGAGAGAAGCATATAGAGTAGATTAACTAGCATTAAGTTATAGAGTAGGAGCAGATTTTCAATAATCCGCTAAGAAGGTTGAAGTCTGACATATGGCTGAATATATGCATTATAGCATTTTCCTTAATATGTCAGTGTAAAGAAGCCTAGAATGAAGACAGCTCTTGACCTTGCCTTCCTTTTGACCAGTCAGTTTTGAAGGAAATTCTTGAATCTGGGCATAAAACAAATGCCAGTGGTGGAGCCTTTCTGCATTGATATGGAGATAATCACTTCTCCTGCCGTGCTATTCAACTGGTCTCATTGCCCTTTAGGCTCATAACCAACTACCATAGAGTGAAGAGCTCCATCCACCTCAACATGAGGAAAGAGACTCAAATGTTGTTATAGTTTTCAAAATGTACAATAAGCCTTTTTTCTCTTTCAGGGACTGAGTGGGCAGTGTACAATATGCTGACAAAGTGTGGGTGGGATATGGACACATGTGAGATCGCTGTGCTGATGGTCACCATATCTAACCTCACATCCCTCATTCTTTGTGAGCTCTTCTTTCCCCATCCATAATAACTGGGGAGGTGAGGCTCCACTCTTCTCAAGGAATCAAACTGCACCACATTTACTCCTACCAGCATCACGTATTGATTAAGTTGGTTCTGAAGGAGATCATAGAGAGGGTCTTTACTGTTAATGGCTGAGGAAAATCTACCACAACCTCTTGACAGTGGACAGAGTACAGTGTCAGGCTTGTGGGGGTGTAGTGCATGTGCCCAAGAACTGCCCTATTCACAAGGTTTCAAAGCTATCCAGCTGGCTGCAGCTGGCACCATCTACACCCCAATCTTCTGAAATTCCAGGATTTCCTTGCTCCTAACTTTGGTTACCCCGACAGAGTCCAGCTAATCCTCAACTGGGGACTAGTGAGCTAGTGCTGTTCACTCAATCAGTTTGTTCCCCCTCTCAAGCCTTGTCTGATACTCTAGGCCAAAATGAGCAGTGGCTTTTGAAATCCTTCCTCACCAGATCCCTGAGGAACATGGGATACTGTTGCATACTGCATTCCCTCTGTCTAATAGTGTGGTATTGATGGGTGCATAAAGTCTCTGACATGAAGATAACCATCGCCTGCATCAACAGCAACAGCAACACAGAAGCACAGTGCAGGTTTAAGGACTGCTCATTCCTTCTGTAACCGAGTGTGCTTCCTGCAAGACAACCACACATTCTAGGAAATGAAGAGGTATAGTCCCTGGAATGGCAAAGAGCACCAGACATGCCTCAAATTCTGGTGGGCCAGTTATTTAGTTATCCCCATATTTTCAGACAGTGCCCTCAGTCAACGAACCTGTGCCAGGCTATTTGCTCCGTCTTTCTGTCAGTTTGGGAGCTAGGGGAGCATTATGCATCACTTTGTGAGTGCTCCTGGTGCTGAGCCACAGCAAATGAGTTTTGCTGAAGAACTGAGCACTGTTTTCAGATTCACTGATGAGGAGAAGTTCATCTTCCTGGGAAGGGCTATTAACTGAATCCCTGAGGATAGGGACTGTGGTGGTACCCAGTTCTGCTCAACATCGACAAAGGATTTGGCTAAGACTTCAACTCGGTGAATGTCTGGCGACATCTTCGTCTTGACTCATCTTAACATCTTCATCTTTCTGAGGTGTATGTGCAGAATTGACTGCCTTTATATTTCTCAGGCATATGTTTTCTGTGTTCCAGCAGCTTCTGTGCAGCATGTGCAATGCTCAAACCATAGTCTGATGTTCTCTTGTTCTGTTCCAGTTTCAGACGAGGCCCACATATTGGCACATTCTGCAACCTGCTGCTAAAGGCTGGACAGTTCCAGGACTCTTTCTGTCACTTCTCCGTAGCTGGAGAAACAATCTGGAAGGATTCTGCTCCTTGAGGTTGTGGTAGCAATGGGCAAGACTCATATCCAGATCTTCTCTGAGCAATATGTAAAGGTGTTGCAAAAGGGCAAAGGTCTAAGATTGAGAAGATGAAGAAGGATGTACTCAACCTGGAGTAACATATTGGTCAGGTCATCAAAGACTCTTCTATGTGGGAGATATACAAAGAGAAAAGCCTGTGCAACTCATCAGGTTCTGAAATGTGTACTTGAGGTCATAGGTCCAGTCCTTTATGTTCTGCCCCATTGCTCCCCTTTCTGCTACTTCCTGGAAAAATAGGCATGGGGTCCATATGCAGCTCTTTATACTGCTGGACAGTGGGAGATACCTTTTCTTGGATTCCAAGAAAATCAAAACCAAGCCTGAGACTATTACACCACTCTGTCTTCTCTGGATCCATTCAGTGAGGATATTGACGGAATTCTGAGGAAGGACCTGTTGCAATTCGGCCCAGGAAAGCCAAGCGTCTTGATGCTCTAATTAGTCTAAAGGAGTTCACCTCTGCCCTCAATCAACTCTCAGAAGTTTGAATCCTGCCATGCTCGATGCTGGAATGAAGAAATTAATGATGACCATAAAGCTGTCGTTGACTGTCGGAAAAATCCATCTAATTCACTAAAGTCCTTTAAGGAATGAAATGTCTGTCCTTACCTGATCTGACTCCAGGTCTGCTGCAATGAAGTTGACTCTTAACCGCCCTCTGAGCAATTAATGCTAGCTTTGCCTGCAGCACACACATCCCATGAAGAAAAGAGAAACCTCAGAGCCAGAAGGGCTGACTGTGGAATTTCACAGGGTGTTTTGGAATGTCCTGTGGATTGATGATGCGTGGAGCCTGAAGGATATTTCATAACTGGGAAGATGACCTTGTCAGAGTGCAGGGTCACCATAGTCCCACTGTTAAATGGGCAATCTCAGTCTGCCTAAGAACTGGGGCCCAGTGTCCTTCCTCAGCACAAGCTACAAAATGTTGGCCTGTGAAATATTTTGCTGACTTGACCACATGATCTATCCTGACCAGCTTTATATGGTCCCAGTCCAGAGTGTTCATGACAACATTTATCTAATCTGGCACCCATCTTTCCCACTAGTCTCGTCTATGGGCAACCTTCCACTCCCTTAATCATTAGAAGCAATTTGACAGGGAAAGTCATGGACATTTATTTGGGATTCTCCAAACATTTTGGTTCAGGATGCAGTTTGTCACCCAGGTTCCACTTCTCTATGTTGCCACAAAGTGTCTGTTTAAGGCTAATGGGTTCAAGACAATGCCCCTTCTCTTTGGGCGAGGAGTACATGCTGTTACCCCTTGGATGGTCAGTTGTATTTTACTTGTGCGATATTATTTCTTTGCGTCTTCTCAAAGAGGTTGTCAGGATTGGCTCTCGGAGTATATAGCTTGGAGACAATCCGCTTAAGCTGATGATGTGCTCTTCACATTCATAGATATAGCTGATCTGCAGAGGACCTGAAAGTATCAAGAAACATGCTCTGCCAGTTCTATGCAGGAATCTACTGGGAAAATGTTCTACTTTCCTGCTTCATCAGTGATGGATAGACTCTCTGCTGAAGGAGGCCAGATCTTTCATCTGGAGCATTATCTCTTTTCTCTATTTGAGAGTCTATCTCAGTCTATTCTGCTAAGCGATCTTGGCCAGTGAACTGGAAAGAGCTGGAGAACAAAGTCACTACTTGTCTAAGGAGCTGGATGGGATGGTTCTGAGTGCTGTCTTACAGGGGTTATGTATTGATTATAAACCAGTCAGTAACTATAATCCCTCCCCCAGACTTTGTCATGAAGCTACAGGTGGTATTCACACTCTTCTACTGGGAGAAAGACCAGCATCAGGTCTCTGCTAAGACTCTGGATCTGCTGCTTGGGATGGGCAGTCAGAAGCTGGTGTTACTTTGAACCCAGATTGTGACTTTCTGACTTCAACTCCTCCAGCAATACCCTAACATTGAGCCTCCTTCTCGAAGGTGTATACCTGAGATGTACATCTCCTGCACATATACATCCTTATCAATGAGTATGTATGATAAGGATAAGGCACAGTGGCACAGTGGTTAGCAGTGCTGCCTCACAGCGCTAGAGACCCGGGTTCAATTCCCACCTTAGGCGTCTGACTGTGTGGAGTTTGCACGTTCTCCCCCTGTCTGCGTGGGTTTCCTCCGGGTGCTCCGATTTCCTCCCACAGTCCAAAGATGTGCAGGTCAGGTGAATTGGCCATGCTAAAATTGCCCGTAGTGTTAGGTAAGGGGTAAATGTAGGGGTATGGGTGGGTTGCGCTTCAGCGGGTCGGTGTGGACTTGTTGGGCCGAAGGGCCTGTTTCCACACTGTAAGTAATCTAATCTAATCATATATTTCATACAAATATACCTTTTTATAATAATGCACTATATAGTTACATGATAAGAAATTTATTTTTTTCAGAGGATAGTGAACCTATGAAATTCTCTACCAGTGGAAGGTGTGGAGGCCAAGTCACTGAATATCATTAAGAAACAAATGGATTTAGAGTCATGGTGCTGTGCAGCATGGAAACAAACACTTCAATCCAACTCGTCCATGCCAAGCAAACATCATAAATTAATCTAGTCCCACTTGTCACCATTTGGTCCATATCTCTTCCTACTTATCTAACTATCCAGATGTCTTTTAAATTACACCAGTCTCCACCACTTCCTCGAGCAGTCCATTCCATACATGCACCACCCTCTGTATAAAAGAGTTCCGGTCCCTTTTAAATCTTTCCACTCTCACCCTAAACTATGCCTCTAGTTCTGAACTCCCCCACCCCAGGGAAAAGACCCTATCCATGTCCCCCATGATTTTATAAATCTCCTTAAGGTTACCGCTCAACCTCCGATGCTCCAGGGTAAACAGCCCCAGTCTATTCAACCTCTCCCTATAGCTCAAACCCTCCATCCCTGGCAACATCCTTATAAGTTATTTCTGCACCCTTTCAAGTTTAACAACATCCTCCATATGGCAGGGAGACAAGAACTGAACACAGCATTACAAAACTGGCCTAACTAATGTCCTGTACAATTGCAACATGACCTCCCAACTCAGTGCACTGATCAATAAAGGCAAGCATACCAAATGTCTTCTTCACTATTGTATCTATCTGTGACTCTGCCTTCACGGAACTATGAACCTGCACTCCAAGGTCTCTTTGTTTGGCAACACTCCCCAGGACCCTACCATTAACTGTATATGTGGTGCCCTAACTTGCCTTACCAAAATGCAACACACCACATTGATGAAAATTAAACTCCACCTGACACTCCTTAGCCCATTGTTCCATCTGATCAAGGCCCCATTGTACTCTGCAATAACCTTCTTCATTGTCCACAACACCACCAATTTTGGCACTGTCTGCAAACTTACCAATCATTCCTCCTATATTCACATCCAAATTATTTATATAAATGGCAAGAAGCAGTGTATCCAGCACCGATCCTTGCAGTACACCGCTGGTCACAGGCCTCCAGTCCAAAAAGCAACCGTCCACCACCACTCTATGTCTCCTGCTTTCAAGCCAATTTTGTATCCAAATGACTAGCTCTCACTGTATGCCATGTGATCTAGCCTTAACCAGTTCTACAATGTGGAACCTTGTCAAATGCCTTGCTGAAGTCCATATAGACAACATCCACCATTCTGCCTTCATTAGTCATCTTTGTCACTTCTTCAAAAAACTCGATCAAGTTAGTGAGATGATTTCCCACACACAAAGCCATGTTGACCATCTATAATCAGTCCATGCCTTTCCAAAGACATGCAAATCTTGTCCATCAGAATTCTCTCCAATAACTTACACACCACTGACATCAAGCTCACCAGTTTGTAGTTCCGTAGCTTTTCCGTGGGGCTACCTTTCTGAAATAATGGCACCACATTAACCACCCTCCAGCCTTCCGTCACCTCACCTGCAGCTATCAATGATACAAATATCTCAGCAAGGGGGCCAGCAATCATTTCCCTGACTTCCCACAAAATTCTAGCATATACCTGATCAGGTCCTGGGAATTTATCTATCTTAATGTGAATAAGACATCCAGCACCTGTAATATGGACACTTTTCAAGATATCACTATTATTTCTCCAAGACCTAGCTTCCATATCCTTCTCCACAGTAGATACTGACGCAAAGTACTCATTTAGTATCTCACCCACCTCCTGCATTTTCACACATAGCCTGGTTTATTTTTAAAACTTTAAATTTCAGATCAGATTTCTAGACACAGTAGGTCTCAAGGGATATGGGGAGTAAGAGGAAGTATGGTGTTGAGATAAAGGACCATCCATGATCATATTGAATGGTGGACTGGGCTGCACAGGTTCCTGCTTTTACTGTTCACAACCTTTCCTTTGTTTGAACACATCATCATGTTCCAGTTTCCCATCCAGTGCTGATTGAGGTTTCTGATAGAGGGCTCTCTATACGGAAATCCCCCCATTTACCATCAGGCACTGGGTCAGAGGGTTTTGTTCACAGAGGACCAATGTAATCATGGATCAAGTAGATCCAATGAACTTTGAGGATTCTGTCAGCTCTGCATTTGTCGGCTTCAATCCCTTTTTATTACTTTCAAAGGGACAGCTCTGAAATTTTTGTTTGCACTTCAGCCCCATGCTTCTGAATTCTGGACATCCAGTGGTGAGAAGTCCCTCCTTGTGGGTCTGTGAAAGTAGCCATGAGCATTACACCAGATTGCCTGCCTCCCTTTCATTTTACATTCATGCCAAGGTGTCCTTAGAAAGGGAGCAAGCAATGTCTGCCACTTCACTTCAGACCTTCCACAACCCGCAAGCACTGGACTGTATCATCACTCTCTAAGTTAGCAATTCTTTTTAAAGTTAGTTAGATCCCTTTGGAATTTTGATTTTTGAGACTGTGCTCCATAAGGCTTGTCTATTTTAATTTTATTGAATTTGGCTATTTAAAACTGTAGGACACTAACCCAGTGGGCCCAACTAGAAGCCTCCAGTGCTTGGTACTTCAACATAGGACAGTGAAGATCACGGTTTGGGAGGCAAGGTGCTGCTAAAAGAGCCTGATCATGGTGCACTAGTGGTGGAAGGAGTAGATATGTAAGGGAGTGAATGGGGAGTCAATCAAGTGGACTCCTTTGTCGTAGATGGAGTAAAGCTTCTCAGGATGTCCTTTTGCATTGCAGTGACATCTTTGGGCATACGTGTTATTGCAGAAAAAAACTGAACTTTTTGTCAAAGATTGTTAAAAGAGATGTAATTTTATTTGTTAACATTGGCAGCACTCAGTGAGAGGGTGGGACTGGGCACTTTGTGGATGATGAAGTGACGTAAGCCTTGGTCAGGCACTGGTTATTCAAGTAGAAGAGAGCCCCTGCAAACCCATAGGAAGATCACCAGTTTTATTGGGTAGCCTCCCAAATAGCACATGATGCCTGCCCACCTGCTGCTGCTAGAATTGGCTTTCAGGTAGGAAGATCCATTCTCCACCTCCCCACCTCAAACTTTATCAGAGGGAGTCATCAAAATGAGGGGAACTCCATTTCCTGCCTTGTCTCCTGATCCTATGGCCATCCCTTCCTCAGCTTGCAGCCAACTCCTGGGAGGGGAATTAAATTTTGCTCATTGCCTGCAGATACCTCGGATCTTTGAGCAGTATTGAGTTTATGATTTCAGTGGTTCAACAGTCAGGGCATCACAGTGAATTTGATTGCTCAGTCCAGAGATGGAGAGAAATGTAATTGGTATCTAGCAATTCATATGGGGGAGTATACATGTACAGACAAAATGTGAAGGTAGAGTTCATTCATAATGTTTCCCTTCGCTGCAGTGGATTAGTTTACTGTGAATAAGATTTGGAATTTTCAACCGGTAATATTAAAGAGCTGGCATTATTTAAAATTGGTTACTGCCAGCGGGAAAATACCATCAATCAGAAAATCAAGGCTCCACTACATATGTTCATACATGAAGAATTTCTAGTGTGAAAGAAGATGACAATAATGAAAGGCATCCAACCTGTGTGTTCTGTCATGACTAATACCATATACTGTACTCCAGATTAATCACTGCTAACTATACATTAGACTCTAGTAGGAAAATTAGCGAAGTGAGATGCCTGTTAAATCTGAAAAGGACAGCATAAATTTTAGTCATAATTTTATATTTAATTGAATAACTTAATGGATCATTATTTAATATCCTGTATCATTATTATCTAAAAACACAGATATTGATTATTATGATAATTCTGTGATGTATTGCCTGAGCTGCCAGAATTTCTGCTGATACTGGAAACTTTTATTTAACATCATTACTATTGTTATTATTATAATTATTTTACCGGGCACTGTGTGGGATAGACCACCAGCTGAAGCAGTTCATATTTTTTCATTTGTATCTGTTTAAAAAAGGGATGGATGAATATGTGGTCAGAGCCATAGTTGAGGGTTATTTGAGGTAGGGAGAGACATATTGGCCCAGATCATCCTTCCCTGAATCATCAGAGACCAGATGTATGATCTGTTAGATGCTCCGATACAATGACCCCAGGGCCCTTTGATAAGGTCTGCACTAAGGGACGGCATGATGGCTCAGTGGTTAGCACTGCTGCCTCAGTGCCTGGGACCTGGGTTCAATTCCAGCCTCAGGTGACTGTCTATGTGGAGTTTGCACATTCTCCCCATGTCTGTGTGGATTTCTGCTGGGTGTTCTGGTTTCCTCCCACAATCCAAGGATGTGCAGGTAAGGTGATTTGATCATACTAAATTGTCCATAGTGTTCAGGGATGTGTAGGTTAGGTATATTAGTCAGGAGTAAATATAGAGTAATAGGGTAGGGGGGGTGGGCTACTCTTCAGAGGGTCAATGTGGACTTGTTGGGCCAATTGGCCTGTTTCCTAAGATTCTGAGTTAGAGTTGGAGACTTTAAAAGTTCTGAAATACTTCAATGATTAGTTACCCAAGAAATGATGCTGAAAGATCTTAGTCCAACATCTGGGTGAGTCTACAACTGACCCCAGTGACTTACACTGAGCCCCCCCATCCTGAGTGCCCACTTAAG
Source organism: Chiloscyllium plagiosum (assembly GCF_037043375.1). NCBI lineage: Eukaryota > Metazoa > Chordata > Chondrichthyes > Orectolobiformes > Hemiscylliidae > Chiloscyllium > Chiloscyllium plagiosum. The sequence continues at coordinate 22,074,882 of NW_028270162.1, read as the reverse complement.
CCCTGACAATCCCATCTCCACCCCATGACCTGACTGTCCCTTCTGACACAGCCTGTTTACCTCCCTCCCTACCTGTCTCCAGTGGCAGAGGGTCAATTAGCAGAGGACATAGATCCTGCCAAAAGAACTGGGGATAACATGAGTGGAAAAAATTATGCAGTGATTAAAGATCTGAAATAAACTGCCCAAAATGGTGATGGGAGCAGATTCACTAATAACTTTAAATTGGGAAATGGAGAAATACTTGAGGTTTTACAGGGCTATGGGGAGGCAGCAAGAGAGAATCTTGACCTGACCCCAGCCAAGATCACACCTTGACCTGACCCCAGTCCAGATCACACCTTGACCTGACTCCAGCCCAATCAAACCTTGACCTGACCCCAGCCCGAACACACCTTGACCTGACCTAAGTCCTGATCACACCTTGACCTGACTCCAGCCCAGATCACACCTTGACCTGAGGTAAAAACAATGACTGCAGATGCTGGAAACCAGATTCTGGATCAGTGGTGCTGGAAGAGCACAGCAATTCAGGCAGCATCCGAGGACAGGCAAAATCGACGTTTCGGGCAAAAGCCCTTCAGGGCTTTTGCCCGAAACGTCGATTTTGCCTGTCCTCGGATGCTGCCTGAATTGCTGTGCTCTTCCAGCACCACTGATCCAGACACCTTGACCTGACCCCAGCCCAATCAATCCTTCACCTGACTCCAGCCCCAACCACACCTTGACCTGAACCCAGCCCAGATCACATCTTGACCTGACCCCAGCCCAATCAAACCTTGACCTGACCCCAGCCCAGATCACACCTTGACCTGACTCCAGCCCAGATCACACCTTGACCTGACCCCAGCAAGAACACACCTTGACCTGACCTAAGTCCTGATCACACCTTGACCTTGACCCCAGCCCAATCACACCTTGACCTGACCCAGTCCCAACCATACCTTGACCTGACCCCAGCCCTGGTCACACCTTGACCTGACCCCAGCCAAATCAAACCTAGACCTGACCCCAGCCCAGATCACACCTTGACCTGACCCCAGCCCAATCACACCTTGGCCTGACCCCAGCCCAGATCACTCCTTGACCTGACCCCAGTCCGAACACACCTTGACCTGACCTAAGTCCTGATCACACCTTGACCTTGACCCCAGCCCAACCATACCTTGACCTGACCCCAGCCCTGGTCACACCTTGACCTGACACCAGCCCAATCAAACCTAGAACTGACCCCAGCCCTGATCACACCTTGACCTTGACCCCAGCCCAATCACACCTTGACCTGACCCAGTCCCAACCATACCTTGACCTGACCCCAGCCCTGGTCACACCTTGACCTGACCCCAGCCAAATCAAACCTAGACCTGACCCCAGCCCAGATCACACCTTGACCTGACCCCAGCCCAATCACACCTTGGCCTGACCCCAGCCCAGATCACTCCTTGACCTGACCCCAGTCCGAACACACCTTGACCTGACCTAAGTCCTGATCACACCTTGACCTTGACCCCAGCCCAACCACACCTTGACCTGACCCCAGCTCTGATCACACCTTGACCTGACTCCAGCCCAATCAAACCTTGACCTGACCCCAGCCCTGATCACACCTTGACCTGACCCCAGCCCAATCAAACCTTGACTTGACCCCAGCCCTGATCACATCTTTACTTGACCCCAGCCCTGATCACACCTTGACCTGACCCCAGCCCAATCAAATCTTGACCTGATCACACCTTTACTTGACCCCAGCCCTGATCACACCTTGACCTGACCCCAGCCTAATCAAACCTTGACTTGACCCCAGCCCTGATCACACCTTTACTTGACCCCAGCCCTGATCACACCTTGACCTGACCCCAGCCCAATCAAATCTTGACCTGACCCCAGCCAAGATTAAACCTTGACCTGACCCCAATCCCCACCAGGTCTTCACCTGATCCTAGCCCCCAGCACACCTTGGCCTGACCTGTCCCATCACCTGACTAGCCCATAACCCAAACTGTCTCGTCCCCACAAATCAAATGCCTGCCCTGGCCAGACATCACTAGTCCTAACCTGTAAACCCCTCCCGACAATCCATCTGCCCCCCACATTACCGGAGCCTCCAGCCCAGACACCACCTTACCTATCAAACTGTCCACTCTGCCTGGTGTGATATATGTATATAGTTTTTAGTAGATGTATCTTAAACTACCTAATGCCTACCTTAATACTCAACTTGAAAGAATAGCATGTGCATCACAAGTCTCATTACTTGTGATGCAGTCTGAAGCAGCAGTCATAGAAGTCATATGCAGTTCACTTTTCTCCCATTGAACATTATTTGTAAATAGTCTTTTCTTTAAATAAAGACATTAATGTTTCAGCAATCCTTGTGTGTGATTGGTACATTTACATTGAAAAGAAAAATTTAACAGCCCACCAACCAACCAGATCTGCCTACTCTTTTACCCATTTGCTTTGCTTACTCAATCCAGATGAGAGGTGTCAAACTATTGTACTGTAAATCAATGTAATCATGATGATTTACTTAGAACATTGTCTCAATAAACCATTGCACAGCCAAACTGAAGCCCATGAATTTACACTCCAATCTGTTAGTTGTCCACTTCAGGGTGTTGTTGTTAATCATAGTCCTGCACTGACACGCAGTGGCCACACTGTTTTATAACAGGAGATAAAGATTATCAAGACTTAACCTTCTCTCCTGCCTGATTCCTTTCAGATGATTATCAAACAAAGAACCAGCCCCCACACAAACAATTTATCACAACATTAGGATCCTGTCACCTTGCATGAAATGTGTGAAAACCTAATTGCTTAATTTAATTTCTCAGCTTTGTATAGTTCTAACAGTCAAATATTACAGCAGCGTGGTAAATAGAAAACCCTGTATTTAAGCTCTCTCTCCCAGTCCTGGTCTCTACTAAAAGGGGAAACAATCTCTCCGCGCTGTCAACACCCCTCAGGATCTTACATATTTTAATAAGATCATCTGTCATTCTTCTAACTTCCAAAGGATACAAGTCTAACCTGTCCTGTTCTGATTGTAACAAGGTCAGCAAGGTGAACCTGATAGAATATGAGTTCCCTGACTGGGGCTGTTAATCTGATCTAACCAGGGAGCCCTAGCTGACAGATAAGAACAGGAATGTCAGACATCCTGTTCACTCTGAGAGCTGGCTCTGAAAGAGCTGGATCTTTAGTGGGCGGCACGGTGGCACAGTGGTTAGCACTGCTGCCTCACAGCGCCAGAGACCCGGGTTCAATACCCGCCTCAGGCGACTGACTGTGTGGAGTTTGCACGTTCTCCCCGTGTCTGCGTGGGTTTCCTCCGGGTGCTCCGGTTTCCTCCCACAGTCCAAAAGATGTGCAGGTCAGGTGAATTGGCCATGCTAAATTGCCCGTAGTGTTAGGTAAGGGGTAAATGTAGGGGTATGGGTGGGTTGCGCTTCGGCGGGGCGGTGTGGACTTGTTGGGCCGAAGGGCCTGTTTCCACATTGTAAGTAATCTAATCTAATCTAATCTAATCAATGTCAAGGACTCTCTCATGTGTAAATAAAGGGGGTATTGGTGACAGGGCACAGGCTTCTGTGGAGTTATTTCATGTCCAACCTTTCCTCGTAAGATAACTCCTTCATCTCAGGAATCAGTCAAGTGAAACTTCTCAAAACCGCTTCTAATGCTATTGCGTCCTTTTGTAAATACTTATATGCAGTACTCCAGATATGTTCTCACCAACATTACTATAAAAGGCAAAGTCACCATACTCCATTAGACCATAGGGCTGCTCTCTCATTAAAGAGAGATGACTAGCTGGTGCTTTAACCATGCCCCAGAGATTGAACAAGAGAGTTCTTCATAGCAAGTATGGGAATTGAACCTATATAGTTGGCATTATTCTGCAGCACAAGCCAGTTTTCTACTCAACTTAGCTAACCAGCCCCGATGTATAGCTTCACCAAAATTTGCTGAATTTTCTACTTGATTTCCCCTTGCAACAATCACCAATATTCCATTTGTCTTCCTAGTTATCTGCTGTACCTGCAATCTAATGTCTGCTGATTCATGTACGATGACACACAAATCCTCCATACCACACTGTTTTGCAAACTCTATCCATTTACATAAGTTCTTTCTGCTAAAGTGGAAAAGTTTGCATTTACCCACATCATACTCAGTCTGGCAAATTTTTGCCTATTCACTTAACTTATCTATATCTCGTTACAGACTCTCTTCACAATCTACTCTTCAACCTATCTCTGTGTCATCAGCAAATTAAGCAATCATACATTCAGCCCTTTCATCAAAATTATTGCTATAAGTTGGAAGTAATTGCAGTCCAGCACTAATCCCAATAGCACTCCACTAGTTACACATTGTCACTCATTGATCCCTACTTTATACTTTCAGTTAGCTAACCAATCCTCTACTAATACTAATATGTTATCCTTATGCCATGAGCTCTTATTTTGTGTGATAAACTAATCAAATGCTTTTTGGAAATCCACATATGCCACATCAACAGTTTTCCCTTCATCCATGTTATTTGTTACTTTCCAAAAAGAGGGCTGAAGAGTGGCAAATGGAGTTCAATGTTACGAAACACAAGGTATTGCATTTTGGTAATACACAAAGGGGCAGGACTTATACAATTAATGGTAGGACATCGGGTAGTGTTGTAGAACAGAGGGACCTAGGAGTTCAGGTACATAATTCTTTGAAGTTTGTGTCACATACAAACAGGATTTATGAGTTCCCTGATTGGGGCTCAGATTAAAAAGATTAAAAAGGAGCTTAGCATGCTTTCCTTCATTGCTCAGTCCTTTGAGTATAGGAGTTGGGAAGTCATGTTGAGGTTGTACAGGACATTGATAAGGCCTGTTTTAGAGTACTATATCCAGTTCTGGTCGCCCTGTTATAGGAAGGATATTATTAAGCTAGAGAGGGTTCAGAAGAGATTTACCAGGATGTTGCCAGGTATGAAAGGTTTGAGTTATAAAGAAAGGCTGGGATTTTTTTCACTGGAGTGTATAAGGTGATTTGATAGAGATTTATAAAATAATGAGATGTCTTTTCCCTAGGATAGAGGATTTCAAGACAAGGGTGCATATTTTTAAGGACAGACAAGAGACATTTAAAAAATACATGGGTTTACACAGAGGGTGATTCCCGTGTGGAATGAACATCCTGAGAAAGTGCAGACACAGTTACAACATTTAAGAGACACTTAGATAAGTACATGAATAGATACGGTTTGAAGGGATATGGGTCAGGGGCAGGCAAGTGGGACTAGTTTTGTTTGGATTATGTTTGGCACAGACTAGCTGGAATGAAGGGCATGTTTCCATGGTGTATGATTTTATAACTCTAACAAATTAGTCAAACATGATTTCCCTTTCACAAACCATAGTTGACTCTTCATAATTGCATTAAAATTTTCTAAGTGCCCTGTTATAACCTTCTTAATAATAGATGCTAGCATTTTCCCTATGACAGATATTAAGCAACGTAGCCTGTAATTTCCCGCTTCTATTGACATTTGGCATTCACAGGATACTTTGAGATGCTCTGCTTTTCTTAGAGTTTGCCAGTGAGTTTAAGCTTTCTGATCAAATACATCTCTTCCTTATTGTAGGGTGTACATATGGACAAAATTTGGATTGTGATCATAACATTTTCTCCACTCCAATAAAGACACTGACTTACACTGAGCTTTTTTTTGCCATGCACTAAAAGCTGTCAGGCACCTGCCCAATACAATATGTGGGTTTGGGGTATGGGGAATATCCGAAATGACAGACAGTAAATGCATACTTTTCAGTACAATGATCAAGATGAAAACCTGAAGGCAATGTTTGCCTCATAACCCGGGGAGATGAGGTAAGTTGTAGCCTCTGACTGTCTCCCTCTTTGGCTTGAGATGATCCTGATCAGTCAATTGAGAGGCATTCTTTAATTCAGCTGCATGTTCCCTTAACCAGCTGAATCATGAACAGAATATTTTCTTTAGATCTTCACTGTTCATCTAACTGAACTAATTTTGGGAAGAAGGCCAATTTTTGTCTCCTCTCCTTCTGTCAGTTTGTATACAAAAAGCAAAACGCAGATAGAGAAGGTAAGCTTGAAGTGTGGGATTTTATTGAATTGGCTCAGCTGTTGAATTCATACAGCATTTTATGGGAAGGCATTCATTTAACCTGTGTTTAGGAATTTAGCAGCAAATCAGTGAGAAACTGATGGCAAGAAGCTTAGAAGCAGAGGAACCTTTCAATTAGTGGGATGAAAGATGCCTCTCTGGTGCCACTGCATATCCCTAATACGTCTGACAGACTGGATCTGAGGCTTCTGAGCTCCAAATTCAGTTATATCCTTGTAATCTCTCTTCTCAAGCAGGTACTGGTAGCCTCTGTAGCCTGGGTACTGATATCCAACCCATCTGGAAGAAAGACGTAAACAGGTATTACTAAAAGAGGAATGAAATCCACAAGAAGAGATGTCCAACCCAAGGTAGTACTGATCTCAGCTGGGACAGGCTACAGTTGACCACACAACCCTGTGAGGGAAAGCCATCAAAGCATCACCTTCTTAATCATGTTTCAGTGACTCCTGCTAGACACACCTATCTGTGTGGACATCAGGTGAGAATATATTTAGGTTGAACCATAGTATATTAGTTTACATTGACTGTCAAGATTACATTTGAAAAATACTAATCTGATGAAAGAAAATTAGAACTATTAAATCATTCTTTCTTCCCAGGTCAAACTGTTTCATTTATCTATTTGACCTTTTTGGGGTAGAAGAATGCCAGACCAAGAAGTACAGCAGTGAGCAGGTCAACCGTAAACAGAGTTTTTGGAATTTAAACTGATATCTATAGACTGTACTATTGATTTCACTGATACATCTGATGGCATTATGCAAATATAAAACTAGTATTGCAGAAATAGAAAGGCTCTTAAGTAGAGGTTATGACAGAATTTACCATTAAAAACCCACTTACCTCACGTTTGTCTTTTCTCTTCTGCTGCAAGTGGCACATATCACGGACAAAGGAGGTGCTCACATCTGTTTCCACAGCAAGTTTCCACTGTCTAGAACAGGTCACCAGCCTGTTGCCAAAGGCTGCCGACTTAAGATTCTCATAACATTTCCCTTACATCACATTAATACGGTAGGATTTTTTCCTGGGGTTTCTAACAATAATATTACAGCATAAAGGGGGAGGGTTTTGTCATTTCTGTGACTTCTACGTGATAGTAATCTACAAGGATTTAAAACAATTCACCCTCCAGGGAATAAATAACAACAATTTCTCGATTTCCATGCTAAACTGTACAGGAGAGTTCCAGAACATGGTGTACATTTTAGTCAAGTAATTATGTATGTGAATGCTGATAGTACTCCAAAATCTGGGTCAATTATTCCATTACTCAAAGGGAACATTTCCCAAAGTAGTGACAGCCCTCCCGAAGTGCACTGATGGAATATATGGCAATAGTTTGGGAAAGGGGAAGTGCAATGGGACCCCTGTATCCTTGTACACCAGTCGTTGAAAGTCAGCATTTAGGCGCAGCAGGCAGCGAAGACAGCAAGTGCTCTGATGGCTTTCATAGTGAGAGGATTCAAGTACAGGGGAGGTGGATCTCTTCTTGCAACACCTGGAGTAGTGTGTGCAGTTTTGGTCTTCTATCTGAGGATGCTCATTTTGGCTATGGAGGGAGTACAACAAAGGTTTACCAGATTAACTTCTGGGATGGTAGGACTTATGTAAGAACAGTGATCAGTTTGGTTCGGACATGTTCACTGAAGTATTGAAGAATTATGAGGAATCCTAGAGAAATCTAGAAAATTCTAACTGTATCAGACAGGCTAAACACAAGAGGGATGTTCCCAGTGACCATGGAGTCCAGAACCAGTGGTTACAATGTAAGGATACAGGGTAGGCTATTTGAGACAGGGATGAGGAGCAATTTCTTCACCCAGAGAGTGATGAATTAGTGCAATCTTCTGCCATAGAAAGAGGTTGAGACTAAAATATTGAATGATTTCAAGAAGGAGTTAAGTATAGTTCTTTAAGCTCAAGGGATTCAAAATAAAGAGGAGGAGGTGGGAACAGGATACAGAACAGGCTGGATGGAGTAGGTAGGGAAAAACATTTAAAGTGATGTGCAAAAGAAGCAAAAAACTGTGCAAAAAAACCTTCTCACTCAGCAAGTAGTTAGAGCATGAAATGAACTGCATGGAAGTATGATGGAGGCATGTTCAATTGAGTCATTCAAGAAGGCATAGGATAATTATTTGGAGAGAAATCGTGTGCAAGGATGTGGGATAAAGCAGGAAATTGGCACTAGGTTATGATGCTCATTTAAAGAGCCAGTGCAGGCCCTATTGGGTCAAATGGCTCCCTTCTACACCATAACAATTCGGTCATTCTGTGTTGGATGATCAACCATGATCATATTGAATGGGGCAGCAGGCTTGGAGGGCTGAATGGCCTACTCCATTTTCTATCCTCTATGTTTTCAAAATATGTTTGTCATCAAGAGAAATCAAAAGCTGCTGATACAATGTTTTTTGTCAAGCCCCCATCCCAATACTTACGTTCCATTCAAAACACGAATGGATGACACTTTCTCCTGGTATCCATGAGCATGGAAACTCGGTACATCATCATCTATGATTTCAATTTTTTTTCCAGTAAAGTTAGGATTTTCATAAAGTATGATCTTGTGTTCATTTCCGTCCTGCATGGCACAAAAGGGTAAGGATTTTCTCAAAATAGGAGTAACTGAAAATGTCAATTGGCTGCCCTTCGGTTTTTACTTTAACTTCCTCCCTTTATATCTTTCCTCCTAAATGACAGCACAGCTTCAATATGGTATGTAGATTCACAGTTACCAGCTCAGCACTGAAGTGACCCCTCCTCATGTGGGAGCCTTAACACAAAACATCTGTAGATTGTTTAGCTTAGGGAATATCAACTTTATCCCCAACTATTGTACACACACACACACACATATCTTCCAGCAGCATTAATGGAATTGATGATCATCACTCCTACAGACTGACATAAATTATAGAATGAAGCAAATTATAGAATCAACACACCATTTCCCATTCTGATTTTTCACTTGTTAGCCCAGAGGTGGACTGGTTCAAACTCAATTGCTGCTTTGGTTGAGATCACCTTATTGAACTTGGCCAGGAGTTATCATAGAATCCGTATAATGTAGAAGCAGGCCATTCAGTCCATTAAGTCAACACTGACCCTCCAAAGAGCATCCCACCCAGACCCACTCCTGCATTTTCGCCCCAGTTTGCACATCCTTGGATACTATGGGCAATTTAGTATGGCCAATCTACCTAACCTGTACATCTTTGGTCTGTGGGAGGAAATCTACATAGACACAGGGGGAATGTGTAAACTCCATACAGCCAGTTGCCCAAGGTTGGAATTGAACCTGGATCCTTGGCACTGTGAGGCAACAGCGTTAATCACCAAGCTACTATGCCATCAATAGATAAGGATGGCTCAATTTCCTTATTTACCAGGCCAAGTAGCAGATTAGGCAGACTTTAGGGGTTTCTATATTTCTATTGGCCTGATTCCATTTTTTTTTCAGCTTTATCTCTGCAAACAATGCCAACCTACCAGTTTCACAGGTTTGAAGGAAGCAAGACTATCGCTCTTACGGCTGTTTGTCCAAGTATCCCAACGGGGATATTCTCCTTTCTCAAATACAAACTGTTCACCTTTGCAGCCTGTCTGCTCAAAGCCAACCCATCTAAAAATAGAACAAAGCAGATGGTGGTGTCAGACAACATAAGATGTTATCCACCTTGTAACAGCAAAGTGTATTTAACTTGTGACAGGTGGTTTACTGCTGTTGCTGCCAACTTCAGGGTCCAGAAATGTTTATTCAATTTCAGAATTTCTCCAAGAATGATGATCACACTTGAGCTTCCTATTATAGACACACTTGACATGAAGTAATTAAAAGAGCCCTGTCATTTTAAGTATTCATTACCATTAGTGTCACAAATAACATTTTTTCCCAGAGATACAACAGTGAAACATATTAATGCAGAAAATCTAAGATGGAAACAGAAAATTGAGACATGTGTCCAGCAGGTGAACTAATATCTAGAAAGGAGCTTTCCATTATTTATTTAAATTTCCAATATTGTACTTTTATTTCCTTAAACACGGACATTGGTATTTTATTCTCATGGCTGTATGAGTATGAGTCAGCACAAATGTTCTGTTATTTCAAATGTTCTCTTCTTCCTTCCTGAAGCTGCTGACTCATACTGATAGGTTCATTATTCGAGTTGTTTATTCAATTGGAGGGGTGCAACATGAGATTGCCCAACTGCTCCACATGTGTCTGTTCCAGAAGATAAATAGATAAATCACTAAATGACAGTCAAGACCTTAGCTCAGGGCCATTTTAGTTAGTTTGACATACATAGCTTAGCACACAACAAGGACCTTCCTGGTCTGGATACCTCAATATCCACCTACCTCTTAACCATTGAACCAGGAGGGATTTTCCACATGCCTCTTTGAAAGAATACACTCTCATATAATCTTGGTTTTTTTACTTTTCAAGAACTGACGAAGAGATGGATTGGAGACCTGCTCCTAATTACTCTCTGGAATTGGTCACTATAGATGACTGAGTCCATGCTAGGCTTACTGAGCTGTGATATCCAGAGTTCAGTAAAAGTCTTATTGCTGCCTTTGTGCTTAAAACCCTGGCTTTAAAAACTTCTGTTCCATTCTCATTGGCTTTTCATTTTCTTTTGATTGTCCATTCAGTCTTCTCCCTCCTTTGGGTTTCCGTTTTTAATTCAAACAATCTTTATGATTTACAGTACCTCCCCACTCCTCCATCTAGAAAGAGTTTTCCTATTCATCCACACTTCTCTGTCCTAAGTAGTTGGCCCTATAATGCTCATATGGTTACTCAGTACTGACTTCTGCCTAGATTAGAAAGTCCATCTTTTTTTACATGGGATTTTGCATCTTTATCCATATCCTTTTAGCAATTGTCTGATGACATTTTATGACTGTACCAGTATAATTTCTTCCTCTTACCCTGAACTGCAGGATTTAATCAACTTTGCTTCTAACTTTTACATCTCATTCAACATTGTATAGTCCACTTCGGACTCTTTCGTTCCCTAACATTGACATCTCTCTCTCTCCATTTCTGGAGATAGCTTATCAACCATATAGTTGAGATGGCCACCAACTCCCACAGCCACGTTGGCTACACTCCCTCACACATTACTTTCTGCAGGATACAATATATTCTGCATGTTTTTCTTCCTTCATTACATCTGTTCTGATGATACAGCCTTCCAAAGCAGTGCTTCTGATATGTTTTCCTTCATCCTTGACTGAGGAATTCCATGCCTGTATCCCTCAGCTCCACCCCCATCATTGTCAACAGGCTTTGATTTCTTTTACTTCACTTCTGTTGCCACTAGAAGAACCATGAATGGATTCTGCTTGTTCTCACCTTTCACACCATTGCCTTCATATTCAATAAGTCATTTTCCTCTATTTCTGTCACCTGCAATATGATGACTATCAAACAGTCAATCCAGCCCATTCTAGGGGGCCACTCATTCTGTGACAACATGGTCCACTCAGCTGCCATCCCCAATATCCCCTTCCCTTCTCACAGCACATTATCAGACATGTGCAGGAATGTGTCACCTGCCCTTGGCCACTTTCTTTCTCACTGTCCAAGGCCCTTAACATTCCTACTGATCTACTTGTTCAGTTCAGTACCCAACATTCACTGTGTAATGTGACCTCATCTCCACTTGGGATACCTAACACTGATTGGGTCAACACTTTGTAGACCACCTGTAATCTGCCTGCGAATGTAACCATGAGATTAAAGTTCCCTGTCATTTTAACCCTCTGCTCCATTCCCACCCTGGCTTCTCTGTCCTGAACCTCCTACATTGTCCCAATAAAGCTCAACATAACCTTGAGGAATAGAACTTCAACTTTCAATTAGGCATTTCAAAGCCTTCTGGACTCAGTTCAGCAATTTCAACAGTTACATAACTTTGCCCCCCCCCCCCAATTTTGTTTGTGTTTCTGTTTGTAGATGGCAGTTATTGTTAATGGTTTTGGTGCTACCATTTATACTTTCACCCAGTTAAATATTTTATTGCACTCCTTGTCTGACTACCATTCTTTTGGTGGAATCATTACTTCTTGCTAATTAAATCTCTCCTACCATCCCTCCTTTACTCATCTCTGAAACAACGTAAAACTGTGAGATCACTAAATTGTACCAGCTCTGATGAAAGATCATTAATGTGAAATCCCAACTCTGTTTATCCCTCTGTAAATACTGTCAGACTTAGGTTATACTTTGCTTTTATTTGGGTCCATTATTTTCAGATTCAGTAGACTCTGTTTTGATTCAGTGCCCAGTTAGCCATATGTGTAATACAGGTATTAACCCAGTGTAACCCATCAATGTCACATTTGCCTTCAGCTCTGCAACTCTGATTTACTATTTTCTAGCACATTTGTTCAATTAGTCTCAAACTCTCCAGATTTTCCAGCAATCGCCCAAATGTTTGCATGAAGCGTAAACATCAACCAGTTGGACTGAACAACTCATTCCTATGGTGACAAGTTCACATAATGCCGTGTAATACTTACGGTCCAGTGTGCACCACAAGGGAGCCAACTTTCCCAAGTCCAGTCTCTTTCAAGTTGGGACAGGGGCCAGTCACCTCATGGAAGAGGCCTTGGAAATTTTCCTGCTCGTACAGGGTAATCTGAAACAGTGCAATAAAGTGAGATTCAGATGAGTCAATTCTTTATTTTGAATAAGAACGGGAAAACCTATTCACAAAATCTTTAAAGATTTTGGAAAGCATTTGGCCGACAGTATCAACCAATTGTCTCTGTTCACACAGAGTGAAAGTCACAACATTTAAAGAAGGATGGGTGGATATGGAAAAGTAATGGACCAACCTTATGCCCAGCTGTGGAGGTGGGGTGCTGCTTGGGAGTTGGGTTCTGTTCTGATGCCATTGTTGCTAGGTGTACCTATGTCTCTGCAGAAAAAAGAAGACTGGTTAAATCTGTATGGTGATTATTCAAACAAACTGCAGTGGCCTGGTTTTGTGGTTGTAATGACAGCAAAAGTACTTACAATCTCTGTCATTACTCTGTGAAACTAACAGCAATTTTTGCTCACTGCATATATGCCACCAAGCATGGAAATCCCAAAGTCTCTACCATTGATTCTCTCCTAATCCACAGATTATGTTACTTAAATCCTGACGCACGTAAATCAATTAGAAAGCGATGGGAAATTCCACTTCCAAGTTATATTTCAGACTAACATTTTTCTCACAAAAGTTATACTTGTTGAATGTGGTGTAATTGGGTTTTTTATTGCATGCTAAATCATAGTCAAAGCTGAACAACTACCCTGGCCCTGTAAAAAAATCAAATTTGTTGTTTGCGCAATGCCAAATTTCTCCACTGATAAAATATATTGATTTCTAACATACTATATTTTGTTCAATTGTTTAATATTCTTGTTTCTCCTTTAATCCCATGTGTAATTCTGTTAGAATCTCCTTTTAAGATGAAGTATAAACAGTCTTCCATTCTGATTTCACTTCCTGTTATATTACAGTGAGAATTCTTCAATCTGATTGGTTGATAGTTTGCAGAATGGCATTGCTGCTGCTGGATTTCATGGAAGATCTACAGCTAGCAATGGAATGAAATTCATATCAGGAGAGGTAAAATCCATGCCACTACACTCACTGGATTACTGTGGTCAGCTTGGTCAAGAACAGTAGTGAGCCCATCACTGTGCTGCAAATCATATGATTTGGTTTCCATCATAAGATCAGAGGTAGGGATGTTCACAGATGATTGCACAATGTTGAAGCACTATTTGTAACTCCTCGGGTGCTGAAGCAGTCTGAGTCCAGACACAACAAAACCTGGACAATATCCAAGCTTTGGCTGATAAGTGGTAAGTAACCGTAACACCACAGAAGTACCAGGAAATAACCATCTCCAACAATATAGAATCTAACCATCATCCCTTTATGTTTAATAGCATTACCATTGACGAATCCCCACTCCCAATATCCAGGAGTTACCATTGTCCAGGAAATGAACTGGACCAGTCATATAAATTCTGTGGTTACAGGAGCTGGTCAGAGGTTGGGAATTCCTGTCCCTCCTGTCTCCCCAATACCAGTCTACCCATTTACAAGACATGGGTCCAACTGGTGATAGAATGAGTGCTGGATGAGTGCTGCTCCAACAGCATTCAAGAACACTAACACTATCCAGGATAAAGCAACTCACTTGATTGACAGCCTATCCACATCTTGAACAATCATTTCCTCCACCACTGATGCATAGTGGCAGCAGTATGTACCATTTACAAGATACCTACAGTAACTTTCCAACATTCCTCCAACAGCATCTTCCAAACCTGTGACCTGTACCACGTAAAAGAATAAGGATACCAGTCGCAGGGGACACAACCAAAAACTGCAACTTCTCCCGCAGGCCTTACAGCATCCTGACATAGAATCATATCACTGTCCCCTCACTGTGCTGGGTCAAAATCTGGGATATCCTCTCCCAACAGTACTACACCCTAGGACTGCAGTGGTTCAAGAGGGGAACTCACCACTAGCTCTCCAGGGTAATTAAGGTTAGGCAATAAATGCTGGCCAAGTCAGCCATGTCCACGTCGCATGAACAAATATTTTAAAAGTTCCTCCTTTGAATCCAGGATCAGTAATTTCTCGGTGATTGTTGTTTGTTAAATAGAATGATCCACAAATGGGAAGCCTTCAGAAATGAGATAACAAGAGTCCAGAGACAATATATTCCTGTTAGGGTGAAAGGAAAAGCTGCTAGGTGTAGGGAATGCTGGATGACTAAAGAAATTAAGGGTTTGATTAAGAAAAATAAGGAAGCTCATGTCAGGTATAGTCAGGATAGATCGAGAGAATCCTTAGAGTATAAAGGCAGTAGGAGTATACTTAAGAGGGAAATCAGGAGGACAAAAAGGGGACATGAGATAGCTTTGGCAAATAGGGTTAAGGAGAATCCAAGGAGGTTTTACCAATACACTAAGGACAAAGGGGAACTAGGGAACAAATAGGGCCCCTCAAAGATCAGCAAGGCGCCTTTGTGTGGAGCTGCAAGAGATGGGGGAGATACTAATTGAGTATTTTGCTTCAGTGTTTACTGTGGAGAAGGACATGGAAGATATAGAATGTAAGGAAATAGATGGTGACATCTTGAAAAATATCCATATTACAGGGAAGGAAGTACTAGATGTCTTGAAACGCATAAAGGTGGATAAATCCCCAGGACCTGATCAGGTGTACCCTAGAACTCTGTTGGAAGTTAGGGAAGTGTTTGCTGGGTCCTTTGCTGAGATATTTGTATCATCGATAGTCACAAGTGAGTTGCCAGAAGACTGGAGGTTGGCTAACATGGTACAACTGTTTAAGAAGGGTGGTAAGGACAAGCCAGGGAACTATAGACCAATGAGCCTGATGTTGGTGGTGGGCAAGTTGTTGGAAGGAATCCTGAGGGACAGGAATTATACGTATTTGGAAAGGCAAGGTCTGATTAGGGATAGGCAACATGGCTTTGTATGTGGGAAATCATATCTCACTAACTTGATTGAGTTTGTTGAAAAAGTAACAAAGAGGATTGATGAGGGCAGAGTGGTAGACGTGTACTATATGGACTACCGTAAGGCGTTTGACAAGGTTCCCCATGGGAGACTGATTAGCAAGGATGGATCTCATGGAATAGAGGGAGAACTAACCATTTGGATATAGAACTGGCTCAAAGGTAGAAGACAGAGGGTGGTGGTGGAGGGTTGTTTTTCAGACTGGAGGCCTGTGACCAGTGAAGTGCCACAAGGATCGGTGCTGGGTCCACTACTTTTCATCATTTATATAAATGATTTGGATATGAACGTAGTATGTATAGTTAGTAAGTTTGCACATGACAACAAAATTGGAGGTTCAGTGGACAGTGAAGAAGGTTACGTCAAATTACAACTGGATCTTGATCAGATGTGCCAATGGGCTTAGGAATGGCAGATGGAATTTAATTTAGATAATTGCAAGGTGCTGCATTTTGGGAAGGCAAATCTTAGCAGGACTTATACATTTAACGATAGGGTCTTCGGGAGTGTTGCTGAGCAAAGAGACCTTGGAGTGCAGGTTCATAGCTCCTTGAAAGTAGAGTCACAAGTAGATAGGATAGTGAAGAAGGCGTTTGGTTTGCTTTCCTTTATTGGTCAGAGTATTGAGTACAGGAGTTGGGAGATCATGTTGCGGCTGTACAGGACATTGGTTAGGCCACTGTTGGAATATTGCGTGCAGTTATGGTCTCATTCCTATTGGAAAGATGTTGTGAAACTTGAAAGGGTTCAGAAAAGATTTACAAGGATGTTGCCAGGGTTGGAAGATTTGATCTGGGGCTGTTTTCCCTGGAGTGTCAAAGACTGACTGGTGACCTCAGATATTTATAAAATCATGAGGGGCATGGATAGGATAAATAGACAAAGTCTTTTCCCTGGGGCCGGGGAGTCCACAACTTGATGACCTAGGTTTAGGGTGAGGGGAAAGATATAAAAGAGACCTAAGGGGCAACTTTTTCACGTACGTGTATGGAATGAGCTGCCAGAGGAAGTGGTGGAGGCTAGTACAATTGCAACATTTAAAGGCATCTGGATGGGTATATCAATAGGAAGAGTTTGGATGGATATGGACCAAGTGCTGGCCAATGGGACTAGATTAGGTTGGGATATCTAGTCGATATGGACGATTTTGGACTAAAGGATCTGTTTCCGTGCTGTACATCTTTATGATTCTATAACAGTTGAGTGAGCTTTGATCCTTCCTTAATGAAATTAAAACCTCTTCATCCATTATCCTTTCTTGACTTCTCTCAAAGTTAATCATGCAAGTTCTCTCTCCCTAAAATTCAAATAAATGAATTGCTGAAAGCAACTTATCAGTCCTTATGACTTCTGTCATTTGCTATCACTGAGGTAGTTCCATAATAGTGAGGACAAGGACAAGATTAATTTTCAGTTTTGCAAATACATGACATTGCTATCGCAAAATATACTTTGCAATGTCTTTCCTACGATCCATTTTATCACAGTCAGGTAATCGTATAGAACTACAAAGATAATCCTCAGTTCATAATATTCCAAGAGATACTGTAACACTCACTAGCTATATAAATTCTTGATAATAGCAGCTGTTTATTTTTCAGTAGTCTTCCAATAATACAAGAGTGACTAAACCTTCAGTGTGAATATTATCACTCAGAGAGAAACATCAGTAGTCATTTATACATGGCAAATTTTTTTGGCATGAAACTGACCCATGGTGGTAAAAAAGCTCTGAAGCTGTGAGAAGTCAGTAATGTATTTATATGGTGCAATCATCTCCAGAATGTCTCACTGTTCATGATGTTACTTAAATTTCTTGATTCATTGCCTTTTTTTTCTCTTGGGTGACCTTTTGCACACTTCCAACTGTGGCCTCCAGGGGAAATTCGTTGCTGTGGACATACCATGCCAACTTAAAAGGAGCTGGGTCAAATTCTTAAGAAAAAAAAAATATTTTCCTGTTAATTTAGTTCGTCTGTGGGATCAGGAGGAATGGAAATGCCCCTCCTTATCCTGAAATGAAAGTTTACGTCTTCCCTATTCTCACCCAGACCCTATTCCCCACATTCCCTCTCCTGATCCTGAGGTAATTTGAACTACTGAACTGAGTGCAGGGTCCATTCATATTGCTTTGACTTCCTGTTGCCTGTCATTTCCATTCCTGAGGATCCCACTTGCTATATGTCACTTCCTATTGATTTTGGTCAGGGGGTAGTCAATTTCAATTGGGTGTATTCCTAAAGATTTCACCAAGTGGCCTTCTGTCTTGAGTCATCTCACAAGGCCACAGTCAGGTATTGGTCTCTGCTCCAGCTGCTCTGCCTTCCCATTCTAATCTTAAAAATGAAACAGACTATTTTTGTTCCCCAATTGGATTCATCTTATCTGATGATCTTTACTCCACCTTCCACATATGTAATAAATAAAAAAATGTCAATACATGGAAAGTTTAATATCTTGATTTTTATCCCAGATTGTTTGCAGGAGTATCACAAAAAATCATCTTAAATTCCTAATGCCTGCAAGACAATGTTGGAGGATTAACAACTCAATTTGAGAAGGAAGTCGATAAGTTTGATGGAGATGAGATCCAGCTGTTAAAACCCCTCTGGCCTCATGCTGTCAAAATGCTTTGCTCTCCATCTCAGTCCCTTCCCACACAATCACTTCAAGTTAAATTTAGCTATGTATCATTTGAAGAATCATAACATGTTTAATCATATTAATTAATTTAATGAATTTCTACACAACATTAAAAGTACCAAGCACTTCAGGTTTTTTTTTATGTTGATATTTATGGCATTAGTACTGTCTAATATTGCTCTTAACGCACCTTATTTCATAGTTAAAACATTCTATCACCAGTCTCCTTGTGCACCCAGCCATCCATTCCCAAATCTGTTCATTCATTACTTACAACTGGCTATCCCACCAGACAATTTGTAGAAGACTTGCACTTTCTCAAGTAACCTTCAATGGAAAATATAATATTTGACAGAAGCAAAGCAAATGACAAGCAGTAGTTGTATTTAAAAAAATTTGAATTCTTGTTATTTTATGCAAGTTATCTATTCCTTTATATTTGCTAGCAGCTGTAAAAGCTCTTACCAGTATCCGGTCCTGTCAGTGCAGGGTGGTGGATTGTCAGAGAATTTATATTGAACTCAAACAGAACCATGCCAAAAACTGTTTGTTAAATGGTTACAGTGAGCTGGTGGATAGATGGAATGGGATTAATGCTAAATAAAGCATCGTTTTTACTGACGTGCAGAGAGCATTGTTTTGCTGAACACAAGACGGGTAGAATTATTTCATTAGCTTTCACATTCATGGGGTGCCCACATTGTTTAGATTTGAAGAGTGCCTGCATCAGCTTTCCCAGTGCCAGGAGCTGCGAGCGTGACCTTGCAGACAAAGCACACATCAGCCCTACTCCAGCGGTTTCTGAGCCAGACTCCTGGTCCCCATCCCAGAACTTCCCCATAGATCCGGAAAAAATAACGCAAAGGAGAGTGGGCAAACGAGTTAAACACAGGGTGTTACTCTTGTGTGAAATTCCTCATGTGGGATGAAATTATGAATAAACAAAATCACATTGCAGTTACTGATACAACTTTAATTCCAATGCCCTTTTTTTCAAATGCAGTACATCATATTGATTGCACCTTTTTAAAAGATCTGTCTTCAACCCATTTGTTTGGATATAGCAGCAAGTCAGGAATTCCGTGCCAAGGAATTTAGGTTGAATACTCGTGCACCACTAAAATGTTCACATGGAGCCGCCTTCTGTTTTGTTTTAATGTCTTGCCCCCAATCTGTCCACCGAGAAACTTTATTCCGTATGCAAGCGAGACTTTGCAGGGGCAGGCAGATTTCCTGCACAGTTCCTGTACCCTGGGCCAACAACACCGAGATGTAACAAATGCCGTGATCACCCGGCCGAAACAGGAACCTAGGAAGAGTCTGCCAATGTCTTCTTCAAACTTTGCTTTGCAGATGGTGAGGTTGCAGAGTTTGGACCTTCTGAAGTTAGGACAGAAAGAAACTTCCTGGGAAGGTGGCCTGATTTTCACATTTCTCTTCCCAGAACTCAGTTATCACAGTCATTAGAGCAATGAGGGAAATCTTCTCAGTTCCTGTTCCTCATCTGTCCCATCCAGTGTCACCATATCCCACCACTCCCTGTCCTGGGAAAGAAGGTTGTTTGCCCTCTCTGGAATTAGTGATAGATAGGGAGGTGTCTGTACAAAGCCGATGGGACATCAGTGTCAATATTTAGTAGCCTGAAAAGCTGCAACCAATCTTGCCATTTTAACGGCTCGAGCTGAGTAAATTACAACGAACTCCAATGTTGCTTTCTGAAAAGCCTTATGAGTTTCATGGCGAGGATTATATCCTGGTTTCTTTTTTATTTTCTTTGATCTTTGTGGAATTTCTTGTCCAGGTGGAATCTTCCTTGCCCTTATTACAACATATAGATGCAACATAAAAGGATACACTGGATCTAAAAGTTAAAATTCTAAATTGGAGGAAGGCCAATTTTGATGGTATTAGGCAACAACTTTCAAAAGTTGATTCGGGGCGAATGTTCCGAAAGGGATGGCTGGAAAATGGGAAGTCTTCAGAGAGTCCAGAGATTATATGTTCCTGTTAGGGTGAAGGGCAAGGCTGGTAGTTGTAGGAAATACTGGATGACTAGTGTAACTGAGGTTTTGGTCAAGAAAAAGAAGAAAGCATATGTCAGGTATAGGCATCAGGGATCAAGTGAATCTTTAGAAGAGTATAAAGGCAGTATACTTAAGAGGAAAATCAGGAGGGCAAAAAGGGGATATGAGATGGCTTTGGCAAATATGGTTAAGGAGAATCCAAAGGGATTCTATAAATATATTAAGGACAAAAAAGTAACTTAGGAGAGAATGGGGCCACTTAAAGGTCACCAAGGCTGCCTATGTGTGGAACCACAGGGAAGTGATTGCTGGGCCACCTGCTGAGTTATTTGTATCATCAATAGCCACAGATAAGATGCCAGAAGACTGAAGGTTGGCTAATGGTTTGATCATTTTTGGAATATTGCGTGCAATTCTGGTCTCCCTGCTATCGGAAGGATATTGTGAAACTTGAAAGGGTTCAGAAAAAATTTACAAGGATGTTGCCAGAATTGTCAGGATTGTGCTATAGGGAGAGGCTGAATAGGCTGGGACTGTTTTCTCTGGAGCGTCGTAGGCTGAGGGGTGACCTTGTAGAGGTTTATAAACTCACAAGTGGCATGGATAGGGTAAATAGACAAGGTCATTTCCCTGGGCTGGGGGAGTCCAATACTAGACAGCATAGGTTTAAAGTGAGAGGGGAAAGATTTAAAAAGAATCTAAAAGGCAACTTTTTCACACAGAGGATGATGCATGGAGGGAATGAGCTGCCAGAGGAAGTGGTGGAAGCTGGTACAATGCAACATTTGAGAGGCATCTGGATGGATATATGAGTAGGAAGTGTTTAGAGGGATATGGGCCAAGCACTCTCAAATGGGACTAGACTTATTAAGAATATCTGGTCGGCATGGATGATTTGGACTGAAGAGTCTGTTTCCATGCTGTACAGCTTTGTGACTCTATGACGCTATATGAATTTTCTTACTCCCAGATCAATACCAAGGCCCTAAGCACATTTTGCATGAGCATACTTTATAAATACTACTTGTAGTATTGTATTCAGTATTTGCCAAAAGTTCAATTTCACCAGGCCTAAATGCAGAATGTTTATCTAAAACCTCTGCTTTATGCACAACATGAACATGATTTACCCTAATGGCCTGCCACTGTTACTGCTCCCACACTCATTCTATTTTATTACTGTTTGATCTCAGGCCTACATCACATTCCAATGACATTCAACCTAAATTTGATCTGCTTTTCAGAGTATGCTCTAATGACAGGAAACCTTGTCTGTCATTGTGGGGGATTGACTATGGGGTCTTTAAGGGGTCTTCCACTACCAGCACATTCATCCAGTTATCTTACCTCCCTCCTTAACACTCCTTTTTCTATGTTCTCAAAAGTGCCAGCTGTCACAACAATTCCAGGAGGAAGAAAGAGAGCAATGCCATAGCACTGTGAAAAGGTCCAGTCAACTGATATGACACTGTCAGCCACCAGCTCACATAGTGGCAATGTGTGAACCTCAAGACTAGTATAGTCTTTGAACTTCCACATGATAAGTCATCGGCATTAGTGGGCTGTAACCAGGCCAGAGGGAAACGGTCATTTAAGGCTAATCAGTTCTTGACCACATTAGAGCCTTGGTTCAAAATGGAGAAAAGAGGCGAATTCCAGAGGTCAGGTGAAAGTGACTATCCTTCACATCAAGGCTGCATTTGACTGCATCAAGGAATCCTAACAAAACTCAAATCAATAGGCAGTATGGGAAAGCTCTCCACTGGTTAGAGTCAATCCTGGCACAAGAGAAGATGGTCATGGTTGTTGAAGGTCAGTCATCTCAGCTCCAGGGCATCAGGGTAGTGTCGTAGCCCAACCATCTTCAGCTGCTTCATCAGAAGCAAGAATTTTTGATGTTTTCGCAACTCATTAGATACTGAAGCAGTTCCCTGTCCTAATGCATCATGAACTGGACAATTTCAGATTGGGCTGTCAGGTGGCAAATAACATTTGCACAAATATCACCACCTCTAACAAGAGAATTGACTATCAATCCCTGATACTCTCAGGTATTACCAACACTGAATCACCCACTCAACATCCTGGAGGGTTACCATTGATCAGAAACTGTATTGGTCACAGCACATAAATACTAGCAACTCACCTCCTGACTCCCCAAAGCCTATCTACAAGGATTAAGGCAAAGTATAATGGAATACTATACACTTCTCTGGATGAGTGCAGCTCCAAAGGTACTCAAGAAGCTTAGCACCATTCGGGACAAAGCAATCCCCTTGATTAGCACCACATCCAGTCCCTCCAACACCTCAGTAGCAGCAGTGTGTTCCATTAACAAGATGCACTGCCAAAACTTACCAAGGCTCCTTGACAAACCCTCAAGCACTACCATCTAGAAGGACCAGGACAGCAGATACATGGGAATACCTGCAAGATCTCCTCCAAGCCAGTCAACATTCTGACTTGGAAATATATTACCGTTCCTTCACTATAATTGGGTCAAAATCCTGGAATTCCCACCCTATCATAATTGGGGTTCTACCTACACCAAATGGACTGCAGTCATTCAAGTAAACCAATTGGAGTCATACCTAGCACAAAAGAAGATATATTAGTGGTTGTTGGAAGTCAATCATCAACAGTAATTGCTCAGGGTAGTGTTAAAAACCTTCAGCTGTTTTATTAATGGTCTTCACACAAGCATAAGTTCAGAATGGGAATGTTTACTGGTAGCACAGTTAATGCTCTGAGACTCCTCAGTCATTGGAGTTGTCATTGCCCAATGCAGTAAGACCTGGACAACATTCAATTTAGCTTGATAGGCAGGAAGTGACGCTTACACAGAAATTCCAGGTAATGACCATATGCACCAAGAAAGAATGTAACCATCTCCTTTCGACATTCAATGATATTACCATTAATGTTGAATTCTGTTCTATCAATATCTTGGGATACTGTTACCCATATGCTTCACTGGACTAGTCAAATAAATACTGTAGCCGCAAAAACAGGTCTGCAGCCTAAATTGCTGCAACTCTTACAGGGACATGGACAGAAAGATTAGGCTCTAGTGTTGGACTTGGCTCCAGCACAGCCCTGACCTGAACAAAGCAGAACTCCGAGAGCCCCAGGTCCTGGTAATTTGGTCCTAATGTGTTCCATAGTTCCAGAACCCAATAACAAGGAGTCAGTCAAAATGCTCTTGAAGCCTGCAGCTTGTCAGTAGTGTTCCTGTAAAGCCATCTGGAATGTCCCCCAATGAAAGTCACCTACCTTCCACCAGCTGTGCTGCAACCATTGGGTTAGCATTACATACGGGCACTAAGAAAAAATCTTCCATTCCCAAGATAGAGTCCAAAAGAATGTACAATAGTTTAATAGCTGATTTTGACTTGTGTCATTGGATATGTTGTTTGGTAATGATGTTATGCTGAATTTCTGCAGTGCATCTTGTAGATGGTGCACACTGCTGCTACTGCATGTTAGTGTTGAAGGGAATGATACAGTTTTTGACTATAACTTTTATCGCAGGATTCTGGCTATGAGGACTTAATGATGGGATGACACAGGTGATTGGGACGGTGGTGTATGGTCGAGCAGTGATGATGAAGAGATGTTATCCTCAGGGACTTTGCATCTGAGTAGGCACTTATTGGCAGTCTGTTCAGCTGAAAAGTATCTTGGAAGCCTCTTCCTGCCTCCTCCTCCCTCCAGGCAGAGCTTCTCTGGAGATTGTTGCTGCATCTCCTTGTGTTGCAGGCTCAGAGACACTGCAACTGAAGTGCTCCCTACCCTTTGTAGGCAGACTTTGCAATAACATCTGTATCAAACTATACATTTGATGACACAAGTCAAAATGAATTATTCACTTTGACAGGACTTACAGAGCGGTAGTCACTCCCCAGATAAAAGAAAAAGACAGATGGGCGACAGGGGACAGAAAGGGAACCGGCAGGCAGTGCAGGGATCCCCTGTGGCCATTCCCCTCAACAACAAGTATACCGTTTTGGATACTATTGGGGGGGATGACTTACCAGGGGAAAGCAGTGGGGCACCTGCTGCTCAGAAGGGAAGGGGGAAGAGGAGCAGGACAGTAGTCACTGGGGACTCAATAGTTAGGGGGACAGGTAGAAGGTTCTGTAGGGATGAGAGAGACTCACGGTTGGTGTGTTGCTTCCCGGGTGCCAGGGTCTGTGATGTCTCTGATCGTATTTTTGGGATCTTTCAGGTGGAGGGAGAGCAGCCCCAAGTCGTGATCCACATTGGCACCAACGACATAGGTAGGAAGAGAGATGGGGACTTGAGGCAGAAATTCAGGGAACTAGGATGGAAGCTTAGAGCTCGGACAAACAGAGTTGTTTTTTCTGGTTTGCTGCCCATGCCACGTGCTAGTGAGGTGAGGAATAGGGAGAGAAAGGAGTTGAACGCAGGGATGGTGCAGGAGGGAGGGTGTCAGGTTTTTGGATAATTGGAGCTCTTTCTGGGGGAGGTGGGACCTCTACAAGCAGGATGGTCTTCATCTAAACCAGAGGGGTACCAATATCCTGGGTGGGAAATTCGCTAAAGCTATTACCGTGGATTTAAACTAATACAGCAGGGGGATGGGAACCAAAATTGTAGGACAGGTACAGAAGAGGATGAGAGTAGGGAGTTCCCAAATCAAGTATCTGACACTGACAAGTGAGAATCTGGTTTGAAGTGTGTGTACTTCAATGTGAGGAGCATCCGAAATAAAGTGGGTGAACTGGCAGTGTGGTTGGTACCTGGGACTTCGATGCTGTGGCCATTACGGAGACATGGATAGAGCAGGGATAGGAATGGCAGTTGCAGGTTCTGGGATTCAGATATTTCAATAAGAACAGAGAAGATGGTAAAAGAGGAGGAGGTGTGGCAGTGTTGATCAGGGACAATATTACAGTTGTAGAAAGGATGTTTGGGGACTCGTTAACTGAGGTAGTATGGGCTGAGGTTAGAAACAGGAAAGGAGAAGTCACCGTGCTGGGAGTTTTCTATAGGCCTCCGAATAGTCCCAGAGATGTGGAGGAAAGGATAGCAAAGATGATTCTCGATAGGAGTGAGAGAGGCAGGGTAGTTGTCATGGGGGACTTCAACTATCCAAATATTGACTGGGATCACTATAGTACGAGTACTATAGATGGGTCAGTTTTTGTCCAGTGTGTGCAGGAGGGCTTCCTGACACAGTATGTAGACAGGCCAACAAGGTGCAAAGTCACTTTAGATTTAGTACTGGGTAACAAGCACTTTGGAGACAGTGGTCACAATTCTGTCAGGTTCACTTTAGTGTTGGAAAGGGATAGGTGTACTCCACTGAGCAAGAGTTACAGCTGGGGGAAGGGAAATTAGGAAAGATTTAGGAAGCGTAGAATGGGGAAGGAAACTGTAGGGGATGAGCACATTAAAAATGTGGAGCTTATTCAAGGAAAAGCTCCTGTGTGTCCTAGATAAGTATGTACCTGTCAGGCAGGGAGGAAGATATAGAACGCGTGAGCCATAGTTTACTCAGGAAGTGGAATCCCTAGTCAAGAAGAAGAAGAAGGCTTATGTTAGGACAAAATGTGAAAACTCAGTTAGGGCACTTGAGGGTTACAAGGAAGTCAGGAAAGACCTAAAAAGAGAGCTCAGAAGAGCCAGGAGGGGACATGAGAAGTTGTTGGTGGATAGGATCAGGGTTAACCCTAAGGCTTTCCAGAGGTATGTCAGGAATAAAAGAATGACGAGAGTTAAATTAGGGCCAATCAAGGATAATAGTAGGAAGTTGTGTGTGGAGTCAGAGGAGGTAGAGGAAGCACTAAATAAATATTTTTCAACAGTGTTCACTATAGAAAATGAAAATGTTGGCGAGGAAGATACAGAGACACTTGCATCTAGACTAGAAGAGATTGAGGTTCACAAGGAAGAGGTATTAGAAATACTGCAGAGTGTGAAAATAGACAAGTCCCCTGGACAGGATGGGATCTATCCTAGGATCCTCTGGGAAACAAGGGAAGAGATTGGCGAACCTTTGGCATTGATCTTCAAATCATCATTGTCTACAGGAATAGTGCCTGAGGACTGGAGGATAGCAAATGTGGTTCCCTTTTTCAAAAAGGGCAGTAGAGATAACCCTGGTAATTACAGACCAGTGAGTCTCACTTCAGTTGTTGGTAAAGTGTTGGAAAAGGTTATAAGAGATAGGATTTATAACCATCTAGAAAAGAATAATCTGATCAGGGGCAGTCAGCACGGTTTTGTGAAGGGTAGGTCATGCCTAACGAATCTTATTGAGTGTTTTGACAAAGTGACCAAACAGGTAGATGAGAGTAAACCGGTTGATGTGGTGTGTATGGATTTCAGCAAGGCGTTCGATAAGGTTCCCCACCATAGGCTATTATACAAAATGCGGAGGAATGGGATTGTGGGAGACATAGCAGTTTGGATCAGTAATTGGCTTGCTGAAAGAAAACAGAGGGTTATAGTTAATAGAACATGTTCATCTTGGTGTCAAGTTACTAGCGGCGTACCGCAAGGGTTGGTGTTGGGTCTACTGCTGTTCGTCATTTTTATAAATGACCTGGATGAGGGCTTAGAAGGGTGGGTTATGGATGACACTAAGGTTGTTGGAGTTGTGGATAGTGACGAAGGATGTAGTAGGTTGCAGAGAGACATAGATAGGATGCAGAGCTGGGCTGAGAGGTGGCAAATGGAGTTTAATGTGGACAAGTGTGAGGTGATACACTTTGGACGGAGTAATTGTAATGCAAAGTATTGGGCTAATGGTAAGATTCTTGGGAGTGTAGATGAGCAGAGAGATCTCGGTGTCCATGTACATAGATCCCTGAAAGTTGCCACCCAGGTTGACAGGGTTGTTAAGAAGGCATACAGTGTTTTGGCCTTTATTAATAGAGGGATTGAGTTCCGAAACCAGGAGGTTATGCTGCAGCTGTACAAAGCTCTGGTACGGCCACACTTGGAGTATTGTGTACAGTTCTGGTCACCGCTTTATAAGAAGGATGTGGAAGCTTTGGAAAGGGTGCAGAGGAGATTTACAAGGATGTTGCCTGGTATGGAAGGAATGTCTTACGAGGAAAGGCTGAGGGCCTTGAAGCTGAGGGCCTTGAAGCGTTAGAGAGAAGAAGGTTGAGAGGTGACTTAATAGAGACATACAAGATAATCAGAGGGTTAGATAGGGTGGACAGGGAGAGCCTTTTTCCAAGTATGGGGACGGCAAACACGAATGGACACAACTTTAAAGTGAGGGGAGATAGGTATAAGACAGATGTCAGAGCTGGTTTCTTTACTCGGAGAGTAGTAAGGGTATGGAATGCTTTGCCTGCATCAGTAGTAGATTCGCCAAGTTTAAGTGCATTTAAGTCGTCATTGGACAGGCAAATGGACGTACATGGAATAGTGTAGGTGGGATGGGCTTCAGATTAGTATGACAGGGTGGCACAACATCAAGGGCCGAAGACCTGTACTGCACTGTAATGTTCTATGTTCTATATGTTTCCTTGGTGCCTCTATTGGGGATGCTGGAGTGTGGACAGATCACCAAATGCTCGCTTGTGAAGTTTTAACCATAGTCTTTGTGAAATTTGGAACCTCATTCTGCATGCTTCCACAAACATTGTAATGGTAGAAGTTTGTAAAAACAACCTGACCCAGAATAGCTGTCCCTTTAAATTAATGTTAGCTGGGGAAACAGTGGGGAGAGGTGTCTTACAGCTGCATGTGTATATTTTTTGGTGAATGATAAATGAGTGGATCGCTGATTTGGCCCAAGTTGAGAATGAACACGCCTGATCAGCCAGATTGGCTGTTTTATGTCAGAACTCGGCCAGTTGGAAATTTCTGGCATCTGCAGAAACCCTCTGGCACCCTTCCCAACAGAGGGCCACCATACGGGCTATACAGGACCTGGTTTGGAGTTATACACTCCATCTGGAAGGTCCTCAGCTTCTACAGCAACAGCTCCACTGATGTTATGTACACGAGCCACTTTTTTTTTGGTCTATAATTTTAATAGTTCATTAAACAAACATTGAATATGCTTTATGTTAGTTAGGTTAGTTATTAACTTTTTGCCACTTATGAAGCATAAGTTATTTTCCTTGCACCTTTAAGTTTTATCTCAAAAGACTACTAACAAAAACCTATCCACTTCTGCCTTAAAAATATTCAAAGATTCTCCTTTTAATAAAAGAGCTTTCCAAAGACTTATTGACAATGGGGTGCACAAAAAAAACACTGGACATTGTTAAGATTAAATAGTTTATTCTATCAGTAGAACGTTTACTCTGAATTTAACAGCAAATACCTGTACCTTGATCCCACTATGACTTGTTGCATTCTCTCCATTCATTATTATATTCCATGTCAGTCTTACCTGTCACGTATTATAAATCCAAGGACTGCACTTCCCAAAAAGTGACAATCACAATCAGGTTGCCATTCTGCTCCTTTTTCACATGAAGAAAGAGCTCTGCATTTCTGACAGGAGATTCTGATCAGGGTTCCTTCAGAAATGTGAGGTGTATTTTGAATCAGACAGGTCCCTCATGGTACAGGATAGTTGGGAGAAGTGGAACCATTCCTATCTTTTCACAGCAGTAGTTGTTGTTTTCTGTGATTTAAGTGTCCTGCATCGCAGATAGCACTTTGACAGCTCCTGTGGCAGGGTATGTTGTTACAACAGGAGGTAAACGCTCCTGCTTACTGTAAACCAGCAACACAGAAAGGATTTATCCCATGCAGTAATCTGTGAAAATTCCAGAGGTCAAGAACTATTTAAAGTAAAAATTAACAACTTTATTTCTTAAAGTATAACAGAGAATAATTAACTAACAACTATTTACAATTCCTCTAGAACCTATCTTTTACCTTACCTTCTATAATACTAATCCGATAAAACTCCCAATTATGATTTACAAGACAAAACTTCTTATCTCAAAACAAGGCAGCTTTCAGTTTTCTCTGTATTCCGGTTGTCTTTTCTTCTTCTTGGGGATTCTGGTTTACAGATTACTGATCGATAAAGATACCTTTTTAAGAGAGCTAATTTTTTCAGACAGTCTTTACATGCTGGTAGCTTGGCAGTTCTCCTCTCAACTGTTCAATTTTCCCCAGGCTTATTACCCTCCCCCAACTATTGGATTGTGTCATTGAGTTTTAAGATTGTCAATATACTCAATTCAAACTGGATTGGAGTTTGGTATTTTTGGGGGTATAATTTAAAGTGATTGGCCTAATTTGAATCTGTTTTGTCTTTTCCAGGCAACCAGCTACTCTCGCTACCCCTGTAGCTGGAGCACATGTTACAT
Source organism: Chiloscyllium plagiosum (assembly GCF_037043375.1). Classification (NCBI taxonomy): domain Eukaryota; kingdom Metazoa; phylum Chordata; class Chondrichthyes; order Orectolobiformes; family Hemiscylliidae; genus Chiloscyllium; species Chiloscyllium plagiosum. The sequence continues at coordinate 22,045,161 of NW_028270162.1, read as the reverse complement.
TGTATCTTTTTTCAGAACACTTGGTGCTGTCAGGTAGTTTTTGCTAACTTTTAACTCTCTTAAAGATACAGTACACCCACATTTTCATAACAATGTGTGTAAGCTAATTGTGAGATTAGGAGAAAGTGAGGACTGCAGATGCTGGAGATCAGAGTCGAGAGTGTTGTGCTGGAAAGGAACAGCAGGTCAGGCAACATCCAAGGAGCAGGAGAATCGATGTTTCAGGCTAAAGCCCTTCATCAGTAATGTGAGTTTAGTGCACCAGAAGGGTAGGATGCCAGGTGAGAAAGGGGCCAGGTAAGTGGTGACTTTTTTTCCAATCACTCATAGGATATGGGCATCTCTGGCTAAGCCAGCATTCATTGCCATCCCTAATTGTCCAGAGGATAGTAAAGAGTCAATCACATGTCGATGGGTCTGGAGTCACATGTCACCATACTAGGTAAGGATGACAGATTTCCTTCCCTAAAGGACACAAGTGAACCAGATGTTTTTATGACAATTGACAGTGGTTTCATGGCCATCATTAGATCCCTAATTCCTGATTTTTTATTGAATGCAAATTCCACTGTCTCTAATGGCTGCATTTGAACCCGAGTCCCCAGAACTTTAGCTGAGTTTCTGGATTAATAGTCTAGTGAAAATACTACTAGGCCATTGCTTTCCCTTTTAAGGGTAGGTCTGAGAGTGGGTGTTTGAATATTCGGCCTAGTAGGGGTGTGGTCTTAGTGAGAGTGGGATGTCAAACCCCCAAGGTGGTGGGTTGAGGGGATTGGTGTCATGTCCAATTGCAGAGGATGTGTTGGGTTCATCCTGGTGGGCCAGGATGCATTATGCTTTTAGGCCCTGGGGAAGGAATTCAATGGCAGGGGTAGTGTTGGTTCCCAGAATGAGAGGGGAATGTCGGCTCAGGGTCTGAGAGGTACGTGGGATCAAGACCAGCTGTAGTTTAGGGGTTTTGTTGTAAACTGGAGGCTTATTTTAATACTTATTCAAGAATTAGACTCAGTTTTTAAATGTCAAACCTTTCCTGAAGAACTATTTATTTAACTGTAGCAGAACCCTCCAAATTCCTCAATATAAATGAATCCTTTCATAGGGTTCTAGAATTGCCAATCAGCACCTTCCATATCCTGTAAATTGCTCAGATTCTGCTTTGTTGAGCATTCCACTAGATCCTGATGTGAAACTCACATTTACCACGCAGGAACGATTCGCTGGCCAATGGAAAATCCGACTTCTTGTACTGGGAGCTCATTTAACAGGAGAGGACTAATGAGTACAGCAAGCATGGTGTGTTGTGCAGTGGAACAAGTTGTTTTAAAACTCTCGTTTTATTGCATTAAGTTATATTAAATAATTTTATCCAAAAAGTGGTACACTGTTTTAATACTGAATTTTTCAGTTTTATTATCAGAGATGATTGTGTCATTAACATTTCCATTCTGTTTCTCATTTTTAGCCAATAGCATTACAAGTATCTTAAAACAGCAACTGTATGCACGCACATCAACAAGGAAGGGATCAGTGATCACTATTACATATGGTACTAGTTGCATAGAGCACTCAACAAAAAAAATGGTCTTCTTGCATAAAGCATTTATATATACTTAGGTAAAAAGTGGGGTTCTGAAACTAAATATTTAACTATAAAGAAGAAGGCCAAGCATAATAGTTTATATGGGTTGAAATCCACCTCTGCATCATTTCACTATTGCAGAGTTACCAAGCCAGAGACTGTTCCTAACAACACCACGCCCAGAAATCGCATGAGGGTTGGAAGAAATATTTTCAATACTGACGTTTTTATTAAAAAATTAGTTATAATTATAATATTCATAAATAATTTCTACTGAATAATATTTCATTTACACAATTAATATTTATAATTAACAAGGAGTATGATAGGTAAGGCAAATGAACTTAAAGCTTGGATCAATACATATAACTATGATGTTGTAGCTGTTATAGAGTCTTGGTTGAGAGAGGGACAATACTGGGCTGCTTAATGTTCTGGGATTTAGATGTTTCAGGTGTGATGGGGATGTAAATAAATTGGGTGAGTTACGTTACTGATTAGGGAGAATATCACTGTTGTCCTGAGAGAGAATATCTTCGAGGGCTCATCCAGTGAGACTATATAGGTACAGCTCATAAATAGGAAAGATACAATCACTTTAATGGGGTTGTATGTCTGGCCTCCCAACTGCAAGCAAGAGATAGAGGAACAGATATGTGGACAGGTTAAGGAAAGTGGAAAATGAACAGGTTGTTATGGTGGGTGATTTTAACTTTCTCTATATTGACTGGGACTTGCACAGTGCCAGGGGCTTGGATGGAGGAAGGATTTGTTTGGTGTGTCCAGGATGGTTTAATGCTGCCAGAGCTCCTGAACTTTTCCAGCAATTCCTGTTTTTGTTTCTGATTTCCAGCATCCTTTAGGTTTTTAATTAGCACAATAATAATCTACTCATTTCATGGCCAGTTGTCAAAAATCACTGTTGATTAGAGTCTCATCTATGTTCTCAATACAGGCCAATCAAAATCCACTGTTTTGTTGATTGATTAGAGACAACTGAAATGTGATAAGCCTCTTCTTGAGTTCTGCTAGGAGTCAAGATGAAATCGTGGTTTTCTGTCATGATACAAAATTGTTTCTTTTCCTAAACCTGCCTTACCTTCCAGGACTGACTTTGAAATTTGTAATGACTCATTTATTTGCCTGATACAGGGTGAAGATTTGGATTGATCTGGCAGCTGTTAAACCATACTTTGTAAATTCATTGATCTAACCATGGCCACATGCTGGGCTTTCCTCTATTGCACATTGATGCTTCAGCGTCTGCCTAAACCGTGGAGAGAACCTTCTTGAATCTCTAACGTTTTTCTCTGATATCAGAATTCTCTTGCAGCTGCACACTTATTTCTCTGCTCTGCAATCTCAACAACTTTATGTCTAAACAGGGCTATATGTCTGTAGGTCCTTTTTGATACCATGTTGCCATATTAGAGGACAGGATTGGTGAGAACCCTGCATGCTTTGGTGAAGTGGTCGCCTTAATAGCATGTAGTGACATGCTCAGACATGAGGAGCTGAACAAAATGAGATTTGCATCAGGATGTGCAGGTGATACGTAAAGAGGGTTGGAAAATTTTGGCCAAAAGTCAGGAGTTGACTTGTACATGAGATCAACTATTACTTAAGCAAATATGATAATAAAACATATAGTAGTGTGCAATTCCGACATCTACAAGAACATTAATGCCCTTGAGAGATGTCTGTGGTGAGAAAACAGAATGATTATATCAAGAATCTAAATTTTAACAGAAGATTATGTATGCTCGCTGTTTTCTGTTCAGAAAAAATACTTCAAGATAACTTCACAGACGTTTCCACAAACAGGTGAAGAATTGTGCTTTTGTGTGTATATTTGTAAATTGTTCATTTTGAAGAGGATGAATTAGATTAGATTACTTTACAGTGTGGAAACAGACCCTTCAGCCCAACAAGTCCACACCAACCCACCGAAGCGCAAACCACCCATACCCCTACATTTACCCCTTACCTAACACTACGGACAATTTAGCATGGCCAATTCACCTGACCTGCACATCTTTGGACTGTGGGAGGAAACCGGAGCACCCGGAGGAAACCCACGCAGACACGGGGAGAATGTGCAAACTCCACACAGTCAGTCGCCTGAGGTGGGAATTGAACCCGGGTCTCTGGCGCTGCAAGGCAGCAGTGCTAACCACTGTGCCACCGTGCCGCACACAAATTACAAAACAGTAAGTTAGGACAAGAAGAAAATCTCAGTGTACCTGTTTTAGAGCATAGATATTAGAACTATGAAAAAATGACTCCGGAAGACAACTGTTTATGAAGCCTGCACGCACCATTCATTTGAATTGTCCAGGAAAATCACTGACTGAATATTGTTAAATGGTTCAAGAGAAAATTAATTATGTTTCTGGGGAGACAATAGATTGAGAAATATAGTCTGATGGCTCCCCAGTAGAGTTGGAAGATAATAAAAAAGGATTTTTTTTTAGTTTAATAGCTTATTGCTGTTCCTACTAAATCAAGCAATCAAAAATCTGGAGCCAATAGAGGAACACGGTCAGATACACGAATCTCAACCAGGTGGAACTACTTCACTGTGTGTCATTGTGCAAGAAAGTATATTAAAAAAAAACAAAAAAGTAGTCCATAGCAGTGTAGTACTGGGGAGAATGCTTAGATCACATCCCATGACTCCACTCTTAGCTGTGAGGTCAATTGGAGAGTATAATGAGGTTATTTATGGTTGCTGACTTTTGTATGATAACTTTTTCTTTATGAACTTGCACCAATCTCTTGCTTTTTTTTCTGGGGATATTCTAAATGCATGTACAAATGAATTAGGAGCAGAAGCAAACAATTCAGTCCCTGGATCCTACACTGCCATTCAACAGGATCGTGGCTGCTCTGTTTGTGTATTGAATTTCGCATGCAAATCTACCCCCGATAATCTTTAATCATTTGGCCTAACAAATAAAATGTAATGTCAGGTTTGTTCACATCTTAGCTCCATAACAGTATTGTTTCAAACTTATAGCGGTTTATAAAATCATGAGGGGCATGGATAGGCTAAATAGACAAGATCTTTTCCCTGTGGTGGGGAAGTCCAGAATGTGAGGGCATAGATTTAGGGTGAGAGGGGAAAGATATTAAAGTGACCTAAGGGGCAACCTTTTCTCGCAGACGGTAGTACATGTATGGAAAGAGCTTCTAGAGGAAGTGGTGGAGGCTGGTACATTTACAGCATTTAATAGGCATCTGGATGGGTATACGAATAGGAGGGATATGTGCCAAGTGCTAGCAAATGGGACTAGGTGAGGTTGGGCTATCTGATCGGCATGACGAGTTGGACCGAAGTTTCCGTGCTGTACATCTCTATGACTCTATGATCCCATCTTCACTGCCTTCTGAGACAATGTTTTAAAGTCACACAGCCCTCAAAAAGAAATTTCATCGGTGTCTCAAAATGGTAACCCTTAATTTTATAATTGTGCCCCATAATTCTGGATTGACCTGACACAGGGACCATGCTTTTCACATCCACCTTGTCAAGACCATTCAGGATTTTATACTGTTCAATCAAGTCACCCCTCACACTTCAAAACTACAGTGGAAACCAGCGCAGCCTGCCCAAGCTTTCCTCATAACATAACCCAGACATACCAACTATAATCTAATAAATTCCAGGGAAGTGTCTCCAAAGCATTTACAACCTGCCTTAATGAAGACACCAACATTGCACACATTATTCACAATAGGTCTTAACTGTGCCCTGAGGACCATGAAAAGCACTCTATAAAAATGCCTTCTGTTTTCGACACAAAAAATCTGGACAAACCCATGGACAGTAAAAATGATAATGTGTGTCTTAAGATCTCAAAGAAAGCCACTGAAGGTAATAAATGTTACGATTTCAAGAGAATGTTGTAGTCTGTGTGGATGACCAAAGTTTCTTTTTGTTCTTTGATTGAGAGCGATTCTGGTACAAAGACTTCTCTTTGAGAGTTTGAGGGCACATTCATTTGCAGGTGAAATGAAACTAAAACACTGTTTCTAGTTTACTTTTGAGGGTTTGTTTAATCCTGTATGCTTACACATAAGCCTGTGGCTCAGCATTAACAATGTGACCTTCTGATTCTTATTTGTAGATGAGTGGACCCTGATAGCTTTTAGTGAGGCATTCTGAACTTCTGTGGATTTATATTTTACAGGGATCTTACTGCAGCAACCTCAGTAAACAATATGACTTTATTAGAGATTCTGTCATGTGGGCGGCACAGTGGCACAGTGGTTAGCACTATTGCCTCACAGTGCCAGAGACCCGGGTTCAATTCCCACCTCAGGCAACTGTCTGTGTGGAGTTTGCACATTCTCCCTGCGTCTACGTGGGTTTCCTCCGGGTGCTCTGGTTTCCTCGCACATTCCAAAAATGTGCAGGTTAGGTGAATTGGCCGTGCTAAATTGCACATAGAGTTTGGTGAAGGGGTAAATGTAGAGGAATGGGTCTGGGTGGGTTCCTCTTCAGAGGGTCAGTGTGGACTTGTTGGGCTAAAGGGCCTGTTTCCACACTGTAAGTAATCTATCTAATCTTAATGACTGGGTTAAGCTTACAGTGTGACAGGTGTTTCTTTGGAACATTTTTATAACTCTTTTAAAAGAGATATATTTATAGTTCAATTTTCTCACCTTTTCTCAGAAGGAGAGATCCAGTAACAAGGCGACTGGCATTTTGCCCAATTGTCATGCGGTAGTGTTTCTCAGATGCATCACAGGAAGCTAGTCTCCTACACAGAGAGACACACACACAAAATTCCCAGGTGGGATCACTGGACAGTGATCAGAGTAGGAACTCTGGCAAAAAAATATATGTATAGTCAGGGTACTGTATGTTTTATCTTTGCTTAAAAAGGAAAAGAAACAGAAAATCCACGTGAACAAATACGATCATGTAAGTGGTTACAGTCAGTCACCATTTTATTTGTAGCGGTTTTATTGTACAGCACAGGGACGAAAGGCCTGCGGGTTCTACTTCATTCTTCTCTTCTTTGCAAACGTTCTGCCCCTGACCTCAAGGTTTTCCTCCTGTCTCTTTCAGCTGCTCGTGGGAGTAGCCTGAAAGCAGCCTTGTTTGTGCCACTGCATATCACGAACACGGCGGATCGACTGGATCAGGGGCTGGTTCGAATCCCATTCGTTCCAATGTTTATAGTCCACTTTTTCAAATACATACTGGGGTCCTCGATAACCAGGGTACTGGTAGCCTACCCACCTAGAGGTCAACAGAATATGACATCATTACATATTTGGTAGGTATCAGGATAACATTCACTATCTTCCAGTCCTTAGCTTAGGCAGCTTGTGTGTTGGTGAAGCTTCTAGATAAATGAAGCAAACCCATGACTGCTTTACTGAACTTGGTTTTTTTTTTGCTCCATCCTGTCCAATTCAGGAACCACACAGATATTTAATTGCAACTTCCCAGTTAGAATCAACGTTCACAGGAAGCAGGTGAGGGGCGTTTCCAAGTTTGCAGCTTGTAATGTTCCATCCATTCAAACTAATGGATGGCTCATCATAGATAGTGAGTTTGTGATAGCCAGCCATATGTGAGTGTCAATACTGTCCCTTGATATGGTTGCAGGATTATTGAAACCATCCTCTAATTTATTCAGTTTCTTAGTTTTAATGTTTTAGTAATTCCCAAATGGATATGGATTCCTGAGTCATGTTGAAATATTCCCAGTCTTTGTTTTCAAAGTATTCATTTAACCCATCTATCACTCCCTGAATGTCTGCATGGTTTATGTCTAATTTATCCTCTAAAGGTCAACTACAGTTCAAAACATTATTTAGATCTTTCTCGTTACTAGCCATGATCTGCCTATCTATTGCGTTTTTAACCTCTTACATCCCTTATGCCCTGTTGACTTTGTGAAGGAGACTGTGCAGTTGGGCATTGAGCAGGTACTTACCAACCCAATGTGGCAGTCAGAAGGCACGACTCATTTTCAGATCTGGAACTTACCAACATTGCTTTTGTTGTGCTATAGGTGCCAACTGTGTTCAAAACTGTTCAGGAGCAAATGTGGCCAGTTATTGAACATAGTCAGAAGCAGACACTGTTGGGACTAGCACTGAAAATCTGGCTCATTGTACCTTTGAAGGTTTCAATCTACGATTTCATGTTTCCAACTGACCCACAGCTGCCACAGGCCTCCCCCAGACAGGTCCATCATTGCAGAATCCTGCCTCCGTGCAGCCACCAGGAAATGACGAGATGCCTCCTCAGTTGGTGCTTGGCTGTGGATCAAACACCTCTATTTCCCATCGTCAATATTTTTAAAGTTAATAAACAGTTTTTAAAAATTGCCAGTTACCAGCAGAGTTGTTCGCATGAGTTTCCTGGAAATAAATCTGTAACTTTTGCAACTCCAGGTTAATCCTTGTCAGATGACTACCGTTGTTCAGGAAGGGTGTGTGGGAATATGGTGACAATGGGTCAGCAACGAACTGGAAGAGTTCTGATGGAACAGGAGGGTTATTCTGGTTCCTCCTAAAAAACTTACTTTTAATTTGTTCATTGAATCATGGGCAATGCTGGACAGGTCAAAGGTCATCACCTATCTTTAATTATTCTTGTGAAGGTGAGCTACATTCCCTTGAATTTTGTTTTCTGTACAGACCTCCGAGGTCCAAAACCAGACGTCAATGCTGGGAGCAGTGTCAGCATACTAATCAGCATGCGGGGATCCGTGGAGCGGCTGCACAGCTTTGAAGAAAGGATGGTGAACCACCTTCTCATACCACTGCAGTCCCTGTGGTGGACCCACAGGACTGTTGGAAGGGATTTTTCAATTTGAATTTTGATGTAACAACAGTGAAATAACAGCAAGATGGTTCCAAGTCAGGATAATATGTAACTTGGAGGGAGACATGCATTGTCATCATTGTCCTTTTGGTGGTTGAGGCTTCAAGTTTAGAATGTTCTTTTGAAAGAGTCTTGGTGCAGTGGTGGTACACATAGCTGCCACTGTGCATCAATGGCAAAAGGAATGGATGCTTAAACTGGACAATGGGACGCTAATTGAACAGGTTGCTTTGTCTTGGATGGCATCAAAGTTGTTGGAGTCAAACTCATCAGGTAAGTGAGTCATTGCTGCAATGGTTTGGAGAATATGTGACAGGTCATAATGCATTCTTCACCCAATTCTTCTCAATAACTGCAGTTAGGGTCTTACACTGACATAACAATTTTCATATTTAATTGCCTTCCTGCATGTTCACTCCCTTCTGCTGCCTTACTGAAGGTTTGTTTGAATAAGGAGGAGAAAGTGAGGACTGCAGATGCTGGAGATCAGAGCTGAAAATGTGTTGCTGGAAAAGCGCAGCAGGTCAGGCAGCATCCAGGGAACAGGAGAATCGACATTTCGGGCATAAGCCTTTCTTCAGGATTCCTGAAGAAGGGATTATGCCCAAAACGTCGATTCTCCTGTTCCCTGGATGCTGCCTGACCTGCTGCACTTTTCCAGCAACACATTTTCAGCTTAGTTTGAATAAGCAAATGTGTCTCCACTAAATGTCCACCAGATTACCCATCCTGAGTTGCAACATTCAAGGATCTACAAAGTCACATCTCTTCGGAAAGTATTACATCATTACCTCTCTAAAACGTCATTTTATTTCTAGGTACGGCATTGGCAGAAATCTTGGTAACACATAACACCACTTCTGGATCCTTTATCAAATTCTCATTATGTTTTGATGCTGTTTTTGTAGTTGATGCAGGATATAATTTGTTCTCAAGTGTTAATACTGCAGCTCCTCTGCCCTCATTTTTAAATGTTTACTTTTTAGTTCTTTAATATGGGGATTGCAGATGAGATAGAGGCAAATATGGAGTAAATCAGGAAGAAATGTGGGTTACACATTAATCTTTCCAAACATGCAGCAAGAGATAATCAAAACAAATGCTTTGACACTACCTAACAATTTGCAGGAAAATGTCAATGATTTAAACAGTGTAAGGTGTTGTCTTACGTTCCATTGATGACTTTGATGCTGGCTACTCTATTCTGGAATCCATAAGCCCAAAGGCTGGGAACATCATCTTCTACAATCTCCATCTTCCTCCCATTATACCCAGCTAACTCAAAGAGATGGATCTTGTGCTCTCCGCCATCCTAAAAGAAAGTAAAACGATCAGTAGGTTGAAATGTTAAATATGAGATTCAGATACCAGAAGGCAATATGTCAGTAGTGACCCAGAGAACCTAGAATTGAAAGTTGTCTCAAAATATATTAGAGTCTTGTCAAGGAAGTCCAAAGTTTAAATTCCAGTCTTAATTGTCATATATGTGACAATAATTACCTGTATGTTTGCTGGATCATTAATTGAAATGTGTCAAAATGCTTCACAATTAGAAATAAATGGTGATACCAAGCTGAGCCAAAGAGTGAGAGTTTAGGAAAAGTGACCAAAACATAGATGTGCAAACATCGGGGAATTTAGGGAAGGAAATGTTTGAAAAACCTGGGCAGCAGAGTGGCTCAGTGGGTTAGCACTGCTGCCTCATAGCGCCAGGGACCCGGTTTGATTCTAGCCTCGGGTGACTGTCTGTGTGGAGTTTGCACATTCTCCCTGTGTCTGTGTGGGTTTCCTCTGGTTTCTTCCCAGAATCCAAAGATGTGCAGGTTAGGTGAGTTGGCCATGCTAAATTGCCTGAAGTGTTCAGGGATGTGTAGGTTAGGTGCATTAGTCAGGGTAAATGTAGAGTAATAGGATAAGGGAATGGGTCAGGGTGGGTTACTCTTTAGAGGGTGGGTGTGGTATTGTTGGGCCGAAGGGCCTGTTTGTGTACTGTAGGGATTCTATGAACCTGCCACAAATTCGGGGCGGGCCAAAAGGAGAAAGATGTACAAGAGGCCAGGACAAGGAGAGTTAAAAGGATGAGGGAATAAATATAAAGCCGAATGTAGGTGACGAAATAAACTCGTGAAAGGCAAAGGAAAGGATGCGATTCGGGAAATCTAAATTTGTGTAGTTGGAAGGCAAACTACATCAATGAGGACAAATAATCAATATTCTTTTCAGCTGCATTTTGCTTTGTTTGTTAATCTTTCTCATGTTTCTTCTTAGTCTTTCTGTTCCTCCTTTTCCACCATCCAAGTACAAGTTTTGTGTTCCTTAGAGTTATCTTTATGATGGTTATACTGAGATTTAGCCTGTACTTCTCTTCATTAAAATCTTTGTATTTCCTTGGAATGATGTTCTTTGATGCACCCCATTTTGCTTTATACAAGTTCAGCGTACTGATTTTACACTGCATGCACCTTGTATTTGGAGACTTCCCTATGTTTATTTGTCAACCAGTTGAATATTTATCTGCCCAGTTACCTAAGGACAGGTCTATTCTTATTTTGCTTGTGACTTGTATAGTTAGTGTTTGGGTGTCTGTCCCTTGTTGTATATCTGCCTTTCATTGTCTTGCACTATCTTTTCCATTGAATGTTTGGCCCTCCCTGATGTACATTCTTTCACCTCTGTTTCTTTCCATTTCCAGAAAGTCTTTGAGTGTTTTTCTTGCATATGTGTTCCATTCTAACTGTAATGGTCCTCTTCCATATAGGTAACTCTTGTTCCTTCCTCAATGATGGGGGAGCCCAGCACATCAATACAAAAGGTAAGATGGAATCATTTGCAAATCTTCTGCAATAAAGAATTCCCAACTCTCTGAGAAAAAATTCCTCTGTTTTAAACGTTCAACCATTTATTCTGAGATTACACCCTCTGGACCGACACCCCTCCACAAGGGGAAACAACCTTTTTGAATCAACTTTGCCTTGTCATCTAAGAATCTTGTATCTTTCATTAAGGCTGCCTCTCATTCTTCTATATTCTAATTAGTATACACCCAATCTACTCAACATCTCCTCATAAAACTGTCCCACTATATCTGATATGAGCCTGGTGAACCTTATGTGGACTGTTTCCAATGCCCATACAGGTATATCTTAGATAAAGGGCCTTAAATAAACTGGTCACAGTGTTCCAGCTGTGGTCTGACTAGCGCTTTGTACACCTTTAGCAAAATCATGTTACATTATACACCAGCCCCTTTGGAATAAAGGCCAACATTCCATTTTTCTGCTGAACTTGGATGCTAGCTTTTGATGACAAACTGCAGCAAATTTGATTCACTCCATAAACTGAGATATTTGTATCAATAGTCACAGATTAGATTAGATTCCCTACAATGTGCAAACAGGCCCTTCAGCCCAACCAGTCCACATTGACCCTCCGAAGAGTAACCCACCCTGATCCATTTCCCTCTGACTAATGGACCTAACAATATGGGCAACTTAGCATGGCCAATTCACCTGACCTGCACATCTTTGGACTGTGGGAGGAAGCTGCAGCACCTGGAGGAAACCCACACAGACACAGGGAGAATGTGCAAACTCCACACAGACAGTCACCTGAGGGTGAGGTGCCAGAACACTGGAGGTTGGCTAACGTGGTGCCACTATTTAAGAAAGGTGGTAAGGACAAGCCAGGGGAACTATAGATCAGTGAGCCTGACATCGGTGGTGGGCAAGTTGTTGGAGGGAATCCTGAGGGATAGGATGTACATGTATTTGGAAAGGCAAGGACTGATGAGGGATAGACAACATGGCTTTGAGTGTGGGAAATCATGTCTCACAAACTTGATTGAGTTTTTTGATGAAGTAACAAAGAGGATTGATATGGGCAGAATGATGGACGTGATATATATGGACTTTAGTAAGGCATTTGACAAGGTTCCCTATGGGAGATTGGTTAGGGAGGTTAGATCTCAAGAAATACAGGGAGAACTAGCTATTTGGATATAGAACTCACTCAAAGGTAGAAGACAGAGGGTGGTGGCGGAGGGTTGTTTTCAGACTGAAGGCCTGTGACCAGTGGAGTGCCACAAGGATCGGTGTTGGGTCCACTATTTTTCATCATTGACATAAATGATTTGAATGTGAGCATAAGAGATATAGTTGGTAAGTTTGCAGATGACACCAAAATCGGAGGTGTAGTCGACAGCGAAGAAGCTTATCTCAGATTACAATGGGATCTTGATCAGATGGGTCAAAGAGCTGAGAAGTGGCAAATGGAGTTTAATTCAGATAAATGCGAAGTGCTGCATTTTGGGAAAGCAAATCTTAGCAGGACTTATACACTTAATGGTAAAGGTCCTGGGGAGTGTTGCTGAACAAAGAGACCTTGGAGTGCAGGTTCACAGCTCCTTGAAAGTGGAGTCGCAGGTAGATAGGATAGTGAAGAAGCATTTGGTATGCTTTCCTTTATTGGTCAGAGTATTGAGAGCATCGGAGGCTGAGGGGTGACCTTATAGAGGTTTACAAAATCATGAGGGGCATGGATAGGATAAATAGACAAAGTCTTTTCCCTGGGATCGGGGACTCCAGAGCTAGTGGGCATAGGCCTAGGGTGAGAGGGGAATGACATAAAAGAGACCTAAAAGGCAACTTTTTCGTGCAGAGAGTAGTACATGTATGGAATGAGCTGCCAGAGGAAGTGGAGGCTAGTATAATTGCAATATTTAAAAGGCATTTGGATGGGTATATGAATAAGAAGGATTTGGAGGGATATGGGCCAGTTGCTGGCAGGTGGGACTAGATTGGGTTGAAATATCTGGTTGGCATGGACAAGTTGGACCGAAGGGTCTGTTTCCGTCAAGAAATGGTTGGAGGTACTGGATACTGTTAAGGTAGTGAACCTTACAACATTCCTCCAATATTACCAAAGACCTGTGCTCCAGAATTTGCTGTGCCCGTGCTAAGCTGTTCATTGGCATCTCCAATACTAGCATATACCCAACAATGTGGAAAATTGCTCAGGTGTATCCTGTACATAAAAAGCAGGACAAATCCAATCTGGCCAACCGCCATCCCATCAATCTACTCTTGATCATCAGTGAAATGATGGGAGGTGTTATCCACAGAGCTAACAAGGAGGATTTGGTGACACTCAGTTTGGGGGTTCTGCCAGGGCCATTCAGCTCCTGACTTCATTACAGCCTTGGCTCAGACATGGACAAAAGATCCAAATTAAGGCAGCATGCAGCTACAAAACTGGAGACAATGGGAATTAGTGGGAGAGCTCTCCTGTTCAGAGTCATCTAAATGATAAGTATCATTTGTTAATCACTGGGACAAACGTCAGTCATCTTAGCTCCAGGGCATCTCTGCATGCCTTCTCAAAATAGCGTCCAAGATCTAACCATCTTCAGCTGCTTAATCAGTGGCCTTCCTTCCATTGTAAGGCTTAGATTATAGGGAGGTTCGCGGATGATTGTACAATATGTGACTCCTCAGATACAGAAGAAGTCAATTCCAAAATGCAGACAGACTTGGATATCACCTAAGTTTGGGTTGATGTCTGACATAAATGTTACTTGTCACTTAAATGCTGGGCAATGACCATCTCCAACAAGAGAGAATCTAACTATCATCTTTCACATTGAATGGGCATTACCATCACGGAAATCCCCACTAACAACATTGTCGGGGTTACCATTAACCAGAAAGTGAACTGGCCTAACTGTGGCTATGACAGTAGGTCAGAGGCTAGCAATTCTACATGGAACAACTCATCTCCTGACTCCCCAAACTTTGCCATCTACAAGGTGTGAGATGGAATATTCACCATTTGTCTGGATGTGTGCCGCTCCAACACCATTCAAGAAACTTGACACTATCCAAGACAAAGCAGCACACTTGATTGGCACCACATCCCTCCCTACACCAAGCATGCTCAGTATCAGCATTGACTATCAGCTGGAGGTGGTAGCATAATGGTGAGAATGATGGCTTTATAATGCTGCAGATTTGATAGCAGCTTGTTTGTAGTGAGTTCAGTTCCAGCCTTCATTGCTGTCCAGTTAACACAACTACAACATTATAAGAGGGTTACAATAGCACTGGAGAGGGTGCAGAAGAGATTACCACTATTTTGCCTGAACTGGACAGCTTCAGTTATGAAGACAGAGTTACCTTCCTTACATCAAAGGAGACTGTTGGGTGGACATGATTGAGATGTACAAAATTATACTAGTAGAGTCGAACAAGGAAGATTCTGTAGATATGGAGATTTTGGATTTATAGAATAATTTTAACAAAGTCCTATGCAGGAGGTTACTAAACAGAATTCAACTCCATGGGACTGCAGTCATATATTAGTCTGGACTGAGGAACAGTTAACAATAAAAAAATGAATAGAAATAAATTGATCAGTTCTCAGTTTGACAGGCTGGCATCAGTGGGGTACCACCTGGATCAACCGTTCACAATCTTTAACAATGGTCTGGCATGAACATGGTCGTTGGAAGATAATGTGGATAATTGTGAGGTTATCCACTTTGCTAGAAGGAACAAAGGTGCAGAGTATTTCATAAATAGTAAGGAATTGGAAAAGGTTCATATCCAAAGGTGTTCTTATTCATAAGTCACTGAAGGAGCAATGCAAGTGCAGGAAATAATTCAGAAAGCAAACAGTATGTTAGCTTTTATCACAACAGCGTTTGGGTACAGGTACAGAGAAATCTTGCTCCAATTGTTTAGCCATTGGTGAGAGTACACCTATGGAACTGTACACAATTCAGGCCCTCTGCCTAAGCAAACTTGTACTTGTTAGAGAGGGAATACAGTGCAAGTTCACCAGACTGATTGCTGGGATGGTGGGAATGTTTAAATGGTGAGTTTGTGGAATGTGGGCCTGTCATCTCTGGAGTTTAGGAAAATGAGAGGTCATCACATTGGGACTTATGACATTCATGCAGGGAATGACAGGTTAGACATGGTTAGGATGCTTCCCTGGTTGATAAGTATAAAACCATCAGACATAATCTCAGATTAAGGAGCAGGTCATTTAGGACTGAGATAAGGAGAAATTCCTTCATTCAGAGGGTGTTGAATATTTAGAATTCTCAACCTCAAAGAGTAGTGGACGTTCAGTCATTAATTTCAGACAGATTTAGATTTTTAGTCACAAATGACATCAAGGAATATAGAATGAATGTAGGGCTATGGCATTGAGGTGGGTGATCAGCCATGTTCTAGAATGGTGGAGCAGGCTTGAGGGGCTGAATGGTCTACCCCTGTTCTTTTATGTTCCAAAACATTTTTAAAAATTCTTTCATAGGATGTGGGCATCATTGACTGTCATGGTGAGATTCAAACCCATGTCCCCAGAACATTTGCCAGGGGTTCAATATTGGTCCAAAGATATAACATCAGCTCCCCATATTATCATAATAAACTAAATAGCTCAATCTGTAAGAATATAAACAGCACAGAAAATCTGTCACTTTCAACTACTAAGCCGTGCATATGGCAGGCAGAGAATCATGAAGAAAGGGAATGGCAATTCATTATTTGACCTGTTAACATACATTTAGATAATGCTGGACCTTAAATAAGGCCTGCAAACTATAATTTAAAAAGCACCAATTCAGGAGAATCTCTCTGCCCTCCATATAGGCATATCAATGTGCAAGGGTCGCTCCACGAGTAGGGTATCAGGGAATTGGCCTTTCTTTCAGTGTGGTTCTCTATCCCTCCTGTGCATGTGCCATTTCTCTTTTGATGTGCAGTGCATGTGCATCATTATTTATTCTTTATTGCGTCTGTCTCTGAAGTTGCTTGATTTGTCACTGTTTCTGTCTCTCCCATTTTCTCTGACACCATCTCCCTGATTGTTCTCTTTCTCCTACAGTATCTATCCCTCGCACATTTTTAATCTTTGTACCTGTTCTCTCAGTGTGTCTCTCTCTCTCTTTTACATTGTTTGTGTTCTCTGTCCATCTCTCTTTCTCTCTGTATCAACCTGTCTGTCCTCACACTGCTTCACCTTCATTGGCCTGGATCCTATTTCAGGGAGGGTGTGTGGTTGCAGCAGTTGAGGGTTGGTCATGTGGTTGTGGTGTTTCAGTTCAGGGAACCCAAAGGAAAGGTTGACATATTTCTATGTTATTCTGCTGGCTTTCACTGTCAAACTGAATGACATGTTACAGGCCTGTCGGATAGGAAGGGATGTAATATAAGATCACAGCTTGGTAAGTCTGAGAGCATAGCCATTTCTTGCGTGCATGTGTGTGTGTGTAGGAGTGGGTGGGGATGGTGAGAGTGGTGCTACAGAGAAGAATCCCAGGCAGTGAAGTACGAAGGCTGTTGTGAAGAGGTGAGAGATGATTGTGGAGCAGCAGTCATGGGGTAAGAGGTTATACCATAAGACCATAAGACATAGGAGTGGAAGTAAGGCCATTCGGCCCATCGAGTCCACTCCGCCATTCAATCATGGCTGATGGGCATTTCAACTCCACTTACCCGTATTCTCCCCGTAGCCCTTAATTCCTTGTGACATCAAGAATTTATCAATTTCTGCCTTGAAGACATTTAGCGTCCCAGCCTCCACTGCACTCCGCGGCAATGAATTCCACATGCCCACCACTCTCTGGCTGAAGAAATGTCTCCGCATTTCTGTTCTGAATTTACCCCCTCTAATTCTAAGGCTGTGTCCACAGGTCCTAGTCTCCTCGCCTAACGGAAACAATTTCCTAACGTCCACCCTCTCCAAGCCATGTATTATCTTGTAAGTTTCTATTAGATCTCCCCTTAACCTTCTAAACTCCAATGAATACAATCCCAGGAGGCAGTTTAGTGGATCTAAAAGAATCACTTCCTGCTACTCTTTGTCCACAAGTAGTTCTGTAAAGATACTTACCTCATGGATTAAATTCTCACATCAGCTTTCACCTACCAGATTCCTTAAGGCCTGGAAAACTGATGACAAGTTAAACAGTTAAAATTAAGGCACAGGACCTTATTGTATTTAAGTGACCAATCTCTCTCCTCTGAGGAGCATAGTTGCTGAGTCCTCAATCTACCTCTGTTTAAGCCCGAAGGGGGCAAATACAGGTAGGTTGGTATCCTGTTTCAGTTTTTTGAACCTCTGAGCAACTTAATCCACCTGTTTTGGGGAGTTACAATTCAACCTGCAGTGTCTGTACTACAGGTGGTTCCTGTATTTTGAGTGGAAGAGGGCATCATGTCACCCACTGCTCTCCCCCATCTCTACTGTGACTGTATAGGCTCAGGATAGGAGGGGGAGGAATCAGAAGGTCTGCCAGCTCATGGGCCAACTAGATGTTTAAAAGGACAAATAAAGCCCACTTACAGGCCTTGTCCTGCTGTTACTCTAATTTAACAGCAGCAGGAGAAGCCTAATGTCTAGCATGACAGGTTTGAACCTGTGGGTTGGTGTGTAGCTAAAAGCAGTAGAGGCTTTCTTTCTGGGCTCCTGGTGTCACTTAGAAGTCCCAATCCTTCAAACAGTACTCCTTTCCTTCCCCCAGCCTGCCCAACATACATGCCCACACTTCTCACTGGGGCCTGGATTGACAAGGCCCTGGATGTACTTCGAGGTGCAAATCCATCGCTGATTGTCTCCACAATGTCTGTGGGGGCAGTACTGTCAGTGGCCCTCTATCCCAATACTGTTGGCCTTTGATTAGCTGATAGCTCTCAGAGGAGGGACTTACTTATGGCAACGGTTGGAACTCTCACCTCATTCCCATGAATGGCTTTAATAGCTGATGGAAGTAGGAAGAATCGACAGGCTCGCCCTGATATCTCCAGTCCCAGAAGCTGCTCTTGTGAGAAATCCAGCTCAATATCTCTCTTATGCTGCTCTCACAACAGTGTGCTCTCTATCTCTCACTGTTTGCTCTCTTTTTCTGCCTCTTTCTTTGAAAGACTGCACATTCTATTTCTCCATATTTCTTTTTATGGGAGGAGAAACATGGAACAAATTGGGACTTACGATGCGGATGGGTCTGAATGATAGTAGTCTCTCACTGTTGTGGCTGTTGGACCATGTATCCCAGCGTTGGTATTCTCCCTTCTCCAAAACAAACTGCTCGCCAGTGAACTTCTGTCGTTCAAACCCTACCCATCTAGGGAAAAAGAAACAGCAATTGTTAAGCACTTCAGGGATGCAACTGAGAACCGAACACATCTTAACCCTCTGGGACTGGGATTTGGGAGAAAGATCTTTCAGATGCACTGGTTTGAATGCTGTTTCAGCAAGTACCAGCAGAAGTGAGGCCGCACTTTTATCAAATTGTTCCTGACTGTTGTCCAATTCAAAAACTGGGACAACTTAAAAAAAAGCTTTGCTCCTGTCTTTAATGCACTGGCTCCAGTGCTTTCAGAACTTTGCTATTCACTTAACCAATGTATCATAGCCAATTTATAGCTGGTACCCAGAAACAATGAACCATGAAACAGGAATTAATAAGATAGGAGAAAGTGAGGTCTGCAGATGCTGGAGATCAAAGTTGAAACTTTATTGCTGGAACAGCACAGCAGGTCAGGCAGCATCCAGGGAACAGGAGATTCGACGTTTCGGGCACAGGCCCTTCTTCAGGAATGTTCTTCAATAATAAGATAGGACTCAGGGTCAGGAATTATAGTTGATGTTGGAGTTCAACATGGGATTAGAAGTGTGTTCCCAGTTCATTGTTTCCAAGGGCTCCTCAGACTGCCTGCCTCTGCACTCCATTTAACTTGACCTTGCATCGTAACTGCAAGATCAGCACAGCTACCATTCCTAGCCTTACCACAGAATTTGCTGGAAACAGCCTGGGAGATAAGCACATTCAAAACCGTATGACTCTTATTCAGGCCAGCAGCTCTTCAATGACTGGGTGAAGAATGGCTGCTTGCAAGAATTAGCTCATGTAGAGCAGCACAGGATCAGCAGCAAAGTATAGTTCTCAGATAAGACTACTAAATCACTTGAGTTGGACACTGAGCACTTTGTCGTCACATTATGGGTAGGCTCCTTCAGAGGCTTAATAATCCATTACACGGTTCATGTGAAGATGCCTTATTTTCAAATTTGCATGTGTTCCTATATTTGCATGGGTTCTGTGCATCTAAAACTACAGCTTTGGTTTTAAGGGCACCAATGCATGCTGCACAAATGTATTGGCAGCTGAGGGGTGACCTTATTGAGGACTATAAACTCATGAGGGGCATAGATAGGTATTTTCCAGGGTAGGGGAGTCCAAAACTATAGGGAAAGATTTAAGGTGAGAGGGGAAACATTTAAAATTGACCTGAAGGGTAATTTTTTCATGCAGAGGGTGATACATGTATGGAACGAGCTGCCAGAGAAAGTGGTGGAGGCAGGTACAATTACAACATTTAAAAGGCATCTGCCTGGGTAAATGACTATAAAGGGTTTACAGGGATATGGGCCAAATGCTGACAAACGGGATGAAGCCAGATTGAGATGTCTGGTTGGCACGGACGAGTTGGACTGAAGGATCTGTTTCCATGATGTAGGACTCAATCACTTGATGATTAAAATGTATTATCAGTCCCTGTGTCTCAGGATCACAAAAGTGCAGCAATGCACTTGTGAATCACAACTCTGAAAGATTTATCTTTCACGCTTGATCACCTATGGCTCACTTGGTTGCACTCTCACCTTTGAATCACAAGGTTCTGGGTTCGAGCATCAATTCAGAACATTAGCACACAAGTCAAGGCCAGATTGGACTTGTCCTACCTGGTGAATTTCCCACATTGTTTGATATGTGGTAGCATTGTAGCTTTCTGGAACTGGATTCTGGCTGGCTAGTTCTGGAGCACATGACTTCAGTAATATTATTTGGCTGTTGTCAAGACCCGTAGCCTTTGCAGTGTTTAGCTGTTTGTTGATATCATTTGGAGTGAATAAGATCACCATCTGTAATGTTGGGAACTTCATTAGAAGGCTAAGATGGATCATTCAGTTGGCACGTCATGTTGAAGCTGGTTGCAACTTCTTCAGACTTCTCTTTTGTATTGATTTGTGGAGCCTCCTCCTCCTATTCTTGTTTCATTATCGACTGCCAATCATGATTGGACATGACAGGATTGCAAAGCTGAGATCTGATTGTGGGATCGCTTAGCTGAGTCTATTCTATGCTACTTCCAGTGTTTGGCGTCAGGTTGTCTTGTTGTAGATTTGACAGGTTTACATCTCATTTTTGGTTTTCCTGATGTTGCTCCTGGTATTCACCCTTACACATGTCATTGATCAAGGTTGATCCTTTAGCTTGATGGTAATGGTAAAGTGAGGACACTGCAAGG
Source organism: Chiloscyllium plagiosum (assembly GCF_037043375.1). Lineage (NCBI taxonomy): Eukaryota > Metazoa > Chordata > Chondrichthyes > Orectolobiformes > Hemiscylliidae > Chiloscyllium > Chiloscyllium plagiosum. The sequence goes on along the minus strand of NW_028270162.1, from coordinate 22,024,415 downwards.
CCATAAGGTTACAGCTTGTAGTTGAATTCTGTTTTGTTGCTGTTGATGCCTAACAGCACTTCATGGATGCCCAGTTTTGAATTGCCAGGACCATTCTAAATCTCTCTCATTTAGCAAAGCAGCTAGATTTTGAGGACAAGATTGAGGAGGTTTTTCCCTCTTGTTAGTTCTTGCATTATCTGATGCAGACCTTTTCTAGCAGATACATTATTTCAGGTCAGTAGTGGAGCTACCATGTCTCTCTTGAAGTTCCTCACTGGAGTATGTTCTGTACTTTGTGATATACAGTGCTTTTCATAACCCCTGGGTAAATGGAAGTATTCTTCCTCAGAAGATGCCAATAGGGGATAGATATCTATTTATATTATCAATACTACCAGACAGGTCACTCAGAGAAGTAATTATTCTTGTTTCTAACCCTCAAAAAAAATGCTGAATGTCATCAACAATGAGATTTATCTGTTTGCTGCTGACATGGGTAACCATATAATTGTAAATGGACAGAACCCAGATTAGAGAGTGGTGCAACGAAAAACAAGACTATTAACAGTTGAGAATCATTCACTGTAATAACAGCCTATATTGAAAGGTTTTTAAACTCTATGTGACTCCTTTCTATTTTTAATCACAATTGACATCCTGAGCCAAATGAGTAGTGAATTAGGTTCTTTTTAATTTCAACAACAGTCATAAGATTACCTCTGCACTTTACTATTTAAATGCATGCACTTACGGACCACTCTCCACACGGATTGATCCCACCTTTTCAAAACCTTTCTCAGCCAGGTTCATACATTCTCCAGTAAACTCAGACTTGCGACCCTGGAAGTTCTCAAGCTCATAAACTATGAGCTTAAAAATCAAAATAAAACAGGTTAATGATAAACAGTCATTTGGTTGTATAGAATTTGAATATTGCTGAACAAAATTACACGTTATCAAAGGTTTTCATCACACACTTATCAAGATCTTTGCAAAAATTCAAATGTAAAGAAGAATGACATTTTCATACTCCATGAGAAAGATGTGCTGATTGCTGGCCAGTGCAGTCTGATTGGGAGAGATGTTACTGCATAAAAGGCACCAATTACATGATAACTGACAGTTAACTGCCACTGCCAAGCTTTGTTTAAATTTAAACCAGGTAGGTTGATTCTGGTCAAGATGGTGCCCAGAACAATGAACCAGCGAATGACTGCTGCATTACTTGGTAAATTAAAACAGGCACAATGTCTGGACATGTTCTTTCTTTCTGCAAAAAAAAGGGCCCTCTATATTAATATATACAGTTCACATGACACACACACAGTGGGCTAGTGACTGACCAGCTTAAATTACCTGTCAGTGTAGTTCATAGCACACTGAACAACTTTTGCTAAATAATCCTACTATGGAATCACATCTAATGTCAAACACTGTTTTGAGTTCTGCAAGCTTTGGCTTGTTTCGTACAGAAGTTCTTTGCTTTCCATGACAGCCAAAGTGAAGAATTGTTTGGCATGACCTGCTAGTCTTCCGGTCATATGGCCTATGTATCGAGCATCACACCACCACTTTTTTCAGAGTAGAATCATGGATTGTAATATTACAAAGCTAACACGACTAGATGGACCAATATGATGGACCATAATTTGCAGTTAGCTTGACTTTCCCCCTGCATATTTAGGTTTTGTTTCCCTGTGACACATATCTCAAAGTATGAGTTGATCGAATTACAATGAGCGAAATTGGACATCTGTGATTGGAGTAAATAGGAGGAGCAACTATGTATTTCCTTAACAAATCAAACTGAAGGATTGTGAAATTACCACATGAACTGAGAAGCAAGTGTAAACTGGAATGGGAGAACGTAACGTCTACCTGGAGCCCTGTGGAATACCAGAACTGTAGAAGGGGATCGCATTTCAGCGACCAGAGGTTAACATTGAAGTCGACGTTAAATGTTATAAAAGCTAGATGTGGAGAAAAAAAATATCCACTTTGCTGACCCAGCAATATTCATCAGCACTAATGTCAGAATGGTACCCTTTCTTAGGTTTCTAATTAAGTACTACTTAATTGTACATCAGCTCTCCTTAATGCTCCTCTGTGTGACTTGCAATTAAGCCAGTCAGTGCAAAATTCTGGGGAGTTCAGTGCTATGGGCTCATGTTCAACAGGAGATGGCAGACTGAAAGCCCCAAATATACTTAGAGTATACATTCTTCTTAATTTACAGAAAAGGCACACATTCATCTGTGTTGGATTTAAAACGAGTGGTCACCAATTCCCCAGTGTTTTATTTAGAGAGCTGTCAATTATCTTTGTAATTGAAAAAATAACAGAGTAAACAAAAATATTGTGGATGTTGGAAATATGAAAAAACAGAAAATGCTGGAAATACTCAGTAGGTCTGTTTCTATCTCCTCAGATTCTGCCAAAGTTAGTGATGCATATGATCAACTTTGAGCAAATGAAAGTTGGAGGGTGGGAAGAACAGCAAAAGGTCAAGTCTGAGACTGGTGAAGGGCAAGAGAGGTCAATTGAGGCCAAGAAAAGACACAAAAGATGTGTCTAAAGGAGATGTGGTTGCCAGGATGCTGAATTGCTCCTGTCTAAAAACAAAGTAAAGGAAATTGGGAAAGAAGAAGGTTTAAGAAAAGAAAATTAAACAAAATAGTGGCAGAGATTATCAGAGAAATTCAGTGCCCAGCTGAAAGACAAGATGCTGTTCCTCAAACTTGAGTTGTACTTCATTAGAACATTGCAGGCAGCCAAGGGTGGGAAGGCTAAAAAATGGGAGCAAGTTGGGGAATTAAAACAACAGGCCACCAGAAGCTTGTGCAGTGAAAAGTACTCTACAAATTGGTCACTCAGTCTTGAGAGTAATCTCCTCAGAGGAGACCACGCAATGTGCAGTGAGTACAGCACACTACATTGAAAGACGTGAATGTGGCTAGTCAGTTTCACTTGGAAAGAGTGTTTAGGGTCCTAGTCAGTGGGAACAGGTTAGGGTCAGGGTAAAAGGGCAGGTATTAGATTAAATTAGATTCCCTACAGTGTGGAAACAGGCCCTTCGGCCCAACCAGTCCACACCGACCCTCTGAAGAGTAACCCACCCAGACCCATTTCCCTCTCACTAATGCACCTAACACTATGGGCAATTTAGCATGGCCAATTCACCTGACCTGCACATCTTTGGACTGTGGGAGGAAATCAAAGCACCCGGAGGAAACCCACGCAGACCCAGGGAGAATGTGCAAACTTCACACAGCTGATTCGAACCTGGGACCCTGGTGTTGTGAGGCAGCAGTGCTAACCACTGAACCACCGTGACACCTGGTGCTGTGAGGCAGCAGTGCTAACCACTGAACCACCGTGACACCTGGTGCTGTGAGGCAGCAGTGCTAACCACTGAGCCACCGTGACACCTGGTGCTGTGAGGCAGCAGTGCTAACCACTGAGCCACCGTGACACCTGGTGCTGTGAGGCAGCAGTGCTAACCACTGAGCCACCGTGCCACCCCAACTTGTGTCTCCTTCGCTTGCATGGAAAGGTGCTTTGGGAAAAGGATGGACGTTGGAACTGACTAGGAAATGGGTGCTGTTATCTCAGAGGGAAAAGCCCACAGCCCTGGAAACCAACAAAAGAGACTCAAAAGTTGGCCACAGTTTGGATGAGTGGTATACAATAATGATAATGAGCGATATAACTAGAGTTTAATAGCAGCGCATCTGACTTGCTAGTGTTGATGGCAATGACATTACAGAATATTATGACCTAAAACACAATATTTCTTTAAGGGAAAATCAATCCAATGGTGTACAAGATGTCACAGTTAAGCATCCAACAACTCAACAAAGCATTGCAGCCCAGTGAAGTTCAAAGATCAGTTTTAGAAGATGAAACCTAAAAGTTGATCCAGGGTACCAACTTGCTTGACCAACAACAGCAGAAACAGAATTATAAACTAATGTAATGCCAATCTTGGACCACTCTGGCCAGTGCCAAGTGATGGGATTACATGTGGTACCTTGTAATTTGCTCCTGGTGCACTTTGACTTTTCCCAGCGACTGGTTGCTCGGAGGCACTCTGCTGCTCTGCCATCCTCCTATTACCTTCGGAGACAAGAAGAGGGGTGACATTGGGCCCAGGGACTCTGAGAAGCTCAGAGCTGTGCTGGCCCAGCGGCGTTAGTGGCCAGGCGGGTCGTACGGGCAGCACCGCATCAAGCTCACAATCTCTCAGGGAAGTCTCTGCCTTCTTCTCTGAGAAACCTGTCACCGTCCTCGCCCCCTTCCCCCTATTCCCCGAATGGCCTGAAACTGGAAAGGGGGCGAGTTCTGGTCACAGGCGCACAGGGCGCTTTCAGGAGTTGTCCTGCAACTGGTGGGGGGGGGGGGGCGGGGGGGAATTATTTCAAAAAGCAATTACGCACGAAATATGGAATAATTTGCGTTAGAGAGCGCGATCTGGGTGTGTCTGGATTCTAAACTCTGAATTACTCAACCAGTTTGGTCAGAATAACAACGCAGAATACAATATTAATGCAGGTTTTACAAAGTACCGGTTTTATGTGAAAAAAGGACATATTCTTTCAAAAAGAAATGAAACCGCTGGACAAACATACGACGAGGCGAAGGACCATTTCCATGCTGTAAAAATAAACTCTGTGAAACAAAGTTACTAACCTACTCAGTAAAAATGCAAAGCCTTTCAGTGTAAAAGGCTGAATATAAGAAAAAGCAATAATTTGAAGTGTACCCATTAAATTAATCATTAAAATATAATCATTTAAAGATGCAAATGTGTTACATTTTTAGTTTCTATTTAATTTTTTTAAAGAAAAGCAGAATTATTAAGTGCCATTAAAAAGCAGCGGTTAGTAACGGGAGGGAGTGGCGAGGCTGTGATTACAGGATGCTGCAGTGTACCGTGCGGGTTTAGCTGGCCTGGGCGTCACTCAGCTGCGGTCTGCCTTCACTCTGGGGACTGCTTCCCGCTGCACGGCCGCCCGCCGGCCCTCCCGTCCACTCTATTTATGGCGCGGGCTCGGCATCGGATCCGAGTTCGCTGCCAGCCGACGCAGCAGAATCAAAAACAACTTCATTGTCCGCAGCAGCACAGGTACAAAGTTCAACGGCACCGATTCCCAAACAAAAATCTCCCGTAGCCCGCCTGGGTGATTCGGAGAAGATTAAGACCTGGACTCTGGTCAGCAATATTTTAGTACAAGCGAGAGCTGTGCCAGAGCAACCAACACTGACCCAAACTGCTGCCATCGACACTTTCATTTGGATCCAACTGCCATTTAATTAATGATTTGTGACAGCCTTAATGAGAGGATAAACAGCTTCATAATTGAAAAATATAAAGGAGAATCAAATTGTACACTGACGTGACGAAGTGATTTAATGTGGTTAAATTGAACCAAAAGCTCCATCGAGATTTGTAGCTACACTTCCAGACGTTGGCTAAAATTTGAAAACAGGTACTTGCAAGATAAATTGTATTTTGTTATGGATGGCAGAACAATACTGGCTACAATGCCACAGGGATTACCATCTGGGCTGTTTTTGATCTTGGTGTATACCAACAACTTGGACTCAATGCAAATTGATCAAATTTGCGAAGGATACACTGCAAGTAGTTTGCATTTATATAGCACTTTTACTGTAGTTAAGTCACAAGGTGCATCAGAGCGTTATCAATTAAAATCTGACACCAAGCCAGGTTAAAAACAACCTTGTATTATTTATATAGCATGCTTCACATTACTGATGTCTCAATGCTTGACAGCCAATGAAATACTTTTGAACTGCTGTCATGGTTACAAGGTGAGAAATGTGGCAGCCAATTTATGTACAGCAAACTTCAAACATAGAGCAGCATGATAATGATCAAATACTCTTGGTTTTGTGATGATGGGGGGAGGGGGTGGGGGGAATACATATGATCCAGAATTCCATAACTCCTTTATCATCTTCATAATTATGCCACGGAATTATTTACATTTACATCATTAAGCAATTTGTGCCTCAGTTTAATGTCCCATTTGAAATCTGGCAATGCAGCCCCTTACTGTAAAATCAGCCTTGAGTCTGACCAACCAGAAACCTCATTAGAGCCAGTAACCCAAAACGTTTGATTAAATTATTTAAACTTTTAATTAGTATCTTAAAAGGAGGAGCGGTAGGAGGCTAAGGTCAAGGGAGGGAATTCCAGATTTTGGGATCCAAGCTGAAGGTGTGGCCACCGATGAAGAAGTGTTAAAAATGAATGAAGCGCAAATGACCAGAACGGTATGAGTACCTCAGTCACATAGAGGGTTGTATCTGGAGGTGGTCAGAAATCCAGAGACATAAGGCCATGGAGATATTTGAAAATAAGGAAGTGTATTTGTAAAATGGAGGTATTACACTGACTTGGGGGAGTAGGTTCGAGTCTGCTCCATTAATCAATCATGGCTGGTATGTTTCTCAACCGCATTGTCCTGTCTTGTCCCTTTCAGCTTTAATTCCCTTACTAATCAAGAATGAATCTACTTCTGACTTAAATACATTTGGCCTCCAAAGCCTTCTGTGGCATTGAGTTTCACAGATTCACCATTCTCTGGTTGTAGGCATTCCTCATCTCAGTTCTAAAGGTTGCCCCTTCACTGTGAAGCTATGCCCTCAGGTCCTAATCTATATCATGCCCACCATATCCAGGTTCTCAGTACTCTGGAACTTTCAATGAGCCCCCTTCCCCCCCCCCCCCCCCACACACACACACACACATTAAAATCCATTAAGCACACAGCCAGAATCCTCAACTGCTCCTCATGACAAATCCTTCATCCCTGGGTTCGTTCTTATAAACCTTCTCTGGATTCCCTCAAAAACAAACACATCCTTTCTTAGATTTGGGACCTCAAACTGCTCACAATACTTGCAATATGGTCTGACCAGAATCTTGTACAGCCTCAGCAGTACATCCCTGCTTTTGTACTCTAGTTTTCTCGAAATGAATGCTAACATTGCACTTGCCTCCCTAACTGCCAACTGAAAATTAACCTTAACAGAATCCCAAGTCCGTTTGTGCTTCAGATTTCCAAAGCCTTTCCCCACCTCTATTCTTCCTACCAAAATGCATGACCTCACACTTGCCCATATTCTATGCCAACTGCCCACTTTTCCCACTCTCCTAGCCTGTCCAAGCTCTTTAGTAGCTTAGTAACAATCTCATCTCTTCCTTCATCCAGATTGTAATGTATAATGTGACTAGTTGTGGTCCCAACACGGACTCCTGTGCAACTCCACTAGGCACCAGCTAACATCCTGAAAAAGATCTCTTTGTCCCTACTCTCTGCCTTCTGCCTATCCTATCCAGTAACCTTGCCCCAATACCAAATATCTTTTATCTTATTTAACAGCCTCCTTGTGAAACCTTGTCAAAAACTTTCTGCAAATACAAATAGAGCATATCCATTGGCTCCTCTTTGTCCAATCTGAATTTGAACAGATTTGTCAGGCATGATGAAGTCAGTATAATTTCCCATCTACTGCCTCCTTGCCCTTCTCAAACAGGGTGTTATATTAGCCATTTTCCAGTCAGAGATGTACAGCACAGAATTCATATACCCATCCAGATGCCTTTTAAATATAATTGTACTCGCCTCCACCATTTCCTCTAGCAGCTCATTCCATACACATACCACCCCCTGCATGAAAAAGTTGCCCCTTGGGTTACTTTTATATCTTTCTCTTCTCACCCTAAACCTATACCCTCTAGTTCTGGACTCCCCCATCCCAGGGAAAATGTCTTATTTATACTATCTATGCCCCTCATGATTTCATAAACCTATATAAGGTCACACCCTCTCTGATCCAGTGATTCCTGAAAGATCACCACTAATATCTCCACAACGTTCTCAGTTATCTCCTTCAGAATCCTGGGATATAATCCATCTAGTCTCGGTGATTTATCCAGCTTCAATTTCCCCAGTACTTTCTCCTTAGCGATGGTCACTTCACTCACTTCAGCTCCTTGACTCTCCAAGTTCTGGTATGGTACTGATGTCTTCCTCCATGAAGACTGATACAAAGTACCTATTCAGTTCCTCCGCCATTGCTTTGTTGCCCATTACTACTTCCCCAGCCTCATTTTCCAGCTGTCCAATGTCCACTCTTCCCTTCCATACATCCAAAAACTCTAGCACTCTTTTTTATATTACTAGCTCCATCACCCTATGATTTTATCTTTTTCCCCTTATTACTTTTCTAGTTGTCTTCTGCTGGATTTTAAAAGCTTCCCCCTCCTCTGGCTTCCCAGTAATCTTCAGCACATTGTCTGCTTTTTCTTTAAAGCTGTCCCAGACTTACTTCGTCAGCTATTGTTGCCTCGTCTGCTTTAGTAGCCTCATCCTCCTCTGAGATACTTCTTCCTCGGAATGAATTTTTGGTGTGCCTCATAAATTACCCACAGAAACTCCTGCTATTGCTGCTCTTCTGTCTCCCATGCTAGGCTGCCCTTGCAATCATGTCTGGTTAGTTCCTCCCTCATGTGTTTATGGTTACCTTTACTCAGTTGTAATACTGTTACAACTGATTCCAAACTACAGACTGAATTCTGTCACTGCCCCCCGAGGGGTTCCTTCACCATAAGTTACACACACTGTATAAATAGTACAATTGGCTAAAGATGCAGTTGCTAAAGCTCTGTATCAGAAGAACAATCAGTTTCAGAGGCAAAAGCTTTGGAAACTTCAGAAAAATGTTTGGAGACTGAAATGCAAGGGTTTTAGGTTAATATTGATGCACGAATTAAAAAATGGTTTACTGACACTCCTGACAATCAATATTATTATGTTGTCATTATAATATGAGACCAATCTATTCTAACTGATGACTATTCACACAGTTTTAAAGCTCACAAGACCCTAATCAGAAGCAGTTTATTATACTGAACAGTTAGACATTAGTGATTTCTGATTCTTTGTATTCGCATTAAAAGAAAGACTTTTTGTGAAGAACACAGGTCAGAATAAAATTTTTTATTACATATGAAACTAAGTCGTACAAAAGATTTAATCCCACAATATATTAATCTTACTGTGATCTGTATTTACACAGCTTGATAAGGCTGTCAGGAACAAGCATCAGGAAACGAGAAACCATCGTTTAAGCCACATCCTCTAACACAAAAGTGGTGACTGTGTTCCTTATACAAACCAAACAAGCTCTTTCTCGTGTCAGGTAGGGGTAGGGAAATCAGTAGCTTTCAATAACAGCACACAGCTATAACTGTGACTAAAACTCAAGCTGGGTCTTTTTGCACAACATAGATTATTACCATCTAGACCTCATTCAGAATTGTAAATACATTTGTACTGTAATTCATTTCTGCTGGAAGTGGATCAAAGCTTTCTAAATACATTTCAAAGACTCTCAAATAGACACCAAGACAGATAATCATCGTATACTGAACGTCATTTTGAAAATGATCCAAAATTATAAAACCTTTTTTAAACTGCTGTTATCTGAGGTGTCTGATCAATTATGTAAAATAGAATTAACTCCGTCACATCAAAATGATGCCATTGTTTAAAATGAGCATCCTTGGTATTGGATACAGTATTGCAGAGTCAGCAATTACAATTGACTGTTTCTGTTGCTCTACATTCAAAATCCAAGCATTGCGTCCTGAATGATGAGTTGTAACGTTACTTTGACAAGTTTTGTAGGTTATGTTAGTTGCTTGAAAATTATTCAAAACATTCTCAGATTTGAATGATTAACCTTCCCATATTGGCACATATTCTAGTGAATAAAAGGAAAGCTGTATTCCCTAGTTTTTGAAGACTCCAAATGAATGACTTCTAAACATGGATAATTTGATATTAGATATTTTGTATGATCCAATTTTCAGAAGATATTGATGAGGAGAAAAGCTTTGGTATTACTTCCTCCAAAAGCTTTACTTTTGAATAACAAACTTTAAGATGGCTAATATCAGCTGTGCTATTTCTCTCACCAGATGAGCATTTAAAATATCAGTTTGAATCATCAATGCAGCCTCTTTGCATTCATAAAGTATAGTGCTTTGAAATAGAACATGTCCAATCCAACACAGCAGCCCAATGATACCACCACTGCACCCTCCAACGTTTGCTGTGCAACTCTGACAAAAAAATGAACCAGGAATATGAACTAAAGAATATAGTTTTGAAATCCAGATGTACAAATTTGAATCAGTTTGGAACCCAGTTATTGATTCTGCTTATTCCAGTCAGGAATTGCAGTGATGGGCCTGAATACAGGAAGCAGCTCATCCAATGTACATCGAAAAACAAATTGCTATCATCAGCAGATGAAATCTTAATAATGGCCTTCTAAATTAAGAGCTCAATTTTAGATGCATCTCCCCAGTTTCTCATACATTCCAAGCCTGAGAAACTTTGGTTGATGTGTAATCATACCCACGTACCTTATGTTTTAGGAGTGGTTCAGTGATAATGTCATGGGACTGGTAATCCAGAGGCAGGCTACCTGTCTGGTGAAATGGTTTAAATGCCACCATGGTAGTTATTGGAATTTAAGTTCAATTAATACATCTGGAATACAGTTTCATGGTCACCATTACTGACACTATCATTGACTGCTGGAAAAACGGATTCATTAATGCCCATTAAGAATGAAAATCTGGCATCCTTACTGGATGGCTCCTGACACACAGCAAAATGGTTGGTGCTTAATCACTCTCTGGAATGACCCAGTTATTTCAACTGTGATTAGGATAGGGAACAAATGTTGATCTTTCAACTGATGGTCACACCCCATGGAAGAATAAAAAAGGCACCTGTTCCTGAAATGTAAATCATATAAATGAAATTCCAGTCTCCCAACAGTCTGGCTTTACACACGGGGATCAAGAAGGTCATAAATTGGTTTCTGGATTGGATTCATCGAGCCAAGTAAGTGTTGAGTCATTAGGTTAGGGAGGCAAATATCAGAGTTTCCATTTGTAATAGCTATTCAAAATCTTTGCTGGACGTGCACATATATAGAATCAGACAACGGTAGTTTAAGGCTCTGCTGTAATGATCCTAAGGGAGAAACAGACTATGTAATCAATGCTCATACATGCACAAAAAAACCAATGCACTGAGACATAAAAAGGCAAGAGATTTTGCATAATCATACTCCAGACTCACCTTTCAGGACAGATATCAGTCAAGCCAAATCACAGTTCTCATCTTTCACCTCGATTTCTTTTTGATATTTGTTGGTAATTCAGACAGTTCAAATTTAAATAGGGTCTCATTCAGAAAACTGTACAGTAGGTCAGAAGCACAGTGTTAGTGATACCACTTTGCTTTAAAGTATTCAGGGGATAGGGACACAGCATATAGATCCTGTTCCTGGACTGGTATTCCAGGAGCTCGAGGCTAAAGCTCTGGGGATATGACTTCAAATCCCACATAGTAACTGTGAATTCAAAATCAACAAATACACCTGGATTGTAAAGCTAGAATCCATTATGGCGCCCAATAAACTTTTTATGCACCACAATAATTCTATAATTCTGCATTAATGAGGCAATTTGTCAATAAGAACCATCTGTTTCATTAATGCCCTTCAGGGGAGGAATTCTTCCATCTTTACATGGTCTGGCCTGGACACAACTCCAATGTGTTTGATGTCTAACTGTCCTAGCAAGCCACTCAGTTCCAGTAAAGTGAGGGATGTAAAATAAATGCCAGCAGTACACACATTTTTAAAAAATTCCTGCTGGAAGGTGAGTCCCAACACATACATTTGACATGAATCCTTGCTTTTGGTTTTCACCACAAATCAAATTTAATTATTTTCTGGCATGTTGCTGTTTAATGATTTTTAAAATTTAGATTCTGATGTTGACCAACGTTGATGGCTCAGAATTCCACAAAGAGCAACTCTCACCATTAATTCCCATATTCTACTGGAACTTGCTCCTGAACTAGTTTTTCATGCTGTTTATTAGTTTGATATACTGATGGGTGGCTTGTGGATATATATTCAGGCTTTCATATTCTATTTAAAAGAGTTATATTTGTGACTCCTTCTTTACTTCTGATTTCACAATTACACTAAAAAATAAAATGTCACAGTAATGTGGTTGACTCTCAACTACCAGCTGGACAATGAATGCTAGCCTAGGCAGCGACATCCATATCCTGTGAATGAATTACAAAAACTGTTTGTACTTTAGTAAAATCTTTTAGAGTGAAAGATTCTACTTGCATAGCTATTCAACATTTTGCAGAAAATACGTGACATCCCATTATACTGAAGTCTATAGATTCAGAGTCGAGAGAGTGCTGCTGGAAAAGCACAGCAGGTCAGGCAGCATCAGAGGAGCAGGAGAAGTCAGTATTTCAGTCAGGGCTGATGAAGAGCTTATGCCCGAAACATCAATTCTCCTGATCCTCGGATGCTGCCTGACCAGTTGTGCTTTTCCAGCAACACACTCTCGACTCTGATCTCCAGCATCTGCAGTCCTCACTTTCTCCTAGTCTAAAGACTCAGAAGCTTTACAGTTATATTGGCTGTATTTTGGTGTAAAATCTTTAAAAGTTACTTTCCCAACAATGGTTGAGATGGTTTTTCTCCCTTTCCCAACCTTCATTCGAAATGAACACAATAGTTGTTTGACTGGAAGGATCCCTGCAACATATTATATAAAGGACAGAGACTTTTTAAAAAACCGTTGTGAGAAATTAGTTATATTTCCTGTTCTTAGTTCTTCTGAGGTTGAGTCATTTCTTCTAATTCTGATGAGCCTGATACAGGCTTAAAACATTAATTTTGATTCTCTGTCCACAGATGCTACAAGAGCTGCTGATTGCTTCTAGTATCTTATTTTCTTTGTTTCAAGTTTCCAACATCTGTATTGCTTTATTTTCCAATGAGCTGAATGGATAAATGGCTTTTCCTTGACCTCACATCTTATGTTCTTTTTTTCCCCAGAGTGACTTGGAGTCTCCTGCCTTTTGTATCTCCAAACTCTGATCATCAGAGCAAAAAGGTCAATGGAGAATTTTTACCTATACCACTCGGTGGGATGGGGAGGGTTAACTGCTGCAGTAAATTGCCCATCTGTCTCAGCGCTTTCTCAATTTTAATTGCTTTCTTAGAAGGAATGGTTTCTCTTTCTCTTGGTGAAGGCAAAAATGACTTATGTTGGTGTCTACCCTACTCACATTTGAACTGAAATCAAACAGTGTAACACATACTAATGGTTACCTAGTCTTTTTGAGTCAGCAGTCCTGAAGAGGCGATGGTGACAGTTCTCACCAGACATTTTGAAAGTTTGAGGTGGATACTGTTAAAATGATTAATTCCACTGCTAAGACAGTCAACTTAATTAAAACAATGGACCGTGGATGCTGGAGATCTGAAACAGAAACAGAAATTGCTTGAGAAAAACTCAACAGGTCTGGCAGCATCTGTGGGAAGAAACACATTTTTCTGAATTCTGATGGCCAGTTCCAGAACTGGAACATGAATTTTGATTCTCTGTCCACAGATACTGAGTTTCTCCAGCAATTTCTGGTTTTATTTGAGTCAACTTAATTGTTTTGCTAAGTGATCTATGCAAAATATTATAGATGACTATATTATATCTACACTCAAAGAATAAAAATGAAAAATCATGCCTGCACATAATGTAAAACATGACTTGGATGAGGACTAGCAAAGTGCACGAAGTTCTAGAAATTATTAAACATAGGCAAGGTGATGAATGATATCTACAGAGAACATTACACAAATGGCATTTTGAGTAATCAATGATATATAAGGGGATAGTTCCTGCAGTAAAAGTAATTATAAAGATCTTCATGGTAGCCGTAAAGTGGCAGACTCCATTGGGAGCTTCCAAAGTAATTGTTTAGAATGTTAGGACAAATCCATCAGACTCCTCACACAGAATTGAAAAATAGTTATCTCAGAGTTACACACACCGTTCAGTATACAACATGACAGCAAAGACTGCTTGCTGTCTGAGGACACATCATCTGCCAATCCTAATGACAAAGACTAAGGCCTATCACAATCACCTCATATCTGCATCCACCTACTGCCATTCCACTACCTTCCCCGAACCCCCACCCCACCTCACTAATCTCTCAGCCCCTTCCCCCCGCCCTCACATTCCTGACAAAGGGTTTGTCCCCCACATTCCTGATGAAGGGTTTGTGCCCAAAATGTCAACTCTCCTGCTCCTCGGATGCTGCCTGACCTGCTGTGCTTTTCCAGCGCCACACTTCTCAACTCTGATTCTCCAGAATCTGCAGTCCTCACTTTCTCCTAAGGACTAAGATTCAGGATACTACATTAAAAGAACAAAGAAGCCAGCTGCCCTGTGCAGCCAGTACCAGAAAGGACTGAGGAAATGCACTAGTTCAAAAGAATTCTAGCTTGATGTTTGATTTTACTATTATAAATAATCAGACCTAACTCACATAGGTAATCTGCCATAAATTCAAATGCACATCTTCAAATAGGTGGATAAATAACTCAGATTAATTAGTTCTTTGAGATATTATTGAAAACTGACCATGTGTGTTGGTGTCTATTTTAGATTAATTATACCTGGCTCATTCAACTCAGAATATTACTGTTCCAAAGTAGCAGGTGTTAGACTAATGGATTAAATTAAAAGGCTTAATTTTACTTTCGATGCAGCAACTAACACTGAAGCGTGTAATGGGGTGAAATAGAGAGAAGATTTGTTGGTGGAAAGAAAATAATTCCACAGCTCATTATCCATTAATCATAAGAAAGGACTCATTTATACACAATGAATAAACTTTGATCAGATTGTAAAACTAAAATACAAAAAAGATTTAGAGATTACAGATATCGCATTCACCATCATTGAACTTTTAAAATATAAAATACCACATACTTTGTTATTATTCTCATGAAACTTACATTCAGAATAAAGATTTAGAGAGAATTGTGCAACATTAGCAAGTACCAGATATCACCTTTATCATGAAACTCAATGACCTCCTGATTTAATACAAATCCAAAACTCTGGAGGAAACTCAAGTCCATAATTATATTTCACTAAGTATGAAGAGGATGGCAACATGTTTAATATCTGATCTTTAAATGATGTTTTAAAAACCCCAAGAAAGACAGTGAAATGCTAGAGAGTTTGCATTGCATATTCCATACCAATCAATAAACAAAATGGACAGGAGTTGAAACATTTTAAACAAAGTAATCTAAGTCCAGTAACCTTTCAACAATAAGTTTCCCATCTCCATTGGGGCATATTTGGACTGCTCTTATTTTAGCAAAGTTTCATTTCAATCGTTAGAAAAAAACAACCAATAGTTATAGTCAGGTGGCAAATATAAAATTACATTAATTTTATATCTAATCAGATTGACGTCGGTGAGAAAGGCTTGCTCCGTTAGCCTTCATTAGCAAGAAGTCATCAGCTGGTTTCCTTTAAGGAGCTGCATTTTGAACTGACCAAAAAAAACAGAAACCAATCTTAAGAACTTGAGTAAAATGAGAATAACGACAGGCACTTAACATAATCTCAGTGTGGAAGGTTAAGCATGTACATTGGCCAAAATCATAGGAATTTTACACTCTGTAAAGCTTTATTCTGAATGTTTCACCATAAAAAATATACAACATCCAGACTCCCTCTCAGGAGTTCAGTCTCATTTCAGTGCATTACCTGAACATTGAGAAAGAAAACCCAGCTCTTTACCACAGTTATGATACAGAAATAACTAAAAGTTTCCTTTATAGAATGGTAGGAATGTAAACACATGGCACCAAATCTATGGCAGCTCATCACCAGATAAAGTGGCGGTGACTGAAGCTTGACCCGATTAAGCTATGGAAGAACTGAAGTCAGCCCTGGTAATTCAGTATTCCTTTTACATTGCATTAATGGCACAGGCTTCCTTCTCTCCAACAATTCACGAATTGCATGCAGGAGGACTTGATTAAATGGATTCAGGGAAATCCCTCGTAGTTATTAACTATACATATTAACAGTTATATCTAAGCTATTTGTTTATCATGCTGCAATTCCACTTTATTTGGTGGAATAACGGCAGATAGGATGAGGATATATGCAGAATGCACCAGTGACATGGTCACTTGCTTTGTTCTTCTATTTACTATAGTGATAAAATATGAAGGAGCAAATTATTCCAAGGACTGCAATAAAGGATCAACAGGTTGAATGTAGTGCCAGATCTCTAATTATTACTCAACTGCCTTTATTTTAATCCTACAATTTCCTATTATTAGCCTTTTCTATGAATCCATACATGATGCAACATGGTCTGAGGGCAGATAGGTAACCTGTTCCCCAGCTTCTGCCAATACTGGCACTTAGGAGGACATTGTGAATTGGTTGACCCCCTGTCTAATATTTTACCCCAATGAATGGTGGAGCTCTTGGCCAATTGTATGGTATTAGCTTTGGTCAGATATTGCCCTAATGTCTTCAAGTGGCCAATGACAGAGGCCACTGAAATCAAACACCTTCATGATGCAGGTTAACTGACATGATGACACGTAGGATGATGTTAGCAGGCACAAAGTTGATGGCAATACTTACAGGTGCCACACTGCCATGTGTTTTCTTTTGGGGGGGGGGGGTGGAAATGTGTAGTCAACATGCAAACTGATTTTTTTCTTCCCCAGTTGAGGGATTCTGTGCTGTTGAGGGATGGGAGGGGACGTGGGACAATAAATCTGAATTTTGCAACTCATTGATTGAAGACTGCTGTAGTTGGTAAAAGGAATGAGCATGGCCTATGCTAGCTGGAGTAGGAGTCAAAACAGCTTATGCAATGCCATCCAGTACTGGATAATGGTCAGACTGGCTAAAAAAACCAAAACACCCAGTAAAGACAATAGAGATCTGTCCATTCCAGGTCTTGAGGGGTATATTCACTCTCTAATAGGGGATGTTTGGGGTGGGGTTGGAGCTCCAGCCAGCCACATTTTCAGGTACCGAGCCAGTCTTTTCCTTGCCGTATTTACGACTTGTTTACAAAGACAAACCAAAAGTAAGTATAAATATTTACACCGTTTGTGCAGTTACTAAGTTTTAACTGGTTATTGCTTTTCTCCCTGCATCTGAAGGAAACAAAAAAAAAACCAAATGATATATTTCTCTACATTTTGAACAGAAGCACAATATTTTAACAAGGCGTTTTGCCAACCTGGCAGACAGTTCAAGAATTCATAAAACACAGGTGAATGTTTCCTGTGAAAATCAGTATTCAGAAGAAAATGTTTTTGCCAATGATACTTTGCAAAGATTTTTCCACATCTAGCCAATCAAATTGAGACATACCAGTCAGTCATGCTTGCATTCCTGTCATGGTGGTAAACACTTTGTTCTTTTGTTTACATTTTATAAAAACAGACACTCACTGTCTAGTTCTTCTTAACAAGAGTTGAAGAGGAGTGAATGAAATAAAAATTCTAAAAATCAATTCTTGGTGCACTAAGGGGAATAGGAAAGGTGATTTAATACTTACTCTCCTGATGCACACATACACTGCTACATACATGGCATCCAATGGGCATAAATGATATAAAAATGTGCCATTGTATGGAACTCACCATCAAAATTATGAAACAAGATCACTTGGAAAGATGATGCAAACACATTTACGTAATGAACTAATTTTTAGAGCCTTCTTTTTGTTTTATTCCACTAGCACCAAAGCCTCGGAGTTCTCAAAAAGAGTCAACAATGGAGGACAGTCCTAGTCAGGCAGGTGGTGAATTTCATTCCAAAGCATTCAGTTCATTTGTCCTTTACATGAGCACACTATCCAAGGATTTCCTGAATAGGTGTAGTCTCAGCAGGCGATTGGCCATGGACGACTGAACTTCCTGGGTCACATTCTTTCCACACATACTACCCATTTAACTGAAGCACTGTGGAGAGCACCCAGCTCAATCACAGCCATTTGACTTTTTTTTTTATTATTTATTATCTTTTTTTAAAGTGACATTTCTTAGGGTTTCAGGCAATGAACCCTAGCATCTGACAAAATATAGCATTATTCTATTTCATGTATGAACTTTTAAGCAGCCTATTCACAAATTACTATGGGAAGGCACCATGCAGGTAGCAAGGCAGGAAGCGACAGCAGCAGCACATGTTTCTTTCGTTTCAAAGTTGATGGACAGTTAAGGCTTGTCTCAAGACTCATTTTCCTCTTGGGGCGTATTCATTCATTTTTCTGCAAAACAAAATAAACCAAATATTTCAGTAATGGAAGGAAGACCCTCTCAAACGGGGGGGATATTCCCCCCACCACTTGCATGATTCAAAAGGACACCATTATAAACAAGTGCACAAACACACTTTGCTTTAGCCAGTCAAGAGGCATAGCTCAGGAATCTGTTACTCAGGTGAGAGCCTGAGCTTTATTTCTGTCCTTTTGCAGACCAGTATTCTCTGCCCCACACATCACATGTTCACATTCTGATATGCTCCTGTTTGGTGGGCCATGGGTTGAACACAGCAGAAAAGCACAAGTGTCATACATTTCACCAAAACAAGGCCGGAGCACCTAACAGATAAATCCCTTGTCTGATTCTGGAGTCTCTCTCCAAAACTCTCACTCAGACAGGAACCTGGTGGCCTTGGAGAGGGAGCACAATATCCAATGTTAGATGCCTTCAGTACTGTTGCAACATGGGGTAAAACCCCTCTCCTAATTTAAACCAGCAACACTGAAAAGATTCACCCTGTGCTGTAATCTGCTAAAATTTGAGAGACAAAGGAATACCCCAGAGGTCACTATCTGAAGTAAAAATTAACTTTAAGTCCAACAGAGAATATTAAAACCAACAACGATTTACAACTCCTTTCTCTTAAACCTATCTTTTACCTCCCACTCTACAATACTGGTCCAATAAAAGTCCTGATTAAGATTTACAAAATAAAAAATCACGTTTCAAAACCAATCAACTTTGTCGACTCTGTAGATTTTCCTCCGTAGATCCTGCCCAGGTCAGTTTCGATGTTCTGCTGTGCAAACTCCTTCTACAGACAGGGGTACCTTTCAGAGAGCTCTTGGAGGTAGCAGCCTACATTTGTTGGTCTTTTGGCAGTTCTCTCTTTAGCTGTTCAAAATGTCCAGTTTTATACCCCAAAACATCAGATCATTTCATTCATTTTAATATTCAAATTTGATTGGTATCTTGGGGCATAATTTAAACTGATTGGCCTGACGCGAAGATGTTACTACAGATGTTATGGGGAATTTCAACATGCAGGTAGACTGGGAGAATCAGGATGGTATTGGACCTCAAGAAAGAGACTTTGTGGAGTGCCTCTGAGATAGATTCTTAGAACAGCTGGTGCTGGAGCCTACCAGGGAGAAGGCAATTCTGGATCCGGTATTGTGCAATGAACCAGAATTGATCAGGGACCTCGAAGTAAAGGAACCATTAGGAGGTAGTGACCACAATACAATAAGCTTCAATCTGCAATTTGAAAGGGAGAGGGTACAATCGGTAGTGACAATATTTCAGTTGAATAAAGGGAACTATGGAGCTATGAGGGAGGTGCTGGCAAAAGTTCAATGGTGCAATACCCTAGCAGGGATGACAGTGGAGGAACAATGGCAGATATTTCTGGGTATAATGCAGAAGATGAAGGATCAGTTCATTCCAAAAAGGAAGAAAGATCCGATGAGGAGGCAGGAGTGGCCATGGCTGACGAGGAAAGTTAAGAAACATATAAAGTCAAAAGAGAAAAAGTATAACATAGCAAAGATGAGTGGGAAATCGGAGGACTGGGAAGCTTTTGAAGAACAACAGAGGATTACTAAGAAGGAAATACGCAGAGAAAAAATGAGGTATGAAGGTAAACTGGCCAAAAATATAAGGGAGGATAGTAAAAGCTTTTTTAGGTATGTGAAAGGGATAAAAATGGTTAAGACGAAAATTGGGCCCTTGAAGACAGAAACGGGTGAATATATTATGGGGAACAAAGAAATGGCAGAAGAGTTGAATTGGTACTTCAGATCTGTGTTCACTGGGGAAGACACAAGCAATCTCCCAGAGGTAACAGTGGGTGAAGGACCTGAACTTAAGCGAATTTATATTTGCCAGGAATTGGTGTTGGAGAGACTGTTAGGTCTGAAGGTTGATAAGTCCCCGGGGCCTGATGGTCTGCATCCCAGGGTACTGAAGGAGGTGGCTCTAGAAACCGTGGATGCGTTGGTGATTATTTTCCAGAGTTCGATTGATTCAGGATCAGTTCCTGCGGATTGGAGGGTGGCTAATGTTGTACCACTTTTTAAGAAAAGAGCGAGAGAGAAAGCAGGAAATTATAGACCAGTCAGTCTGACCTCAGTGGTGGGAAAGATGCTGGAGTCAGTTATAAAGGATGAAATTACTGCCCATCTGGATAGCAGTAACA
Organism: Chiloscyllium plagiosum; assembly: GCF_037043375.1. Classification (NCBI taxonomy): domain Eukaryota; kingdom Metazoa; phylum Chordata; class Chondrichthyes; order Orectolobiformes; family Hemiscylliidae; genus Chiloscyllium; species Chiloscyllium plagiosum. The sequence goes on along the minus strand of NW_028270162.1, from coordinate 22,003,978 downwards.
GGATAGGTCAGAGTCAGCATGGATTTATGAAGGGGAAATCATGCTTGACTAATCATCTGGAATGTTTTGAGGATGTAACTCTGAAGATGGACGAGGGAGATCCAGTGGATGTAGTGTACCTGGACTTTCAGAAAGCCTTTGATAAAGTCCCACATAGGAGGTTAGTGAGCAAAATTAGGGCGCATAGTATTGGGGGCAAAGTACTGACTTGGATTGAAAATTGGTTGGCTGACAGGAAACAAAGAGTAGTGATAAACGGCTCCCTTTCGGAATGGCAGGCGGTGACCAGTGGGGTACTGCAGGGATCAGTGCTGGGACCGCAGCTTTTTACAATATATATTAATGATATAGAAGATGGTATTAATAGTAACATTAGCAAATTTGCTGATGATACAAAGCTGGGTGGCAGGGTGAAATGTGAGGAGGATGTTAGGACATTACAGGGTGACCTGGACAGGTTAGGTGAGTGGACAGATGCATGGCAGATGCAGTTTAATGTGGATAAATGTATGGTTATCCACTTTGGTGGCAAGAACAGGAAGGCAGATTACTACCGAAATGGAGTCAAGTTAGGTAAAGGGGCAGTGCAAAGAGATCTGGGTGTTCTTGTACACCAGTCAATGAAGGCAAGCATGCAGGTACAGCAGGTAGTGAAGAAAGCTAATAGCATGCTGGCCTTCATAACAAGAGGGATTGAGTATAAAAGCAAAGAGGTTCTTCTGCAGCTGTACAGGGCCCTGGTGAGACCGCACCTGGAATATTGGGTGCACTGCTGGTCTCCAAATTTGAGGAAAGATATTCTGGCTATTGAGGGAGTGCAGCGTAGGTTCACGAGGTCAATTCCTGGAATGGCGGGACTATCTTATGTTGAAAGATTGGAGCGACTGCGATTGTATACCCTTGAGTTTAGAAGACTAAGAGGGGATCTGATAGAGTCGTATAAGATTATTAAAGGATTGGACACTCTGGAGGCAGGAAACATGTTTCCGCTGATGGGTTAGTCCCGAACCAGACGACACAGCTTAAAAATAAGGAGTAGGCCATTTAGGACAGAGATGAGGAGAAACTTCTTCACCCAGAGAGTGGTGGGTGTGTGGAATGCTCTGCCCCAGAAGGTAGTGGAGGCGCACTCTCTGGATTTGTTTAAGAAAGAGTTGGATAGAGCTCTCAAAGATAGTGGAATCAAGGGTTATGGAGATAAGGCAGGAACAGGATACTGATTGAGGATGATCAGCCATAATCATAATGAATGGTGGTGCAGGCTCGAAGGGCAGAATGGCCTACTCCTGTACCTATTGTCTATTGAAATGGTGGATTTTTTTTGTTTCATGGCCCAGATGCTGCTGTTTCGACCAAGTGGTACATTGTTACCTTGTTCCGGACTCTGTGCTTTGCCCTTGCTAGCTTTTTTAGATTAGATTAGATTAGATTAGATTACTTACAGTGTGGAAACAGGCCCTTCGGCCCAACAAATCCACACAGCCCCGCCGAAGCGCAACCCACCCATAACCCTACATTTACCCCTTACCTAACACTACGGGCAATTTAGCATGGCCAATTCACCTGACCTGCACATTTTTGGACTGTGGGAGGAAACCGGAGCACCTGGAGGAAACCCACGCAGACATGGGGAGAACGTGCAAACTCCACACAGTCAGTCCCCTGAGGCGGGGATTGAACCCAGGTCTCTGGCGCTGTGAGACAGCAGTGCTAACCACTGTGCCACCGTGCCTTTTCTTTATAAAGGTACAGTACGCCTACACCTTCATAACAAGTACCCTATCCCAATACACTGACTTATAGGCACTGACAATATTTGGATTTTGTTGGCATATTTCCCTGAGGTTTTGAATAGACTAGGTGACTTAAAGTCATAGAGATGTACAGATCGGAAACAGACCCTTCAGTCCAACCCGTTCATCCCCCCCAGATATCCCAACTCAATCTAGTCCCACCTGCCAGCACCTGGCCCATATCTCTCCAAACCTTTCCTATTCATATACCCATCCAAACGCCTTTTAAATGTTGCAATTGTACCAGCCTCCACCACATCCTCTGGCAGCTCATTTCATACACACACCACCCTCTGCGAGAAAAAGTTGTCCCTTAGTCCCTTTTATATCTTTCCCCTCTCACCCTAAACCTATGCCCTCTAGTTCTGGACTCCCCCACCCCAGGGAAAAGACTTGTCTATTTATCCTTTCCATGTCCCTCATAATTTTGTAAACTTCTATAAAGTCACCCCTCAGCCTTCAGTGCTCCAGGGAAAACAGCCCCAGCCTGTTTTTTCCTCTCCCTATAGCTCAAATCCTCCAATCCTGGCACCATCCTTGTAAATCTTTTCTGAACCCTTTCAAGTTTCAGAACATCTTTCCGATAGGAAGGAGACCAGAATTGCATGAAAAATTCCAACAGTGGCCTAACCAATGTCCTGTACAGCCGCAACATGACCTCCCAACCCCTGTACTCAATATGCTGACCAATAAAAGAAAGCATACCAAATGCCTTCTTCACTATCCTATCTACCTGCAAGTCCACTTTCAAGGAGCTATGAACCTGAACTCCAAGGTCTCTTTGTTTAGCAGCACTCTCTAGGACCTTACCAAAATGCAGCACCTCATATTTATCTGAATTAAACGCAATCTGCCACTTGTCAGCCCATTGGCCCATCTAATCAAGATCCTGTTGTAATGTGAGGTAACCTTCTTTGCTGTCCGCTACATCTCCAATTATGGTGTCATCTGCAAACTTACTAACTGTACCTCTTATGCTCACATCCAAATCATTTATGTAAATGACAAAAATTCAAACTGATCCTTGTGGCACTCCACTGGTCATCTTTTAATAGATTGTGGTGTACAGTTTTCCATTGTATTAGTAACACCTGAGTGGTGTATTTGGTGCTGTTACTTTGTTGTATGTGCATCTGCAAAGCTGGCCCATGCACAAACCAGACATTCAGGTAGCATCAGGAGTTTGTATAGATGGAATATTCTCATCAAGTAAAAGTCCTGATCGTCAAACAAATGGCTCTCATGCTCTGGAGGCTGGGGTTCAGTTTTAGATAGGACATACTATTCTGCTCCAACAATGTTCTTAAGCCATTTTCAGAAGATCACCTAGTACTCCACGAGAAACTTAATTATTCCTTTCTGTATGTATCATTTCTTCAGGGATTGATTGTACAAGACCGGAGAACTCTCTACATTTAGAAATTCAATCATCTTGCACATTTGTCCCAGTTATCACTGCTTTTCTTGTCACTGTGATGATGATCAACAATGAAGGATGATCACAGATGCTCTTCTGCAAACGTTCACTTGGTTGTGATTTCTTTTTCAAATTCTCGATCCACGCTATTAACCATGTCATCTACCCATATAGCTTAATCCAAACTGACACCACTAAAAAGATTTGTGATTTTGTGAAGTAAAGATGTAGGGATAGCATTCATGTAGAAAAGAAATCCAAGTTCTGGAAATTGTGGACAAATTCAGTTTGAATAACAAATTGATCCCCATTCCATCTTTGTAAAGCACCTGCTACACCATCATAGCAAACAGCTAGTATACAGCTTTGCCGTGTGCTCCATGTAGATACATCTGCCATGAAATCTGCTGCCATGGTCCATCACTCTCACCTGTCTTGTCATACACTGTATCTTATCTGCAACGTTCCATACCATCCATCATCCAACTTCACCCTAGAATGATCCTTCTTTCTGCTGCCCTCTGGAAGAAATCTCTGTAGCTGACAGGCTTTGATCAAATGGCCAAAGTACTGACTTTTTTGTTGTCACTTGTTTTTTTTTGTTTGTCCTTGCTATTTTATGGTCTGAGACAGTATGGTTGCATCAAATGGATATTGCTGCTTATTCCCAATTCAATCTGGCTGCTGTTTTAGCTGCTCCTACCTCTCCTCCATACTATTATATTGCTGCTCTTTCTCTCCTATTATTATTCCAGAAGTGACTGGGTGTTATTCAACGATAAATCATTAGGCTCATTTCCTGGAACAGACCAAAACCTCATTGCATTTTCAAATTGTACCAAGCAGCAAAGTGTCAGACAGGGATCACACTTTGATGAATACAAGCACGCAGCAGTTCATTAAATCTTACCTTGTCTGGTTGATGCTGACTCAGTCTTTTCTTTGATTTTAGCTCCTGTAACCATGGAGGAGGCATTTCATCTGACCTAAAAGGAGGAATGCAAATTCCAAAGTTCATCATAATCATATACAGCCGAGAGTAAAAGATAGCTGGAAGTAAAGTATGATATTGTAACACAATTATGGATTGGCTTTGTACAACAGATTGAGCCCCCTGAAGCTGTCCAAACCCAGACAGACAGTTTGTGCATCTAGCAATGGATCCCATTTCAAGAGACAGTATTCAAGAGACAAGGAGGAGAACATGAGCAAGAGTTAACTCCTACTGATGTGCCTTCTGGAAGAAGATATCGAGTTACGTTGGGAGCAAATCCTGTTTCAGGTTTCTCAGCTTGGCTCAGGAAATTAGAGAGAGAACAGAGGAGCTTAAAATACTCCGGAAGTTGTAGTTGAAAGACAGTTTAAACAGACTGAAAACATCTCTGCTTACCCTTCCCCTTTATTATTTGTAGACGGCATCACCCTGAGCCCTTGCTGAGCAGGAGGGCTGCAAGATCTGCAATGCTGCTCACAGCTTGATTCATCTTCATCATTGTCATTCTCTGCTCTATTCCTCCGCAGACTGGCCTAGAAGGAGCGAGATAGAAACAGACCAGGAGTGATTCGGAACAACCACAGTGACATTGGGTACAATCTACTCACTCCAGAAGGCGGCAGCCACTGCAGGCCTGGTGCTGAATGAGAAGTGTGTGACAGTATTTAAACCTGAATTATACAGTCAGTAATGGATGTGTGCGAACCACAGCCACTCTATTTCAATAGATGGAAATGAGGAAAGAGAATCAATGAGAAAGCACCACTTAACCCACCAGGACTCTAAATAAGCTGGTTCATTACTTACTCCAAGTCACTCATTTAATCTTGCGAGGAACCTAAGCATTATTCCTGCCTTAGAAAAATAAAACCATCAAAACTTGATAATGTTTTAACCTCACCCTCTAGCTTATACATTCTAGTTCGGAAATTTTCATAAATCCAGCAGCTCAGGAACTGTAAGGTTTCAATTGTGTTTCTTATCTCTTTTCTCCCTTCCAGGTTTCTGGGGTCAGTTGGGCCATGGCCTTCCCTGGGATTGATATAAATTGCGGACCATGTACTGTCGTAATTCACCATTGTCTTCTGCAGGACAGCTGACCAGGAAGCTCTCCTGCTCCATCAGGCTTACTGGAAGGATTTATAGGCTGACATTCAATCTGTTTGGCCACAATACAAACTCATTTCCAATGCCCAACAAGTTCTGGCATGGGTCTTGAATCCAGAGCTTTTGATCTCAAGGTATGGTCATTAATATTACACACAAGGCCTCATTATCTTTAGAAGTCTTTTTTCTTATAATCTTGAGTACTATTCTTTTCAACATCTTCATCCAGTTCCTCTCAAGGGTGTTAATTGATAAAGTGGTAATCACTCTTACTGAGAATTTAATTAGTACACCCACAAAATATCTTTCCATCCTCAATTTTCCACAACGCTACTTAATATTATACATTACTTGACTTTCACTTTTAGGCTTACAATTCAAGTTGAATAATATGCCTGTCTCTACATTATCTATTCCTTCCAACTTTAAAACCTAGATATTTATTCCATTAACACCAGTGAATTAAATGCACTCTATAGCTTACAACACAAAGTCTTGGCTAATTTTTCCTTCTTATTCTTTGAATTCTGCTGAATGTTCATTTGAACAGAAGGTAAACAGGAAGTTTCTTCAGTGTCACTGGGTCAAAATCCTGTCGTTCCCTTCTTAATAGCATTGTGGGTCTACTTACAACATAGGGACTGCAGCCGTTCAAGAAGGTAGCTCATCACCACCTTCTTAAGAACAAGGAGGGACATGCAATAAATGCTGGGCAGCCACATCCCACAAGCAAATAAAAAGTGTCTAAAATAAAGTCTCATAAGACTGGAAATAATTTGTTCTGACATGGTCAGAAGAATTTTGAGATGGATCCCTTTATTTGATAATAATAATAGAAATAGTGGAAACACCTATGGGAATAAAAGAATTTAATGTGACCGCTCATCATCAAATCTGATAAAAAAAATCATTAACCTGAAACACTGACTTGTTACTTCCCTCTGCAGCAGTTGTATGACCTGCTTTTTAACAGCTTGTTACCAACTGGCTTTGGCACAAATCTAGTATAGTTGGCTGCATTTCCCCTTTGCTACAAGTACAGTCGGGGCAGTGTATTTACTGTATGAAAGGAAACAAAGCAAGACTTTTTCTGCATTTCTCTCATTCACCACAAGGTGTCCCTGATACACACTGGACAGGATACCCTGTCCTGACTTCGCAGGATCTCAAAACCAATACAGTACATTGTCCTCCACAGCATATCAATGCATCCTGTGGAAACAGGTTCTCTAGTGCCAAAGGACAACATCCAGCAAAACACCACACCCATCCCCATTAGTTAGGAATTTCACCAGTTCCCTCAGTCATGTCCCCTTCTCATTTCTCCATACCTTGTCCACTGTTACTCTCTTTCCTCTTTACTATATCTTTTGTAGACTGACTAAATGTAATGTTTACCAAGACCAAGTTGAAAGTATTTTTTTTCCTTATCCTACATCTTCAAGTCTATTGCTACAACTTAGTTAAAAGTCTCTTGCTGATGGGAAATTTATTTTGAACCATTAAGTTGTTCCTACATATTTTTTACATAGATCTCACTTACTGCTGGTCTTTTCTATAGCAAAGTGTACTCATCATCCCTTACTCATGCATCGTTTATTAAGGTTTTTAACTTTGAGAGGATGGATGGATGAACTGCTAAAGTGGTTTTAAAACAATTGGCCTTTTTATCCATTACACTCCTATCTACTGATGTTAATAACAGCTGCTTAATATTGTGATTAAAGCCATTTAATAATGTAATTCATGAAGTTAGGTTCTGGTTAGAGAAATACAGTATATTCAGATTGTTTAAACTGTTAAGTCCACTGACTTCTCAAAAACAAGTACCTTGTCATGTCCATGTTTAGTTTGGTTGAGCCTTTGCTATAATGGCCTGCTCAACAATAAAAATATTTCACATGATAGTACATCTGTGCCCAAAAAGTGGTTTACCTCAGCCTTGGTACAAGGAATCACTATTAATTTTTAAGAGACTTCAGCATGCTGTCATCCACAAGCCTGAAGCAGACAGAGCTCTCAAATTCCCTAACTTATTTGGTCCTTATTATATAAAGAACCCAGACATCATTTCAACTAATCCACTGAACAGGTTATGGGTGTGCATTCACTGTCCAACAGTGAAATTAGTCTGTGGCTAAAACATTAATGACTGAGCTGAAGCTTTTTGTAACTACTACAATTCCCTCTGCCTGATCAGTATCACCATCTTCTCCTTCCATACCTACCGTGAGATGTGTAATTTTGAACACCTTTGTCATTCTATTACATGATGGTATTTCGAGTTACATCCAAAACTTCCATTGACCACATGCCAGGCATTTCTGAGGTTTATTCTTCTGTTATAGTCACTTAATTCCTGTTGTCTGTTACATTTGTTGGAGGTACCTCTATCCTCATTTTGTAATGATTCCCCTTCACGTTGACGCTTTTGACCTGTATCTAGATGGTCTGACATTGTCACTATTGTCTATCCTTTGTGGTATGGAATGTCCCATTTGAGTCACATAGGCCATTAGGAGCAAGTGTTTTCCCAGAGTATACGTTTTTAAGGTTTCAGATATTTGCTCCAATAGTGTGCTACATTCTGAAAATCTAGCTTCAGTTATTGCTGGCAGTCTATCCATATTTGACACTTCAGCATAGTCCATACATTTAAAGACAAGCACTGAGTTGGGAATCTCTAAACAAACTCTTGCCAATCTTGAATGAAGTCTGTTAAACTCCAAAGCTTGGGCTTCTTGCTCTGAGAAGTTTACAGCTTACTTTGCTCCTGGAAGCAGATGACAATGATATGTCTATAATCTGTTTTGGCAGAGTAATAATGTTTATCCATATCTCCATTTTATTTTTCCCCACTGATCATAAGGCTCACTGGGAAATCAGATTCCAGCACTTTACACTTTATTTAAGCCATTCTTCTCAAAGATAACTTAAATTACAACATTCAGTCTGAAAAGAACCGTTTATTTCTCATCATCACCTTTAGGCAACCATCTCCTGCCACCAATATCAATTTGGATTCAAGCGAGTTGATGAGACAGAAACCAAGACCATTTCTTGTGGACAGAGTTTATTAAACTTCTCAATCTTACAGCTTCTTCCACATAATCCCATTTGTTTCCCCTTTATATCGATCCATTCAACTACATAACCAATTATCTCAATATAACAAGTATTTAAACAGATAATCAACACTGGCTTCCCTTTTGTACACAACTCAGCCAAGCAGCTGCCAGAGACCGGGTCCTCAATCATGCTCACACACACCTGGTTAATTCCTATTTCTCAGGACGGGAATATTGATGCCAACTGTAATTTCCTTTCAACAACTCCAGCAGACGTCTGCTCACTCAGCTTCACATATTCAACATCACGAGTACCTTCTCTCTGTTTCCACTAAACACTATTTTCATTGAGCCATTAGAAACAAAGTACTTACATTTTCAAAAGCCCCTTTTTCAGCTTAGGAGACCTGACTGCATTTTATGTTTCAATAAATACTAAACTATAGTCACTGTTGTAAACGTAGGAAACAGGACATTCAATCTGTATGTAGCAAACAGTAATAGGATAATTTCCAGGTTATCTGGTTTAGGTGTTGAATGAATATTCATACTGATATGAACGCTAATCTCCTCTGGTCATCTTCAAATTGTGATATGGGCTTTATTGCTTCTACCATCTGGAGCTTTTATATAACGCCTCATCTAAAATTCAGCATTATCGACGGCACTGCATTAGAATGTCATCTTAACTAATAAACTTAAGTCTATGTAGTCAGACTTGAATCTACAATGTCTGACTAATACATGAACAGTACCAGCTAATGGCTCACAGCTGGCATCTATGTTCACTCTTCTTTAAATACTGCGTAAATAATACTTTACAGAAGACAATGTATAAGCTTTAGTGAATATTCCTGAAATCATTAAAACGAGTGAAGCTCAACAATGCTAATAACTGACGGAATGGAAATTAAAATTTCAATCTTATCATGAAGATTTATTTAGAAAGCCAGTTATTCCAAGCAGGAAATGGAATTTAAGAGACTATATTCAAGAATGAAAAATATCTATTTGAAGATTCCTAATTCAGTGCTTGCCTTCAAAATGCCAGACATTGTGCCATTGTGTGGAACATAGAAAGACTCCTAGGATTAACTGAAATTGGACTTTCAGAAAGAAACATGCTTGTAGAACAAAGGACAGAAGCCTTAAAAATAAACCTGGGAAACCATCCGTTCCAAACAGTCTTCATGACGCAAATGTAGTTTTGTGGTATTAGATACAGATTCTTGCATGCACAGTCTTTCCCAAGGATAGCTCAATGTTTTAAGTTAATAAAACTATATTATGGTACTAGAATCACCAACGCCTCACCAGCATTGATCTGTGTTCAGTGGAAAATACCTTGCAGCTGGAATGTTGTATCAGTAAGGATTTAAGTGCGAGGTCACGCTGGTGACCTATTGGCATGCTCGACAAGCTTAAAGGAATTTTACAAGTATTGTGGTTCTGTTCGCTGAGCTGGGAATTTGTGTTGCAGACGTTTCGTCCCCTGTCTAGGTGACATCCTCAGTCTTGGGAGCCTCCTGTGAAGCGCTTCTGTGATCTTTCCTTCGGCATTTGTAGTGGTTTGAATCTGCCGCTTCCGGTTGTCACTTCCAGCTGTCCGTTGCAGTGGTTGGTATATTGGATCCAGATCAATGTGCTTATTGATTGAATCTGTGGATGAATGCCATGCGTCTAGGAATTCCCTGGCTGTTCTCTGTTTGGCTTGTCCTATAATAGTAGTGTTGTCCCAGTCGAATTCATGTTGCTTGTCATCTGCATGTGTGGCTACTAAGGATAGCTGGTCGTGTTGTTTCATGGCTAGTTGGTGTTCATGGATGTGGATCATTAGCTGTCTTCCTGTTTGTCCTATGCAGTGTTTTGTACAGTCCTTGCATGGGATTTTGTACACTACACTGGTTTTGCTGGGTATCGGGTCCTTCGTTCTGGTGAGTTGTTGTCTGAGAGTGACTGTTGGTTTGTGTGCTGTTATGAGTCCTAGTGGTCGCAGTAGTCTGGCTGTCAGTTCGGAAATGCTCTTGATGTATGGTAGTGTGGCTAGTCCTTTGGGTTGCGGCATGTCCTCGTTCCGTTGTCTTTCCCTTAGGCATCTGTTGATGAAATTACGGGGGTATCCGTTTTTGGCGAATACATTGTATAGGTGTTCTTCTTCCTCTTTTTGCAGTTCTGGTGTACTGCAGTGTGTTGTGGCTCTTTTGAATAGTGTCTTGATGCAACTTCTTTTGTGTGTGTTGGGGTGGTTGCTTTCGTTGTTTAGGACTTGGTCTGGGTGTGTGTGGCTTTCCCTTAAACCTTTGTGGCGAATTCTCCGTGTACCATCACGTCTAGGAATGGGAGTTGGTTGTCCTTTTCTTCCCCTCTAGTGAATCGGATTCCTGTGAGTGTGGCATTGCTGATCCGGTGTGTATTCTCTATTTCCGTGTTTTTAATGATTACAAAGATGTTGGGTTTGTCTTCACAGGAGGCTCCCAAACACGGAGGATGTCACCTAGACAAGGGACGAAACGTCTGCAACACAAATTCCCAGCTCGGCGAACAGAACCACAGCAACGAACACCTGAGCTACAAATCTTCTCACAAATTTTACAAGTATTTTCAGAGAATGTTACCTTTAGTACTGAGGGGTCCATCCCAGGAAACATTGCAACTCTTGGACACTGAGATATTGTAAGCTTCTGGGGTCTTACGACCTCCTCATCAATCAATTCTTCATGTACAGTTGGCCTGGACTCTGATGAGGAGAATTTAGAGAAACAGTAATTCACACATGACAATAATGTGATGGGTCCCCTTTTCTTGCCCCTCTTTACATTCCCCATATCATTATTTCTGACTAATCGAATAGGTGGCAGGTCACAGTATGTGAGATTCCTTATCCTTAAAACTTTGCTTTTGAACATATTGTGTATGTCTGAGTGTGGATGTATTAGAAAATTATTCAATTTCAGGGCTATCACAGTTGAGCCAGATCTTGCTGTCACCTTATGTTCATACACATGTGTTTTAAGCAAAGGGGAACATGTCAGGAATCCTGGCCCTTTCCTTTCCCCTTCCATTTTTAATCTAGAGTCGGAGACCAATTGGAACACCTCATTGCTGCCTGGTCTAAGATCAGTTAATAAGGTTTTTGTATTGACTGGGTATATCACTGGTCTGTATTCCTTACCACATTCTTTGAGCCATGGGGAAAACAAGAAAAAATGTTAGTTTGACTGTTTGGATTTATGTTCTTCCCTCCTTGTGGGGACAGAGTCAACCTCTGCCGGCTTCTATCTCACGATGGCGGAACTGAGATGTACCCTACGAAGAATAATGAATGAACCTACCTCTTCCCACTTACTGGTGCGAAGGCAGGAGCTGCTTCGTGTGTGAGCATTACACTAGCAACCAGTCACAGAACTATCCCTCAACAATTTTTTTGAATTTCAAAAATATACGTTATTCATAAAAAAATCTCCTTGTATATATACATTGTCACAAAAGCAGTTTGGTTCTTTACAGTTGCATATCAAATAAATAAACAAAAACATTGACTCTATCTAAAAAACCAAAGACCTCTCTTACACATACAACACAAATATTTAGATATATTTGAGGGAGTAGGAGAGTCCGTTTAGTGAATGGACCTCCATTTACCTTCAGCAGGAAGACCTCAGAGAGTGGTCTTTCTCCACTGCCCCTTGGTAGCAGCTGCCCCCCAGCTTTAGTGCGTCCCTCAGCACATAGTCCTGGACCTTGGAATGTGCCAGTCTGCAACACTCAGTCGGGGTCAACTCTCGGCTCTGGAAGATCAACAAGTTTTGGGAAGACCAAGGCATGTCTTTCATCAAGTTGATGTTCCTCCAGGCATAGATGATGTTTGTTTTGGTGCGTGCCCAAGGGAACAGACCGTAGAGCACAGTGTCCTGCATCACGGAGCTGTTCGGGATGAAATACGACAAGAACTATTGCGTCTTTCACCAGATGTCCTTTGCAAAGACACATTCCAGGAGGAGATGTGTGACAGTCTCTACCCCACCCGCCTCCCTGCAGCCGCACTGAAGGCAGCGTGTGGTGGTGCAGACCGAAGATAGAACAGTACAGCACAGAACAGGCCTTGAGCCCACGATGTTGTGCCGACCATTGATCCTCATGTATGCACCCTCAAATTTCTGTGACCGTATGCATGTCCAGCAGTCTCTTAAATGTCCCCAACGACCCTGCCTCCACAACTGCTGCTGGCAACGCATTCCATGCTCTCTCAACTCTGTGTAAAGAACCCACCTCTGGCATCCCCGCTATACTTTCCTCCAACCAGCTTAAAACTATGACCCCTCATGTTAGCCATTTCTGCCCTACCGACTAGGTGTATATGAAGGATCTCACAAGCAGTGCCCTTCTCACCAACAGCCAAGTGATGTCTTGGTGCTTGTTGGGAAATTCTGTTGATGTGGCATTCCGCCAAAGGACTTTGACAGTCTATTCTGGAATCACCGAAAGGACCCATCCTCTCCTTTTCCCACAGGATCTCAAGGAAGTGATATGCTAACCACTTTCTGATGGACTTGTGGTCAAAAGTGTTTCTCTTGGATATGGAACAGTCCAACTAATTGAAGGGTTCTGTGACATCAAGACCAGTCCCATCTTTTGCAACACTGGGGACAGGTAGAATCTCAGTACGTAGAGACACTTAGTATTTGCATATCGAGGGTCTGCGCACAGCTTCGTGCAGCTGCACACAAACGTGGCCATCAGGATGAGGGAGGCATTGGAAATCCACCGCCCCCCCAACCCCCCATCCCATCCCATTCCATCAAGGACATTGTCCAGAGCATCCCTGTCGACACGGTACATCTTTAATCTCCAGCTGAAGTGAAAGGTGGCTCGGGTCACGGTAACCACACACGTCTGGAATTGGGCCAGATCTGCGCCACAAACATACATCACCAACAGTACCTCTCACTTGATGACCAGATCTTTACCAGAAATGGAGAGTGAATGGGGCACCCAAATGCCTAATTTTTGCCTCAACTTGGCAGTATGCTCCTCCCATGTTTTTGTGCATGTCCTGATGATGCAGACTCCCTGTCACAGAGCCCTCACCCTCTCCACTCGGTAACACTGACTCCCTGTCACAGTGCCCTCACTCACCCTCTCCACTTGGTGATGCTGACTCCCTGTCACAGTGGCCTCACCCACCCTCTCCACTTGGTGATGCTGACTCCCTGTCACAGTGCCCTCACCCTCTCCACTCGGTAACACTGACTCCCTATCACAGTGGCCTCACCCACCCTCTCCACTTGGTGACACTGACTCCCTGTCACAGTGCCCTCACCCTCTCCACTCGGTAACGCTGACTCCCTATCACAGTGGCCTCACCCACCCTCTCCACTTGGTGACACTGACTCCCTGTCACAGTGCCCTCACCCTCTCCACTAGGTAAGGCTGACTCCCTATCACAGTGGCCTCACCCACCCTTTCCACTCGGTAACACTGACTCCCTGTCACAGTGCCCTCACCCTCTCCACTCGGTAACACTGACTCCCTGTCACAGTGCCCTCACCCTCTCCACTCGGTAACACTGACTCCCTGTCACAGTGCCCTCACCCTCTCCACTCGGTGACACTGACTCCCTGTCACAGTGCCCTCACCCACCCTCTCCACTGGGTGACACTGACTCCCTGTCACAGTGCCCTCATTAACCCTCTCCACTCGGTGACACTGACTCCCTGTCACAGTGCCCTCACCCACCCTCTCCACTCAGTGACACTGACTCCCTGTCACAGTGCCCTCATTAACCGTCTCCACCCAGTGATGCAGACTCCCTGTCAAAGTGCCCTCACCCACACTCTCCACTGGGTGACACTGACTCCCTGTCACAGTGCCCTCATTAACCGTCTCCACCCAATGATGCAGACTCCCTGTCACAGTGCCCTCACTCACCCTCTCCACTCGGTAACGCTGACTCCCTGTCACAGTGCCCTCACCCACCCTCTCCACTCGGTGACACTGACTTCCTGTCACAGTGCCCTCACCCTCTTCACTCGGTGACACTGACTCCCTGTCACAGTGCCCTCACCCTGTCCGCTCGGTGACACTGACTCCCTGTCACAGTGCCCTCACCCTCTCCACCCGGTGATGCTGACTCCCTGTCACAGTGCCCTCACTCACCCTCTCCACTCGGTAACGCTGACTCCCTGTCACAGTGCCCTCATTAACCGTCTACAGCCAGTGTCGCTGACTCCCTGTCACAGTGCCCTCACCCACCCTCTCCACTGAGTGATGCTGACTCCCTGTCACAGTGCCCTCACTCACCCTCTCCACTCGGTGATGTTGACTCCCTGTCACAGTGCCCTCATTAACCGTCTCCACCCAGTGATGCTGACTCCCTGTCACAGTGCCCTCACCCACCCTCTCCACTCGGTGACACTGACTCCCTGTCACAGTGCCCTCACCCTGTCCGCTCGGTGACACTGACTCCCTGTCACAGTGCCCTCACCCTCTCCACTGGGTGACACTGACTCCCTGTCACAGTGCCCTCACTAACCGTCTCCACCCAGTGTCGCTGACTCCATGTCACAGTGCCCTCACCCTCTCCACTCGGTGATGCTGACTTCCTGTCACAGTGCTCTCACCCTCTCCACTCGGTGATGCTGACTCCCTGTCACAGTGCCCTCACCCATCCTCTCCACTCGGTGACACTGACTCCCTGTCACAGTGCCCTCACCCACCCTCTCCACTGAGTGATGCAGACCCCCTGTCATAGTGCCCTCACCCTCTCCACTCGGTGACACTGACTCCCTGTCACAATGCCCTCACCCACCCTCTCCACTCAGTGACACTGACTCCCTGTCACAGTGCCCTCACTCACCCTCTCCACTCGGTGACACTGACTCCCTGTCACAGTGCCCTCACCCACCCTCTCCACTCAGTGACACTGACTCCCTGTCACAGTGCCCTCACTCACCCTCTCCACTCGGTGACACTGACTCCCTGTCACAGTGCCCTCACTCACCCTCTCCACTCGGTGACACTGACTCCCTGTCACAGTGTCCTCACCCTCTCCACTGGGTGACACTGACTCCCTGTCACAATGCCCTCACCCTCTCCACTCGGTGACACTGACTCCCTGTCACAGTGCCCTCACCATCTCCACTCGGTGACACTGACTCCCTGTCACAGTGCCCTCACCCTCTCCACTCGGTGACACTGACTCCCTGTCACAGTGCCCTCACCCTCTCCACTCGGTGACACTGACTCCCTGTCACAGTGCCCTCACCCTCTCCACTCGGTGACACTGACTTCCCGACACAGTGCCCTCACCCTCTCCACTCGGTGACACTGACTCCCTGTCACAGTGCCCTCACCCTCTCCACTTGGTGATGCTGACTCCCTGTCACAGTGCCCTCACCCTCTCCACTCGGTGACACTGATTTCCCGACACAGTGCCCTCACCCTCTCCACTCGGTGACACTGACTTCCCGACACAGTGCCCTCACCCTCTCCACTCGGTGACACTGACTCCCTGTCACAGTGCCCTCACCCTCTCCACTTGGTGATGCTGACTCCCTGTCACAGTGCCCTCACCCTCTCCACTCGGTGACACTGACTCCCTGTCACAGTGCCCTCACCCTCTCCACTCGGTGACACTGACTCCCTGTCACTGTGCCCTCACCCTCTCCACTCGGTGACACTGACTTCCCGACACAGTGCCCTCACCCTCTCCACTCGGTGACACTGACTCCCTGTCACAGTGCCCTCACCCTCTCCACTCGGTGACACTGACTCCCTGTCACAGTGCCCTCACCCTCTCCACTCGGTGATGCTGACTCCCTGTCACAGTGCCCTCACCCTCTCCACTCGGTGACACTGACTCCCTGTCACAGTGCCCTCACCCTCTCCACTCAGTGACACTGACTCCCTGTCACAGTGCCCTCACCCTGTCCGCTCGGTGACACTGACTCCCTGTCACAGTGCCCTCACCCTCTCCACTGGGTGACACTGACTCCCTGTCACAGTGCCCTCACTAACCGTCTCCACCCAGTGTCGCTGACTCCATGTCACAGTGCCCTCACCCTCTCCACTCGGTGATGCTGACTTCCTGTCACAGTGCTCTCACCCTCTCCACTCGGTGATGCTGACTCCCTGTCACAGTGCCCTCACCCATCCTCTCCACTCGGTGACACTGACTCCCTGTCACAGTGCCCTCACCCACCCTCTCCACTGAGTGATGCAGACCCCCTGTCATAGTGCCCTCACCCTCTCCACTCGGTGACACTGACTCCCTGTCACAATGCCCTCACCCACCCTCTCCACTCAGTGACACTGACTCCCTGTCACAGTGCCCTCACTCACCCTCTCCACTCGGTGACACTGACTCCCTGTCACAGTGCCCTCACCCACCCTCTCCACTCAGTGACACTGACTCCCTGTCACAGTGCCCTCACTCACCCTCTCCACTCAGTGACACTGACTCCCTGTCACAGTGCCCTCACTCACCCTCTCCACTCGGTGACACTGACTCCCTGTCACAGTGCCCTCACCCTCTCCACTCGGTGACACTGACTCCCTGTCACAATGCCCTCACCCTCTCCACTCGGTGACACTGACTCCCTGTCACAGTGCCCTCACCATCTCCACTCGGTGACACTGACTCCCTGTCACAGTGCCCTCACCCTCTCCACTCGGTGACACTGACTCCCTGTCACAGTGCCCTCACCCTCTCCACTCGGTGACACTGACTCCCTGTCACAGTGCCCTCACCCTCTCCACTCGGTGACACTGACTCCCTGTCACAGTGCCCTCACCCTCTCCACTCGGTGACACTGACTTCCCGACACAGTGCCCTCACCCTCTCCACTCGGTGACACTGACTCCCTGTCACAGTGCCCTCACCCTCTCCACTTGGTGATGCTGACTCCCTGTCACAGTGCCCTCACCCTCTCCACTCGGTGACACTGATTTCCCGACACAGTGCCCTCACCCTCTCCACTCGGTGACACTGACTTCCCGACACAGTGCCCTCACCCTCTCCACTCGGTGACACTGACTCCCTGTCACAGTGCCCTCACCCTCTCCACTCGGTGACACTGACTCCCTGTCACAGTGCCCTCACCCTCTCCACTCGGTGACACTGACTCCCTGTCACAGTGCCCTCACCCTCTCCACTCGGTGACACTGACTTCCCGACACAGTGCCCTCACCCTCTCCACTCGGTGACACTGACTCCCTGTCACAGTGCCCTCACCCTCTCCACTCGGTGATGCTGACTCCCTGTCACAGTGCCCTCACCCTCTCCACTCGGTGACACTGACTCCCTGTCACAGTGCCCTCACCCTCTCCACTCAGTGACACTGACTCCCTGTCACAGTGCCCTCACCCTGTCCGCTCGGTGACACTGACTCCCTGTCACAGTGCCCTCACCCTCTCCACTGGGTGACACTGACTCCCTGTCACAGTGCCCTCACTAACCGTCTCCACCCAGTGTCGCTGACTCCATGTCACAGTGCCCTCACCCTCTCCACTCGGTGATGCTGACTTCCTGTCACAGTGCTCTCACCCTCTCCACTCGGTGATGCTGACTCCCTGTCACAGTGCCCTCACCCATCCTCTCCACTCGGTGACACTGACTCCCTGTCACAGTGCCCTCACCCACCCTCTCCACTGAGTGATGCAGACCCCCTGTCATAGTGCCCTCACCCTCTCCACTCGGTGACACTGACTCCCTGTCACAATGCCCTCACCCACCCTCTCCACTCAGTGACACTGACTCCCTGTCACAGTGCCCTCACTCACCCTCTCCACTCGGTGACACTGACTCCCTGTCACAGTGCCCTCACCCACCCTCTCCACTCAGTGACACTGACTCCCTGTCACAGTGCCCTCACTCACCCTCTCCACTCAGTGACACTGACTCCCTGTCACAGTGCCCTCACTCACCCTCTCCACTCGGTGACACTGACTCCCTGTCACAGTGCCCTCACCCTCTCCACTCGGTGACACTGACTCCCTGTCACAATGCCCTCACCCTCTCCACTCGGTGACACTGACTCCCTGTCACAGTGCCCTCACCATCTCCACTCGGTGACACTGACTCCCTGTCACAGTGCCCTCACCCTCTCCACTCGGTGACACTGACTCCCTGTCACAGTGCCCTCACCCTCTCCACTCGGTGACACTGACTCCCTGTCACAGTGCCCTCACCCTCTCCACTCGGTGACACTGACTCCCTGTCACAGTGCCCTCACCCTCTCCACTCGGTGACACTGACTTCCCGACACAGTGCCCTCACCCTCTCCACTCGGTGACACTGACTCCCTGTCACAGTGCCCTCACCCTCTCCACTTGGTGATGCTGACTCCCTGTCACAGTGCCCTCACCCTCTCCACTCGGTGACACTGATTTCCCGACACAGTGCCCTCACCCTCTCCACTCGGTGACACTGACTTCCCGACACAGTGCCCTCACCCTCTCCACTCGGTGACACTGACTCCCTGTCACAGTGCCCTCACCCTCTCCACTTGGTGATGCTGACTCCCTGTCACAGTGCCCTCACCCTCTCCACTCGGTGACACTGATTTCCCGACACAGTGCCCTCACCCTCTCCACTCGGTGACACTGACTTCCCGACACAGTGCCCTCACCCTCTCCACTCGGTGACACTGACTCCCTGTCACAGTGCCCTCACCCTCTCCACTTGGTGATGCTGACTCCCTGTCACAGTGCCCTCACCCTCTCCACTCGGTGACACTGACTCCCTGTCACAGTGCCCTCACCCTCTCCACTCGGTGACACTGACTTCCCGACACAGTGCCCTCACCCTCTTCACTCGGTGACACTGACTTCCCGACACAGTGCCCTCACCCTCTCCACTCGGTGACACTGACTCCCTGTCACAGTGCCCTCACCCTCTCCACTCGGTGACACTGACTCCCTGTCACAGTGCCCTCACCCTCTCCACTCGGTGACGCTGACTCCCTGTCACAGTGCCCTCACCCTCTCCACTCGGTGACACTGACTCCCTGTCACAGTGCCCTCACCCTCTCCACTCGGTGACACTGACTCCCTGTCACAGTGCCCTCACCCTCTCCACTCGGTGACACTGACTCCCTGTCACAGTGCCCTCACCCTCTCCACTCGGTGACACTGACTCCCTGTCACAGTGCCCTCACCCTCTCCACTCGGTGACACTGACTCCCTGTCACAGTGCCCTCACCCTCTCCACTCGGTGACACTGACTCCCTTTCACAGTGCCCTCACCCTCTCCACTCAGTGACACTGACTCCCTGTCACAGTGCCCTCACCCTCTCCACTCAGTGACACTGACTCCCTGTCACAGTGCCCTCACCCTCTCCACTCAGTGACACTGACTCCCTGTCACAGTGCCCTCACCCTCTCCACTCGGTGACACTGACTCCCTGTCACAGTGCCCTCACCCTCTCCACTTGGTGATGCTGACTGCCGGTCACAATGCTCTCACCTAATCCTCTCCACATTAGATTAGAGATGCACAGATAACGAACGCACAGCAAATAAAACCAAACAGCAAGGAACCTATACAGAACTGACTGATGCAATACAAATACAATATCTGAAAGCAACTGAGAATCGTTAATACTGCAGGGTGATGACTTGTCATCAAAAACTGATGAGACATCATCAAACTGAAATGTTAACTATTTCTGTCGCCATAAATGACCATGAGACATAACAGCAGATGTAGGCCATTCAGTCTTTTGAGTTTGTTACAACATTCACCGAGATCTGGTTAACCTGATAATCCTCAACTCCAATTTCCTGGCTTTGCTCCAGAACCTTTGAATCCCTTACAGATTAAACAATGGTCAATCTCAACCCTGAATATACTTAATGACCTACCCTCAACATCCCTCTGCAATAAAGAATTCCATGAATATACTGCCCCCTCAGAGAAGTTCTTCCTCATCTTAGTCTTAAATGTGTGACCCCTTACTCTGAAATGATGCCCTCTGGTTCTAGACTCTTCCACAAGCCCTAACAAGCTCCCTAAGAATATTTTACTTTTCAATAAGGGCACCTCTCATTCTTCTAAAGTAGAGGCCAAAACATCCAAACCTCTGCTTAACAGAAAGCCCCTTCATATCCAGTGTTCATCTGGTGAACCTCCTCTGGATTGCCTCCTATGCCAATATATCTTTCCCTAGATAAGGAAAGAAAAAAGTGATTCGCAGTATTCTGAGTGCAGCCTAAATTGTACCTTGTGCATTTTTTATTTTAGCAAGAGTGCCCTATTTTTACACTCCATTCCCTTTGAAACAAAGGCCAACATTCCAATTGTCTTCCCTATCACCCAATGAACTTGGGGGGTTAGCTTTTTGTGATGCTACCCGACTTGCTGAATATTTCCAGCATAGTTTGGTTTTCCAGCATCTGTCCTACTTTGATGTTGTGCTTGTTTTATAGAGAACAACCTAAACAGAATCAAATAGGTCTACTGCAACTGTTTCAACTAGTAAAACTCACCCAGTCTCCCACCTAGTATAGTGCTAACTCACCTGTGGAATCTTTATACATCCAGGAATCGTCGGTCCTGTGGAGGAACTGATCTGTGCCATCAGGTTGGTCTCCAAAGCCTGATTTCTTGTGTTTTGTTGGTGCCCGACGCAACGTTTTCCTGCCAAGCTGTATCCGACTCTTCTGAGCACAGCTGTCCAGTGTGGTAACGGGCTGAGGGAGAGATATTGGGAAAGATTGCTGTCGAGATTCAAGTTCAATTTTATCATTGTACTCATTGCCGTGTTATTTTGTACTCATTGCCGTGAAGGGCATTAATGTGAACACCATATCACATTTCTCAATTAAACATCAACATCAGGCACTAACGCAGGAAACAATGTTAAAGACACATAAGGGATCTTTGGCTTTATGGAAACATGAAGTACAGTTAAGAACTTATGGTAAATCTCAGCTGAGGGACTGTGATTGATTCTGGGAATCACATTTTAGGGAGGACGTCATGACCTTAGGGAGGGTGTAGGTAAGATTTATTACAGCAGGCTGACTGGGTGTATATGAAGGATCTCACAAGGGATGAGATATTTCTATAACAAGAAGAGAATGGATTTTGCTAGATTGAACAGAATGTTAAGAGAAGATCTGAAGATTTAGAAAAGTCCAAAACCATGAACAGCTTTGAGGAAATAAACAGGGAGAAACTCTTCAGTGGCAGAGTTGTCAGAAACAATAGGGGATACGTTTATAGGCTGGGCAATTAGAGGTGACACAATGCAAGCATTTGTAAATAGTGAATTATGATCATCAGCAATCCTGTGCATTGCCTGACAAGGTAGTGCAAGTAGGTTCAAAAGAGGCTTGAATAGATATATGAAGGGAAATCATTCACCAGGCTGTGGGGAGAGAGAGAGAGAGACAAGTGGGTTTACTTGATATTCTCATTCAAGCAGCTTGCACATACTTGGTGGCTGCTTTTGCATAATCTTGTAATTTTGTATTTCTCAACAAAAAAAAAACTAGCAAATACAGTGCTTTTCATGACCACTGGACATCTCAAAATACTTTCCAGCCAATTAAGTACTTCGGAAGTACAGTCACCATTATAGTAGATAATATCTGCACAGCAAGATCCCACAAAAAATAACATAGGACAACTATCAGAGAATCTGTGCTTTCCATGTTGATTGAGGGATAAATAACAACCAGGAGACTGGGCAAAATTACCCTGCTCTTCTTCAATATGGTACAACAAATTTCATTTCCATCTAACCCAACAGGTACCCTCACACACTGCAGCACTGCCTCAGTACTGCAGCAGAGGGTTAACTTTGCTGTTGGTTCTCAAGGTCTACAGGAGAACTTGATTCCAGACCGAGTGATGCAGGAAGCATTCCACTAGAAACATTCACAATTCCTGACTGGTTAATGGAAAGAGTTTGACTTCCTGGAAGCACTGCACCTTGCCAATCTTTGGAGGTGGATTTGGATCCAGAGGTTAAAAGAAAAATGTTAACCTCTGTATCAGCCGGTCTCTAATTTAAAAATAACAACTAAATGCTTTAGGTATACTTAATTGCTTACTGTATTAGATAGTCAGCCTTTTCTACATTTCAACTGCAACTTACAATGTTTGCCCTCCTCCATAGGGTCAGTCACTGAACTACCTTCTAATGATTAGTGTAAGATCTAACTCATCACTCTCTTTTCCAACTTACTCAGTAAATGCATTACTTAGTGCTGATCTACATAGACATGAAGAAGTGTTGCCAACTTTGATTAGTCTATAGTCTTCAAAGAATAATTTCCATAACATTGTTCTTGTGCGATGCCCATGGCAATCATTGGGACATTTGGAAGAAAAGTGTATCTGTCTTTCATTTATTTTGGTCACTTTTGTTTATTGGTTCTCAAAGTAGTGGAGACAGGAAAAGGTGGGGTTGGAGGTAGAACATTCTGTCCAGGAAGACATTCAATCAGAGTGGGGCTCAGTTAACTTAACTCAGCAGGTCATCAACTAGGACACCGTAGATTGGAGGTGGGTGACTTCAGCTATAGTTTCTGCTCATGATCCTACTACAGTTCAATAGATATGGAAATTGTTAATAGAAATTTTTGTTTTACTTTGGACCCTCTAGAATAACATCATGGTGTGCCTGCTTCCTGTGCGCACGCACACACTCACACTTGAAGAATGGGCAATGCACTGGAGGGCCTCTCCTATACATGCACTTGACCATCTTGAAAAAGAATAGGAAGGGAGAAAAATTGAAATAAATAAAGCCCATCTTCTTCCACTATGTCCAATTTAAGGATTGCTTTTCTGTTCAATTATGCATGAGGATCTCATTAGCTCTGCATGTACCTGCAAGTCCACATGCCACTTGAGACTTGTTTCTCAGTTTCACTGCTTTTAAAGAGAAAAAAAATGGAAAAGACACCATTCTTAGCCATCAAGTACCTCACAGTTACCAAACATAGTATACAGTTAGCACAATTACAGGATTTTACTGCCTGTCTGGGCTTTCCTCTCAGGACTGATGCTCAACAAGTGTATACAAAGAAATGATTTTGTGCTGTTTCCAGATACCCTCACTTACCTCCAAAAATGAGAATCCCTGGGAAGGTGGACAATTTTGTGTAGATGGATCAGTGGACTGGAGACTGTCTGTATCATCTGGCGATTCCAATTCATAACTTGAAAGGCCATAATTGATATTTCTTGGATCCTGAAAGAAGCTCGGCTGCTCACTGGAAGGGGTCATCTCTGACTGTGAGGATACTGATGCTTGACTTTGTACATGTTCCTTTCTGGGGGATGCAGCCAGAATGGAACTGGGTTCCTTGCAGGGTGACAATGCCTGATAGCTGCAATTCAAGAAAAAGAAAACTGGTCTAAGAGATTTATTGAGCTTCTGTTTATGCAGCTAGGTTGCAGGAAATCCTTTACTCTTTTTTAATCCATCAGTTTGCAATTTAAGTATATTCCTGCCTTTTCAGACAACAACAAATCTCGAAAGGGAGTGAAAGCTTTGGGAAGCTCTTCATGACTTGTGCTTCTGTAACACATTTCCCATTAGTTTAGTTTTAAGACAATACTCCAAAATGGAGTTTATCTCTGCAATCTTTTTGAGAATTATTTCACAAACAGTAAAGTGACCTTTAGGCTTTCTCTCCATCCATATACTGTTTACTCTGCTAACCTGGATGTTGATCCTTAGTTAGGTATGTCATCATGGTTGCCAGCAATCAGTCATTCCTCAGACAAGTGGTCATTCTACAAGTACAGGCCTGGAGTGGCAGCAGGACATTCGGATGTGGAGGATTATTACAGCCAAACCTGATCACCAGCTTCACTTCATTTAAGAAGAAGAATTATATTTTCCCCTTATGAAAATTACAACCAAAACCTGGAATCCTAACTTGGTTTCTCATGACTTCTTGCTCAGGGTGTTGTTGGAGCAACTCAGGCATTTACACCAAGATCAAATCAAAAATATTATCGTTTGTTTGACTTAATGCCTGAGGTTTTTTTTAAAAATTCATTCTAAAGGGGTGAGCATTGTTGGCTAGGCAACATTTAAGGCCTAGACCTAATTTTGACAACTATAAGTTACTGGGAGTCGAACCAAGACATTTTGAGGACTGCACTCCAGTTCCACCTCACTTCACTCACGTAAAATTCATCAACAAGGAGATCCAACTACATTATATTGTTGGTCACTGTGTTACTGGTGATGCTGGATTACTGCATTTCTTATTGACAGAGAGCTCCATTAACTCACAGGAGGTTATACAGGAATGGTGCACATTAGTAGGAGATACTCAAAATACACAGAGCAACTTCCCCAAAAATGCTTGGGAAGGTTCAATCACAGGGATGACCAGAGGAAAGTCATCCTGTAAACAGAATGGACAGAAACTGCAAGGAGCTGCTCCTCAAACGTGAGACTGGTTCTCTCTCAAGTTTACGTTCATAGGCTCATGGTAACCACCAGCAGATAACGTAGGAGAGAAGCTGCATAGGAGTTGAACACTGGCTGTAAGCAAGGCTGCGGGGCCAGAGGTAGTGCGACTTCCACAGGCAGAGGATGCGAGGCTGGAGGGTGTGGGGTCATCAAGGCCTGAGGCAGTGTCGGTTGTTAAGAGTGAGGCTGGGAGCCCATGTGGCAGAGAGACTGGGGGCTGGGGAGTAAGTGAGGCTGCAAACAGGACAGAGGAGCTGCAAAGGAAAGAGAGGGAGAGAGCATTTTCAAATCTTTCAAAAACAGAATATTCAGTGAATTGGCATCAGAAAACTTTAAAGTCATGTGTAATTAACTCATTGTTAATGAAAACGAAATGAGTCTTTAGCATAAGCCTGCAGACGTTCAGAAGCTATGATATGGGGAAGAAATGCAATTAACGCTATTGTAACAAACATGGTGTCAACTCATTAATTTATAATACTGAACAGTTTTATTTAATAAAGATTTGCATTTATGCGATTTCACATTTCAAAGGGATCACATCCTGTGAATTACTTTAAATGCACTGTATCTGAGATAAACATGCAAGTGTTTAGTGTAACCCTCATCAGTCAATGGAAAGCACGTTTAGGTTGCTGCCTTTTATACTTCAAAAGGTCATAGAGTCATAGAGATGTACAGCATGGAAACAGACCCTTCAGTCCAACCCGTCCATGCCGACCAGATATCCCAACCCAATCTAGTCCCACCTGCCAGCACCTGGCCCATATCCCTCCAAACCCTTCCTATTCATATACCCATCCAAATGCCTCTTAAATGTTGCAATTGTACCAGCCTCCACCACTTCCTCTGGCAGCTCATTCCATATACGTATCACCCTCTGCGTGAAAGAGTTGCCCCTTAGGTATCTTTTCCCTCTCACCCTAAACCTATGCCCTCTAGTTCTGAACTCCCCAACCCCAGGGAAAAGATGTTGCCTATTTATCCTATCCATGCCCCTCATAATTTTGTAAACCTATATAAAGGTCACCCCTCAGCCTCCGACGCTCCAGGGAAAACAGCTCCAGCCTGTTCAGCCTCTCCCTGTAGCTCAGATCCTCCAACCCGGGCAACATACTTGTAAATCTTTTCTGAACCCTTTCAAGTTTCAGAACATCTTTCCGATAGGAAGGAGATCAGAACTGCATGCAATATTCCAACAGTGGCCTAACCAATGTCCTGTACAGCCGCAACATGACCTCCCAACTCCTGTACTCAATACTCTGACCAATAAAGGAAGGCCATACCAAACACCTTCTTCACTATCCTATATACCTGCGACTCCACTTTCAAGGAGCTATGAATCTGCACTCCAAGTTCTCTTTGTTCAGAACACTCCCTAGGACCTTACCATTAAGTGTATAAGTCCTGCTAAGATTTGCTTTCCCAAAATGCCTTGTCCTGCACCTCGCATTTATCTGAATTAAACTCCATCTGCCACTTCTCAGCCCATTGGCCCATCTGGTCAAGATCCTGTTGTAATCTGAGGTCACCCTCTTCACTGTCCACTACACCTCCAATTTTGGTGTCATCTGCAAACTTACTAACTGTATCTCTTATGCTCGCATCCAAATCATTTATGTAAATGACAAAAAGTAGAGAGCCCAGCACCGATCCTTGTGGCACTCCACTGGTCACAGGCCTCCAGTCTGAAAAACAACCATCCACCACCACCCTCTGTCTTCTACCTTTGAGCCAGTTCTGGATCCAAATGGCTAGTTCTCCCTGTATTCCATGTGATTTAACCTTGCTAATCAGTCTCCCATGGGGAACCTTGTTGAACGCCTTACTGAAGTCCATATAGATCACATCTATTGCTCTGC
The DNA here is from genome assembly GCF_037043375.1 of Chiloscyllium plagiosum. Classification (NCBI taxonomy): domain Eukaryota; kingdom Metazoa; phylum Chordata; class Chondrichthyes; order Orectolobiformes; family Hemiscylliidae; genus Chiloscyllium; species Chiloscyllium plagiosum. Next base: position 21,977,295 of record NW_028270162.1, on the reverse strand, counting down.
CCTCATCAATCTTCTTTGCTACTTCACCAAAAAACTCAATCAATTTTGTGAGAAATGATTTCCCACGCACAAAGCCATGTTGACTATCCCGAATCTGTCCTTGACTTTCCAAATACATGTACATCCTGTCCCTCAGGATTCCCTCCAACAACTTGCCCACCACCAAGGTCAGGCTCACTGGTCTATAGTTCCCTGGCTTGTCCTTACCACCCTTCTTAATCAGTGGCACCACGTTTGCCAACCTCCTGTGTCAGTTTCTTTTTAAACAGCATTTGATGTGAATTTATGTCTGCAATCTTTAAATAGTGATTGTCTGGAAATTAACGTTTCCTTCTATGTTGTGGCTTTAAGTTTAATGGAGCAACGATGTGGGCACTGATGAATTCTTTTAAGTCTACTTCGGTGAGAGAGTCCAAATACCCCAAACAGCAGCCCAAATACAGCAGGTAACAGGAGTACATCACCTAATGAAGGAGGTGGGGAGAATGAAAAAACAGCTCCTGAAAATCAAAAGTAATCCTCAAGAGAATGTCAAGAGGATCTAAATAGGAGCCTTCAAAGTGAAAGTATTTTGATTGCTGGTAGTAATGACAATAAAGCTGGTCTACTGCCCGCCCACCAATAACTAGGTCAGCAGAGTAAGAACACTTGAGCAAACCAAGATTACTATTAGAATCAGGTCATAGCTGCCCATGATTGTTTCACTACAAGATAGGACTTCGATCGCGACTGATGTTTTGCTGTTCCAAACTTTCAGGTATTTGAGCAACTGCTTTTTTTGAGCTCTTACTTTTCTTGCTGGCTTTGTTTGTGCTCCAGGTATTTGCAGTACCCATCATGCTCTTCATTTACGCTGGACCCTCTCTCTTCATATGTGCCATATTGTTCTCTCTCATCGGAACTGCAAAACTGGTCTCTGTCTTGTACTAGGGCATCGGTGTCCTTTGCCTTTGTAGAGGGGCTTACACAGCATTGCGTCACCCTTTCCTGAAATACAGATGGAGAGGATTAGAACAGAAAGCACTAAAATACACCATTGTTTTAAATGATGATTACAACATAAAACATAGGACATTCAGCACAACAGGTTCATGCCGGTTTTGTCCCTTCATGGGGAGATGCACCTCCATGACATATTCTGACAGCATCAGGCCCAGTCTCTGCAATTCTACAACTGGGGAGCACTTGTTTGGTACTGATGTAAGTGCCAATTGACCAGAGAATGAAGAGCTCCCTTCTGAAGCACACAGTACAATTCCCACAAAGTGCTTACAAGACCCTTATCTTCAATTCAGATTCATCAGGAGTGGGATGTGAAGTAGATTGGAGAGGATATGTAGCTTTTTAAAAAAAATTTACAAGAGGATGGCTGAATAGAGCAGAATTGTGATTTGAATATCTAAAAATGCAACACAGGAGCCATATTGTTATCAAACTCATGTTCATTTGCAAAACCCAATAAGAATGAACACAATGCGATACTAAGAAAGGCACCATTCATTAAATAGTTATCTACCTATTATGTACATATCAATTTATACAGAGGCTAGCATCTGCAAATGGTTGGTTAGTTGCAAAAATTTCTCTTTTACTCAGTGTGCATTGGGTCATGTCTTCCCTACACTTTTCTGTCATCCCTTCTCTTCACACTGCAAGGAAGTTTGCACATACAGATACAACAGTATCCTGAATCCCTGAGTAAGTGGCATTGGCTTTCTGTTATTTCCTTTACCTTAGATCACTTGTGAATCATAACCTTCCACAGACCCCTTGGCTTCCCAGGTGGTCGGACCCTAATTCCATCAGGTTAGTTCCATTTTCCCTTCAGAGTTTAAAACCAGATAAAGCAGAAATCAAAGTTTAAAAGAACTCTTGACACTAAGACTTCATTGAAATCATACTCCCAACATCTTTGACTCACTCAATTATATAGACAGGCAGTACTGGATACAAATTCCTCCCTGGTTTTGCATTTGCAGTTTCAGTCAGAAATATATATTTTGGACTAGTGTACAGTGATCTTGTGGCAGTATCACCTGGGAGCCAGGAGACCAGGTTCAAGTCCCAAAAGTGTGTAATAACATCTCTGAATGGGTTGATTAGAATTAATATTTACATAGGTCACACAGCTGTATAACTTGAGGACATGAAACATGTTTGAATTATTTCCTTAGTTGACACAGTATATCCCCAAAATCTTTTGTTTATCATCTTAAATAACTAAAGCCAAATCTTTCCAAAACATCGGACATTTACTGTTTCAATCAGCCAATGTCAGTCTGCTAACTATCTTACATTTAGTGATTTCTGCTTTTGTTTTGGAACGGAGGCCCAACCAGCATGGGAACAAGACCTGACCCCACGGTAACCTGCCTTTGAGAAGGGCTGACCAAACTGGTCACATGACCCTCCCCCACCCCCAGTTCAAGGCTGTGACTGGTGCCTAGGATTGACTAGAAGTAGACACATACCCAGGAAATGTTGGAGATGCACTGGACTTCAGGTGAGACTGCAATTTTGGGGGTTTCAAGTCCCCCCTCACCACCACATATCCTGGCAAATATTGAAAACAAGATGGCTGACCTCAAAGCAAGATTCAACATTCAAAGGGAATTGAGAGATGGTGTGTGTTCTGTTTCACAGAGACAAGGCTCACTCCTGCTACACCGGGCTGTGCCTTGCAACCGGAGGGTTGCTCAGCTCACTGAATGGACTGCTCAGTGTCCTCGGTCAAGGCAAGAGGCAGTGGGGTTTGCCTCCCAATCAACACCTCCAGGTGCTCAGACATGGCAAACCTGTGAGTTACTGCTCCCCAGACCTAGAATATTTAATAGTGAAGAGCCGTCCCTCCCATCGGTCACATGAGTTCACCTCCACTAACCTGACAGCAGTCTACATCCCACCCCAAGCACAAGTGAAGAATGCACTTGATAAAATATCCTATGCTACACACAGTCTTGCCATGGAATACCCTGAAACCTTGTTCATCATAGTCGGTGACTTCAACCATGTCAACCACAAGTGCTACCAAAATACCATTGAAACCTTGACTGTCCCACCACAGGTTCAAACATCTTTGACCATTGCTACACAGTCAAAGATGAAACTTTATTGCTGGAACAGCATAGCAGGTCAGGCAGCATACAGGGAACAGGAGATTCGACGTTTCGGGCACAGGCCCTTCTTCAGGAATTCCATTCCTGAAGAAGGGCCTGTGCCCGAAACGTCGAATCTCCTGTTCCCTGGATGCTGCCTGACCTGCTGTGCTGTTCCAGCAATAAAGTTTCAACTTTGATCTCCAGCATCTGCAGACCTCACTTTCTCCACACAGTCAAAGATGCCTACCAGGCCATTCACCATCCGTATTTTGGACAATCAGATCATAATGCTGTGCTCTTCCTCCTGGCTGACAAGCAGAAACTAAACGAGATGGCCCAGTACAGAAATTAGTGGATGAAACAGAAGGGTTTCTATGGTGCTGCTTTAGAGTCTGGTCAATATTCAAGGACTTAGTGGCCAACATAAACAAATATGCCTCTACTGTCATTAGTAAGTGTGTAGAAGACTGTGAGCCAAAGAAGTTAACCTGAATGTTGCCCAAACAGAAACCATGGATGAACTGGGAGATTCATTCCCTGCTGAAGTCCAGATCTGAGGCGTTCCAAGTCAAGCAACTCTGACCTATAAAGGAGATAGGGGTATGAACTTCAGCAGGCCATCAGAAACTCCAAAATGCAATACCAAATGGAGCTCAAGTCCCAGACTAACCACACAGACACCTGCCATTTGTGGAAAGGTTTACACGATAGAACAGGCTACAAAGTGACGTCAAACAGAATCACAGGCAACATTACATCTACGCGAAGTGCTCAATGTATTCTATGCGAACTTTGAACAGAAGGTCAATGAAATGATGTTACCTATCCCAACAGTCGCAGATGCACCTGTACCCACTGTCACTGCCAGAGAGGTCAGATCGGCCTTCTTGAGTGAACTCATGGAAGGCAACTGGCCCAGATGGAGTCTCCAACATGCACTCAGATTGTGTGAACCAGCTAGGAGGAATATTTGCTAATATCTTTAACCTCTCCTTACTTTGGTCTGAATTCCCTACCAGCCTCAAGAAGACTGCTATCATCCCAGTGCCAAAGTCATGCAACGTGCCTCAATGACTACCGACTGATAGCTCTGACCTCCATCATTATGGTGGAGTCATAGAGTCCCTACAGTTTGGAAGCAAACCATTTGGCCCAACAAGTCCACACTGACCCTCCAAAGAGTATCCCAACTAGACCCATTCCCCTATTACTTCTACGTTTTCCCCTGACTAATGCACCTAATCTACAAATCCCTGAACATCATGGGCAATTTAGCATGGCCAATTCACCTAATCTGCACATCTTTGGACTGTGGGAGGAAACCGGAGCACCAGGAGGAAACCCATGCAGACACGGGAAGAATGTGCAAATTCCACACAGACACAGTTGCCTGGGGCTGGAAGTGCTTCAAGAGGTTAGCCATCTCTCACATCAACTCCAGCTCTCACCTTGCCTCGATCCCTTGCAATTCAGCTATCAGTGCAAAAGGTCCACAGAAGGTGCCATCTTCTTGGCCCTACCCTCATCCCTGAAACATCTGGATAACAAGGATACCTATGTCCATCTCCTACTTATCAACTACAGCTCTACCTTCAATATCATAATTTCAAACAAACTCCGAGACCTAGGTCTCACCTCCCCTTTGTAACTGGATATTTGACTTCCTGACCCACAGACCGCAATCAGTTAGAATAGGCAACAACATCTCCTCTATGATAATCCTCATCACCAGTGCCCCACATTGCTGCGTACTCAGTCCCCCATTACATTCCTTACATACTCATGACTGTGTAGTCAAATTTGCCCAACCCCATTTATAAATTTACTGATGAAACCACTGTTGTAGATTGTCTCATCATTGTTTGAGATCCAAAGTGCAGGAAATAGCTTCAGTGCTTAGCGGTATGGTGTACAGAAAACATCAAATGGTCAGTAAAATGAAGGAGCTGGTCACTGACTTTAGGAAGTGGAGTGGAGGGCATATATCAATGGTGGTGAGGTGGAGATGGTCAATAGCATGGAGTTCCTGGGAGTGATGATCACCAAAAATCTGTCCTGGTCCATCCACGTTTACGTGATGGTCAAGAAAGAACAACATCACCTCTGCTTTCTCAGGAGGCTAAGGAAATTTAGCATGTCCACAAAGATTCTTACCAATTTTCAGAGATGCACCATTGAAAGCATCCTATCTGGATGCATTGTAGTGAGGTTTGACAACTGCTCTCCCCAAGACCATAAGAAATTAGAGTTGTGAACACAGCCGTCCATCACACAAAGCAGCCTTCCACCCGTTGACCCTGTCTACACTTCCCACTGCCTCGGGAAAACAACTAACATAATCAAAGACCCCTCCCATCCTGGTTATGGTCTCTTCTACCCTCTTGTGTCGGGCAGAAGATATAAAAGTTTGAAAAAAACACACACACACACACAAACAGATTCAAGAACAGACTCATCCCCGCTGTTATCAGACTTCTGAATAGACCTCTCAAATGTTATAGTTGATCCCCCTTTGCTCTTTGCTGCTGTAACACTGTATTCTGCACTCTGTTCTGCTACCCTGGTGCACTTTGTATAGTATGATCGGCCTGTAGAGCTCGCAAAACATTTTTCACTGTATCTCAATATGTGACAACAATCAATCAAATCAAGTCCAATCAGATCTCCAGCATCCATTTTTGTTTTTATTTTATTCTTACATTTTGTTCTTCTGTCAACATGAATTGCCACAGTTGCAAAGTCAAATAGATTCCAGTGAAGCTTTAATATGAGTCACTGAATCCTTGCAAAGCCAGCTCTTGAAATGTCTACAGGCAAGAACACCAACAGGCCACAAGAGGGAGAATGCATACTGCAAAGACCTCATTAAACAGTGAAGTTTTCCCAAAGAGACCTCAGCTTCTGGAACCACTTGTGCATCCATTTTAAAGATCCTAATAAAGGGCTTGGAGCCATGCCTGGACACATGCTTGACTTTCTACTTTATTAGCATTTCATTTTAAGGCAGCCATGAATCAGGATTAGTCTCATCTTTGGAATGAGAAGACAGAGAACCAAAAGCAAAACAGGAGTAAAATTTGAAATATTAGTGTATTTTCAGGAGTCTGCCTGTGAAGTATCGCCATAACAATAGGTAAATGGTCAACATGATTTGAGTAAAGAGAGACTTGCATTCATTACACCTTTCAGAGCATCAAGATATTCAAAAGTGCTGTGCCGATAATCATGCAGTTATGAAGTGTACTCATTGTTGTAATGTCAAGAATGTAGAAGCCAATTTGCACACAACAAAACCCCACTCGTGGCAAAGAGATAATGACCAGTTTCATGTTTATAAAAGGGAAATACCCTCCACAATAAATAACCTTAACTTTCAAAACAGACAAAATAGACTGTGGAACTCCCTCTGCGGGTTACTTGGAATTTTAGGAAATATTTACCTAAGTTCTACATGTTAAGCGTTCTAGTTGAGCTAAAACTAAAGACATTTCCAATATCCTTTTTCAACAATGAAAAGAACAGGTGTAACAGTCAAACAGGGAGGGGAAGGAAAACAATATACAGCAATGTGGACATGTCAGTGATTTTAATTACTGACTGATATCGAGATCATTTCCATCAAGTAACATAAATCAGCATTATAGAGTCAGAGAGATGTACAGCATGGAAATAGACCCTTCAGTCCAACCCGTCCATGCCGACCAGATATCCCAACCCAATCTAGTCCCACCTGCCAGCACCCGGCCCATATCCCTCCAAACCCTTCCTATTCATATGCCCATCCAAATGCCTTTTAAATTTTGCAATTGTACCAGGCTCCACCACATCCTCTAGCAGCTCATTCCATGCACGTATCACCCTCTGCGTGAAAAAGTTGCCCCTTAGGTCCCTTTTATATCTTTTCCCTCTCACCCTAAACCTATGCCCTCTAATTCTGGACTCCCCCACTCCAGGGAAAAGACTTTGTCTATTTACCCTATCCATGCCCCTCATAATTTTGTAAGCCTCTATAAGGTCACCCCTCAGCCTCCGACGCTCCAGGGAAAATAGCCCCAGCCTGTTCAGCCTCTCCACATAGCTCAAATTCTCCAACCCTAGCAACATCCTTGTAAATCTTTTCTGAACTCTTTCAAGTTTCACAACATCTTTCCGATAGGAAGGAGACCAGAATTGCAAGCAATATTCCAACAGTGGTCTAACCAATGTCCTGTACATCTGCAACATGACCTCCCACCTCCTGTACTCAATACTCTGACCAATAAAGGAAAGCATACCAAACGCCTTCTTCACTATCCTATCTACCTGCGACTCCACTTTCAAGGAGCTATGAACCTGCACTTCAAGTTCTCTTTGTTCAGCAACACTCCCAAAGCATTAAAGAAGGTTAAAAAAAAAACTACAATGGAAGTTTTGTAAAAAGGACAAGGAAATGGAGAACAAGAAAGATTGGGTCACATTTAAGATTAAAACACCAACAATGTCTTAGCTTACGATTTTCCATTTTTGGGTGGTTCTGAGCTAAAGAGAAAGGGTGGGGTGAACTTGTGGAGTGACTGGTTTGATACCATAGGAAGGATAAATCCCAGTACGGTGACAGGCTGGAACTAGAAAGCTCTCAATCTTTTTATCACAACTGGCACAGAGTAAACATTCAAAAATTCAGTGGCACAGCAGGATCTGTGAAAATGTCCACATCCACAAGAGCTCCAACTCTAGGCTCCATGTTTAAATGCCATACTGTAAATGTAACTGAGCGCTGAAGGTTTTAAATGAAACATTTAGTCCACTCATCCATCGTGGGTGACAACTGTACAGGTTTAAATATTTATTTGTATTAACCACCACACAACTCTCAACCGGCAATAAAATTCTTGACTGATGATCACTTTTTGCTGATATCAACTTCTGATTACACTCAGTGAGATCAATGCAGTGTCAGATGGAAGCTCATTTTCATGTAGCTTCAATTCCTTAAGCAACTACATGGTTTTTAAAAAAAAACACTTAATCATAAAGCACCAGCTTATATCCTGGCTATTTCTAAATTCGTTTTGAGAATATTCCTTTCAAAACGGGAGGGGAACTATAATTTAAAGGATGACATTTCTTCTATAATTGTAGTTGCCTAGCTTTTTTTGGAGCATTACAGGGATAATAATATACTGGCCGAAGGGAATGTACCATATTATAGGCAACAAGTGAGATTGCTGAAAAACCCAAGGAAGGTGACAAACAACAAACACAATGAGCTGGGTTTTGCCTTTCTGACACTGAGCAAGTCTGCATCAGAAAGCCAAAAATGAAGGTGGGGACCATAAGTTCCAAATCATCAGTCAATTGCTGCTGGCATCCATTTTGACTGGAACAAGAAGCATGATAGGTCGTGACACAATAGCCACAAAAAAAAACTACCAGTTTGAGCATTTTAGAATTCCTGCCTCGGTATTGAACATTCCCAGGTTTGTGATCTTCAGTGAGATGAATCAGTGGGATTTGTGTCTGTGCATGTCCATGTCCTGAAGCTTGAAATACATCACAGTAATTGGATTGTGAACCTAGGGGAGGCCCGTTGTGGAACATAGAACCTTGTGGCAGCTAAGTTTAAACAGCCTTGCAAACATCATATGTTGTAATCTAGTGCAGCACAGTTACACACTCTAAAAAGAGCAATTGTACCGTAACAGAACTCCTAAGAGCCGGTAGGCCTTGATGTTTTTGACAGCATATCCTAGCTGTCGCCTGAGGGAATGACTGGAACAGGTGAAAGAGGTAGTTACACATTGATCAGGATAGAGGTATGGGCAGGATCAGACTGCCTAGTTGCCTAGGCTATTGGGCCACTCCCTCCTGAGATATTTGTAATGTGGTATTAGCACAATGGCAGGTGATAGCAGAGTATAAATATCTCTCCAATAACCTAAATATGTCACAGGAGATACAGCCGGTCTTCAGGGAATCAATGGAAGAGTTTCCTAGTCCCACCATTCCCATGTTGACTCTCTGATGGAAATGGAAATGTGTTGCTGGAAAAGCGCAGCAGGTCAGGCAGCATCCAGGGAACAGGAGAATCAACGTTTCGGGCATAAGCCCTTCTTCAGGAATGAGGAAAGTTTGTCCAGCAGGCCAAGATAAAAGGTAGGGAGGAGGGACTTGGGGGAGGGGCGTCGGAAATGTGATAGGTGGAAAGAGGTCAAGGTGAGGGTGATAGGTCAGACTGGGGTGGGGGCAGAGAGGTCGGGAAGAAGATTGCAGGTTAGGAAGGCGGTGCTGAATTCGATGGATTTGACTGAGACAGGGTGGGGGGAGGGGAAATGAGGAAACTGGTGAAATCCGAGTTCATCCCTTGTGGTTGGAGGGTTCCTAGGCGGAAGATGAGGCGTTCTTCCTCCAACCGTCGTTTTGTTGTGGTCTGACGATGGAGGAGTCCAAAGACCTGCATATCCTTGGTGGAATGGGAGGGGGAGTTGAAATGTTGAGCTACAGGGTGGTTGGGTTGGTTGGTCCGGGTGTCCCAGAGGTGTTCTCTGAAACGCTCCGCAAGTAGCCGGCCTGTCTCCCCAATATAGAGGAGGCCACATCGGGTGCAGAGGATGCAATAGATGATGTGTGTGGAGGTGCAGGTGAATCTGTGGCGGATATGGAAGTTTCCTTTGGGGCCTTGGAGGGAGGTGAGGGGGGAGGTGTGGGCGCAAGTCTTGCACCTCCTGCGGTTGCAGGGGAAGGTGCCGGGAGTGGAGGTTGGGTTGGTGGGGGGTGTGGATCTGACAAGGGAGTCACGGAGGGAGTGGTCTTTACGGAATGCTGATAGGGGAGGGGAGGGAAATATATCCTTGGTGGTGGGGTCCGTTTGATTAGATTAGATTAGATTACTTTACAGTGTGGAAACAGGCCCTTCGGCCCTACAAGTCCACACCGACCCGCCGAAGCGCAACCCACCCAGACCCATTCCCCTACATTTACCCCTGCACCTAACACTACGGGCAATTTAGTATGGCCAATTCACCTGACCTGCACATTTTTGGACTGTGGGAGGAAACCGGAGCACCCGGAGGAAACCCACGCAGACACGGGGAGAATGTGCAAACTCCAGACAGTCAGTCGCCTGAGGCGGGAATTGAACCCGGGTCTCTGGCGCTGTGAGGCAGCAGTGCTAACCACTGTGCCACCGTGTCGCCCATAAAGCGGAGGTAGCGGAAATGACGGTGGATGATGCGCTGTACATGGAGATTGGTGGGGTGGTAGGTGAGGACCAGTGGGGTTCTGTCCTGGTGGCGGTTGGAGGGGCGGGGCTCAATGGCGGAGGAGTGGGAAGTGGAAAAGATGTGGTGGAGGGCATCGTCGACCACGTCGGGGGGGAAATTGCGGTCCTTGAAGAAGGAGGCCATCTGGGTTGTGCACCTCCACACACATCATCTATTGCATCCTCTGCACCCGATGTGGCCTCCTCTATATTGGGGAGACAGGCCGGCTACTTGTGGAGCGTTTCAGAGAACACCTCTGGGACACCCGGACCAACCAACCCAACCACCCTGTAGCTCAACATTTCAATTCCCCCTCCCACTCCACCAAGGATATGCAGGTCTTTGGACTCCTCCATCGTCAGACCACAACAAAACGACGGTTGGAGGAAGAACGCCTCATCTTCCGCTTAGGAACCCTCCAACCACAAGGGATGAACTCGGATTTCACCAGTTTCCTCATTTCCCCTCCCCCCACCCTGTCTCAGTCAAATCCATCGAATTCAGCACCGCCTTCCTAACCTGCAATCTTCTTCCCGACCTCTCTGCCCCCACCCCAGTCTGACCTATCACCCTCACCTTGACCTCTTTCCACCTATCACATTTCCAACGCCCCTCCCCCAAGTCCCTCCTCCCTACCTTTTATCTTAGCCTGCTGGACAAACTTTCCTCATTCCTGAAGAAGGGCTTATGCCCGAAACGTCGATTCTCCTGTTCCCTGGATGCTGCCTGACCTGCTGCGCTTTTCCAGCAACACATTTCCAGCTCTGATCTCCAGCATCTGCAGACCTCACTTTCTTCTCTGATGGAAATAGTGTGTTTAGTCTCACATTCCCAATTTTCATAACTTTGTAGGTTTCTCATCCTCAAGTTTATGTCCAACCCCTTTTAAAATACTGACAGATCAGTTTCCCATAACCAACTGTCTCAACAGGAACAATATTCTGTAAGCTCACTTTCTCCCAGCAGATCAACTAGTGCTAGACAATTCATGTATCTGGTTTTGCATTCCTCATTGAGCTGGAGAGTTGTTCTCACACTTTATTCTCTTCATAAAATATCATTTCTCACGCCATCCCAACTTGGCACTTTTTAAGCTGTTTTTTGGTGGGTCAACATCTTGGAACTTCCCCCTATAGCACTGAGACATTTACACAGCACCAACAGCAGCAGCAACAGTTCACAGGGATTCTTCACCACTAATTTAAGGGAATTAAGGATTGACAATAAATGTTGACCTTGCCAGCAAGGTCCACATCCCATCGCATCAGAAAGTATTATTTTACAAAAAAGTCATGTAAGATGGACTGTGTACATTGTTAACAAAACCCATCTTATACACAAGAAGTGTTTTTTTTTAAACACATAGCTACAAGTGACCGATCAGCTGGCCACATTACCACAGACTTGATGTTGATGTTGAAATTTGCAAAATAGACCTGCTAATGTTCAAATGTTGTGGGCTGCAGCAAGGCGCTGAACGAACACGGAGTAGCTACATCACTACTGCCTTATATTTAACCGGCTGTGGGACATACATTTATTTATATAACAAACTGAACATAAATGTAAGTTAAAGGGTAGCAAACATTGCTGTGAATGAGCAAATGAAACCAACCAAATGGAGAAAATTGTACTTTGTGCAGCTCTGTGTGCAAATTATTAACTAAGTGCAGCACAGCTAAATCGAATGTCAATTACCCAGATTTTAATGCATTCCATGATTCGCTGGATTTTCCAGCAACCTTTCTATAAAATTTATCAGGAATGCAAATAAGTTTTGCTTTAAGTGCACCTCCACTAGTAATAGCCAATCCAAAACTTTATATTATACAAACCAGTTCGTCCAAGAAAAGCAAATTCCTCCCATTATTCTCACCGAAATAGATCAGCAGCTACCAATCTTTCACTCTATAGTGTCATCAAAATTTAAATTCTTGCTTCAGATATTACCAGAATCTGGAAATATTATAGGATTCCACGATCACCTGATGAAGGAGCAGTACTCGGAAAGCTGTTGGACTATAACCTGGTGTTGTGTGATCTTTAACAGAGTCTGGAAGGATGGGATTAATATTTGTTTTCACTTTTGTGCTTTAGATTATAACTGGTCTCCTCTAACGATCTCCTTTTTGACTGCAGACATACTGAGCTTTTGTATCAGTGTGGAAACAGGCCCTTCAGCCCAATAAGTCCACACCGACCCTATGAACAGCAACCCACCCAGGCCCATTCCTCTACATTTACCCCTACACCTAATACTACGAGCAATTTAGCATGGCCAATTCACCTAACCTGCACATTTTTGGACTGTGGGAGGAAATCCACGCAGACACACGGGGACAATGTGCAAACTCCACACAGACAGTTGCCTGAGGCGGGAATTGAACCCGGGTCTCTGCCACTGTGCGGTAGCAGTGCTAACCACTGTGCCGCCCAATTGCTGAGTGCAAAACTGCAAAAGCCACTCCTGCACTGAAAACGACCACCTTAACCCAATGACGTACTAAAGACCACATTGTAAAGCAGCTGGCTCACTGAATTATCAGCTTATTCATACATAGGACAACAACTGCAAGAAGGTTTATTGCCACTGGCAGAGTATATGTGCTTATGAATGTGCTGTTAGGTATTTCTACAAGAATTCAAATCCTACAAGCCTACTAGAATCCATTGACATCTTACCAGCGTTCCAAATTATGTTTGTGCTCAATTATGCTTACCCCCCACACACACTGCCTAAGCAGTCTTTAAATGTTTAATCACAACTGTGGAGCAATATATCTGATGTATGTAGCGGTCTAATGTGGAAAGCACACTTATTGCTCAAGCAATAAGTCTTCTCTTCATCAGCCTATCACCTCCATGAGTATAGTGTAAGAAAATGTGCTGAAATGTAGCAACATTAATACATCTATCCAATGACCTTCTTGCTTTGGGTTCCTTTGCATTGTCCTTCAATTCCTCAATGAAATATTACATCTGAACTTAGGCTCAGAATCGATGGGAACAGTGAGGCTGGACAATCCTCAGCTGCAGCCTGAACAAGCAAGCCAGGAAGACCAGATGGAATCATGAGGGAAGTCACTAAGCTTCTGTCAAGGGATTCAAACAGTCCATGCAGTTTGAAAACAAACCCTTCATATTTCTTGATAACCAGACAAGGTAACAGTATTAAAATTTTTTAGGACGTAGCTATGAAGCTTGATATTTAACAACCAAGTAACTCCACAAAAAAAATTACTTAAAGTAACACTGGCATAGTCTCCTTAACTTCACTTTTGTAAAAGATCTCCAGCATCTAGCCGCTGCAATAAGAGACTAAGCACAATTTAACCAGTTATGATCTCCAGGAAATTCCATGATGCCCAGACTGTGCAGCAGTTCAGCAACTAGCCTCCTTAATGCTCCAGGCTAGGGGAGGAAAATCATCATAAAATGCAGAAACAAGGGATGAAACTTTTCCCTCCATAGGGTCGTGATGCATAAAGGAATTTGTTTCAGGATGGCAGCGAGTGATTCGAGGAGTTCTGCAGGGTCCAATTTGGGATCAAAGCATTCAAGCACAAAAGAACAGAGGACATTGTTGCTAAATTTGTAGATGGCACAAAAAGGTAGGTAGAGGCACAGGTAGCATTGAGGAAGCAAGGAGGCTGCAGAAGGACTTGCTCAGGCTGGGAGAGAGGGCAAAAAGTGGCAGGTGGAATATAATATGGAAAATTATGCACTTTGGCAGGAAGAATAGAGGCATAGACTATTTTCGAAATGGGGTTAGGCTTTGGAAATCTGAAGCACAAAGGCGTCCCAGTTCAGGATTCTGTTAAGGTTAAACAGGCAGGTTCAGTTGGCAGTTCGGAAGGCAAATGCAATGTTAGCATTTGCTCAAGAGGCTGAGAATACAAGAGCAGAAATGTACTGCTGTACAAGGCTCTGGTTAGACCACACTGGATTACTGAGAGCAGTTTTGGGCCCCATATCTAAGGAAAGATGTGCTGCCATTGGTGAGGGTCCAGAAGAGGTTTACAAGAATGATCCCGGGGATAAAGGGGTTGTCATACGAGGAGCAGTTGAAGACTCTGGATCTGTATTCAATGGAGTTTAGAAGAATGAGGGGGATTTGACTGATACTTACATATAACTGAGAGGTGTGGAGACACAGAGTGGAGGTGGAGAAGATGTTTCCTCTAAAAGGAGAGACAAGGACCCGGGGCACAACTTCAGACTGAGATGAGGAGGATTTTCTTCAGCCAGAAGGCATGCCATAGAGCGTTGTGGAGGTCAAGTCATCGAGTGTAATTAAGACAGTGGTAGGTCATTTCTCAATTGGTAAAGGGATCTAAGATTATGGGAAAAAACCAGGAGAATGGGGTTGAAAAACATACTTGCAATAATCGAATAGTGGAACATATTCAATTAATTCTGCTCCTATGCCTCGTGGTCTTGTGGTCTAAATTGAATAATTGGATGTTTGCCCCAGAGAGATGTTCACATCCCCCCATTCATGCAACCTCGAACTAAATGCTACGCCAGAAGGTCCAAGGGCGACTTTCTCAACTTGCCTTTAATAAAGGCTCTTAGGTGGTCAGTTAATAGCCACATAAGGGCTCAACTGGCCATCGTCCTGATCAGCTGCTCCCCCAGGCAGGTGAGTCTTGGCCGGCCATGTTTGAAGGAAGTGAGGGCTCAAACTGGGAGCAATCCAAGTCATGGCTGGCACACAATGAGATGGTCTCTGAAGGTCAAGCCATTGTCTCTGACTCCCCCACCTTGCTATCTTGTAACAGGAAGATAAAGAACATGTTAGATTCCCATCGGAGTAGGCCTTCACAAGTGATCTCTAGGACCTAGAAGATGTCAACCTCTGATTGGCAAGCAGCTCCTGACAACCCAATGCTGAGGAGGCACACAATTGGGTCAGATTCTTGCCTATTAGCTATCAATGAGACATTTCAACAAGGGGGAATGACATGTTTATTGCCACCTATTATACTTGTTCCCATTCTTGGAGAAAAATCAAAGGGAATATCTCAGCCAAAGCCTTTACCCTACTAGTCTATATTAATGACTTATATGCCCATCCTGTTCTTGTGTTAGTAGCTGGGTTAGAAAGGAAAATACCAAGTAAATCAAGAAGCTTGAGAACAGCAGTATCAGAAATACAGATAGTGTAGGGATAGTTAGCCACATGAGATTCCTATTCTCAAGATGCATCAGAAATGAAATGTGTGCAGAGGCACCAATTTGAGGTACAGTGCAACCATAATCTAATAAAACAATAGAACAATCTTCAACCATCAATTCTGTTCTTAAAACGTGAATATGGTCAATTTCAATCACTAGACCCAGATATGCACCACAAATACATTCAAGAGAAAACCCTGCACTAATATCATCACTGATTCATTGTAGTGTATACACATTTTACTGGTCATTATACTTCTGCACTCCAGAAGTAACTGCCTTTATCTTATTCTCTCAGCTTGGGTAAAAACATTCTGCTTCAGATATAATCATCATAGTTTTAGTGGCATTGCCAGGAATCTAGACATTACAAAAATCTGGTGGGTGGATTTCTCTTCACAAATAGTGACAGAATTCTGCAGATTTCCAGCATATATCCCTTTTTTAAAAACCTATAAACATTTGTGCACTTGCGAACTGTTCCTGTGAGAAAAGCTAACCAATTAGCACAGGTTTCGAATTTTCTTTTAGATATACCCTCCAGATAAAGCAATTTCCACATGCTGTCACCCCTGAACACTATCTTCAGAACCTCCAAAATAAAAACACAGAGCTCTGTTCTTTCCAGATAGAAAGAACATGTGCTTACTGTGCCTGTTTCAACTGAACAAATAAATTACAGTCATTCTCTGGACCATGCCTTGACCAGAGTCAAACAACCTTGTTTAAAATTTAAAGAAAGCTTGACAGTTAACCGTCAGTCATCACTAAGAGACGTATTCCACATGGCAACATCTCTACCAATTCAGAATCTACTTGACAACCAACCAGCACTCTCGTCTTATACACAACAAATATTGTTTCCCTATACTTTGCCCAGATGCGTGCAAGATGAAAATAAGTTTTTGGACAAAGTTATGTTTTTTTCCAGCATTACTCATGTTGAATACTGTACCATTGTCTTGTTGTCTAAGACAGCGAATGGCAGGCTTTTTTGGGGGGTTCAATAAGAATACCTTCAATTTCATTCTACACTGCCTTGAGTTGGCAGTCACTTGTTTTAGGCATGATTGACACCCCACTAACATATCACTCAAGCTGCAATATTCAGTCGAAATCATCATGATCTAAAGGGGCCATGAGATGACATCAGTGCCTCACAATCACTTCCCAGCAGTACAGAAGTGACAGCATGTCATCTCACTGTGATTTGAGATTTTGTAATATGACCACAGCAAGTCCAATGTTGCTATCCATAGCAATTGATTTCACATCAACAAAACTGGACAAGCTCCTCTACAACATATGTAACGGCAGTTTGTTTATTCTTAAACAGAAGCCTGGAGCCAGAGATATTTCCTTTGTTAAACGTAGCAGTGTCATTGTATGTAGGCAGCAGTTCTTAACATCTTAATCATTTCAAGAAAAATGAAAACAAAACTTCAGCAGAAATTCACTCGGTCTGAAGCATTTTTATTTCTAAGAATGCAGTCATCATGCTGCTTTGTCCTATAGACGTCTACAGCTCAGTCTGTGTCCAATTGCAAGTGGCAACAGTACAAAGTAGGTTGATTCACGCTTTACACAGAAGCTCAGAATCACATGCAGCAGGATCACCTAGTGCCAAGGACATCCAGTACTTATTAAAAATAGATATAAGCACTTAAATGGCTCTGCTGATATTTGAGGTCCCAGAGGCTGGGGATTCCTCATGGAGCACAGTGAAGGAAAAAACAAGCATCAGATCCACTAATGAAGCAGTTATGGAGATGCAAATAGCCTGAGAACGGATCTACTTGCCGGTTATTCTACCGGAGAACTGGAATATTGAATGCAGTGAAAGATCATAATGAGAGTTCTCAGCCTTTGTCTGGTCTGATCAATTGGTTGCAGGTTGTGCCCATTGCTGGGTTATCTGTTGGTTCTTGGGTCATACACGTGAAGGTATGTGGACATGCAGGAGACCTGTGTGTGTGATAAACATGTGGTAGCAGGATGAAGTTTATCCAGGCTGCAGATTTTTTTTAAACATAAAATGAGAAAGCTTTAGAAATGCTCATAGATGAATTAAAAGCATATATCAGTGTTGATTCTACAGAAAGGCAATACTGGCAGTCTAAGCAGGCCAAAGTCTCAACACTCACTTAGCTTGCCACCATACAAAAACCAAAGAGTTTAGGAAGGAGCAGTTATAAAGGTAACTATAAAGCTTGAATCCTGAACAAGGACTTTTGTCAAGAACAAGACTGGAAGTTAGGAAGCTATTTTCTTTGTCAATGGATGCTGATAATATTGACCCCAGATGGGAACCTACTTTTGCAATTCTGGAGAAAACAGTTCCTGGTTAGCCTTTCTTATTCTCTAGTTATAAACGATATATATTTTGGGGAGGAAAGGGAGAGAATTGTGTGTGGTAGCATCCCTATCTCTGGGCCAGAAGGCCTGAGCTTAAGTCCCAAAATTCCACCTGCTCCAGAGGTTTGGCACAACATATCTGTACAGTTAAAAATATCTACAAACAACTCAAGTCCTCACTCTTAACAAAATGTGCTTTCCTTATCTTTATATATAGGAGGAGAAAGTGAGGTCTGCAGATGCTGGAGATCAGAGATGGAAATGTGTTGCTGGAAAAGCGCAGCAGGTCAGGCAGCATCTGGGAAACAGGAGAATC
Source organism: Chiloscyllium plagiosum (assembly GCF_037043375.1). Classification (NCBI taxonomy): domain Eukaryota; kingdom Metazoa; phylum Chordata; class Chondrichthyes; order Orectolobiformes; family Hemiscylliidae; genus Chiloscyllium; species Chiloscyllium plagiosum. The sequence continues at coordinate 21,959,107 of NW_028270162.1, read as the reverse complement.
GACGTTTCGGGCATTAGCCCTTGGAAACGTCGATTCTCCTTATCTTTATATATAGCCTTGTGTAATTTCCCAGACATTTTGATTCTGTTCGAAGTCTTGGTCAAAAAATAAATGAAAATCTAGTATTTAAGGAAATACTGTTGGCATAAGCATATTGATTTGTTTGCAAATGTCTTGTGGGTCTCTGCTTCATAAAATATAACATAGCAAATGTAGAAATCACCAGCAATGAAGAAGTTGTTCTCAATTATGGAGCTGCAATTCTGAGGTATCATTTGAGAAAAATACTTCGCCGAAGATTTTCATGCTTTTTAAATCTAGTGCGCTGGTCTGGACATGTTCAAATATTCTACATTACAAATCTGCAGCACAATTGACACTGAAAGGGCTGAACAAGACTTCTCTTTTCTTTATATAAAGCAGCTCTCCTGCCCCCCAAACCGCGCCCCCACACACAATTGGTGCATTGCCAATATCAGCTTGTGGTTTTGATTTTAAAGCCAACCTCACAAATCCTCCCTCCTCTTGAACCCTGTCACATCTACTCAACAATACACAGGTACATTTTTCTGGGTTGTAATTTACTTGGTTACAAAGCAAGCTGTTCAAAAACACAAGGAGCTTACAGATACTCTTACTGAATTAAAAAATAAAACAAAAACCTGTATTTAAGTTTCCTGGGCCACCTGCAACAACATAAATGTTGCTCAATTTGTTTAATCTCCTGAAGGTGGGGAGAAACCGCAAGTAAATAAGGAGTCCAAGGAAAGTAAATGCTTCCCTTATTTCTAAAAAGCTACAGAATGTGAAGCGGTTGAGATTTCACATTATGATCAATGCTACCCAACGCTGGCAAGCTAGATTTCCTGATGACTTCCAATGGAGCTATCGGATAGGAACATTGAAAAAAGGTGGTTGAGCAATGACATTAATAAACGTCTTTAACATTGAAGGCCTTGGAAACACAGAGAATATTTCCATGTTGGGGTGGGCATTATCAGAATCCACCAATACAAGATATTCAAAATGGATATACATGTGCGTTGAGACATCCGAGAAGCATAGAGTCATGAGTTATGGGAAGGCACAGATCATTATTAGTGGTTTGGAGGAAGAGACAAGAGTTCAAAATGAAATTGCTTTAAATTACGAGCAGAGTCAAATATTTCTGACTGCAGCACATTTAACACAAAGAACTGGTCAGCAGCTAATAAAAATGGATATATGTGGAGTTGGAGGTAGAAATTATGGAAAGAAAAGTATTAAGGTACAAAAGACATGAATTGTTTCTGCCCATACCTCCTACTGCAACCTTGATCTTCTTTAAAGCAGTTAAGTGACTACATGCTGAGAATCTATTCCATGTATTCATTAACCTGCATAGGAGGGAGAAATTCCCTCAGTATCCCTAGTTTGGTAAGGGTTTGCATGCTCAGCAAAGTGCCCCATAAGTTAGTTCTTATTCTTTGTTAACACCAACTTTCTCCATCTCTCCCCATCAGGCATTGACTCTTTTCTGCAAAGCTGCCAGTTGGCAATGAATTGGAAAGCCATCCTACATCTCTATCAGGTATCAAATAGATCACCTGCCTTACTATGAACAATGCTACAGAAGTCTGACTGTAAGCAACCAAAATTAGGTTAGACAGCCCCTACTGGGGCATGTAACAAAAATACAAACTAAATGATTAACAGAAACTTATAGAGGGGAAAAGAAACTTATCAAATCAAAATAACATTGCCAATGGAGATGACGCACTTCATTCCTATGATACCCATCTGCCCTTAAAGGCCTTTAGCATGCTCTTGTAGACTACAATGTCCCTCTTAATAGACATCCGAGCATGGAAAGAGGGGCAGTCAGGCAGAATGACCCCCTCCACAGTCTGTGGCTGGACCTCTTAATGGGCTAATTTGGCCAGGCCCAGGAACATATCCATGAAAAGACCCTCCACCTGCCCACCCTCACTCGACTTGGAGTGCCCATAAATCAGAAGTATGGGGCACAGGTGCGACCAAAAAAAAATTCAGAGCAGCCTCTTCAAAAAATTAAAGAGGGGCTGCAAAGAGTCTGATCTTGAGTAAGTTGTATTGTGTTTCGTGCTTAATTTCTGACAGTTCAAAGTGTGTTTTGCATCTGTAGCAAAATGAAACAATGTGAGGTTTACCTAAAGGTACAGCTGCTATCTGATTGAACTCAGCAATTTATATAAAGCTCATGGAATCTTTCTATTAAGGAGTACAGACTTGAAGGGATGGGCTAAATCATTGGCAAAAGTGTCCCATAACTGATTAACGAATAAGATTATAGCTGGGGCACACATGGCAGAATTGATTGTCCATTGGATTTAACAGAAAATAGACTGAAAGTAAAGGATATTATTCAGTGAGGAAGATGCTAGGTACTGGTGTTCCACAAGGATCAATGCCGGGACCACTATTATTCACAGTTTTACATTTGCGATTTGGGCTTTGGAATCAAAAACATCATTTCTAAATTTCTCAACGGGGTTTTGATATAGATAAGTGTGTGGTGGTACAGTGGTACATTTGGCAGGAAAAAAAGGGAAATCACTTAATACTTGAAAAGTGTTGAGACTGGGTGTTTCAAAAGAACACTGGGAGAACTAATGTACTCATCAATAACATTGGTGCTACAGGTTAGCACCAAACAAAATTTCAGCTTCTTTTCTAGAGAGATGGAACTGAGAAATAGTTAAATTATGCTAAGCCCTTGTCAAACATGGGTCCGACCACGCTTAGAATGTTAACAGAGATACTGCAGAGGATGCAGAGAAGATTTATGAGCATGATATCAGAAATGCATTTGTATATATAGCAGGAAATTTCTCTTGAACAAGGTGGTTGAGGGATGACATTAATAAACGTCTTTAACATTGAAGGCCTTGGAAACACAGAACATTTCCATGTTGGGGTGGGCATTACCAGAAGCCACCAACATAAGATATTCAAAATGGATATACATGTGTGTTGAGACATCCGAGAAGCACAGAGTCACGGGTTATGGGAAGGCACAGATCATTATTAGTGGTTTGGAGGAAGAGACAAGAGTTCAAAATGAAATTGCTTTAATTACGAGCACAGTCAAATATTTCTGACTGCAGCACATTTAACAAAGAACTGATCAGCAGCTAAAAAAAATGGATATATGTGGAGTCAGAGTAGAAATTATGGAAAGAAAAGTGTTAAGGGACAAAGACATTATTATAGACTACATTAGGTCATAATTCTGTAAAACCAATCTGCTTCTTCTTCCTTGGGATTAAACAATTAAATTTCTGATTAACAGACAACTAACATGAAATAATTTAGCCATGCCCTGGGACAAGAGTGAAGACTTGTACAAAATGTCTGTGTGTTGATATTGGATGGACTATAGTGCATTTATGGGAACATTGAAAGCTTACAGGCATCTTAATATTTTCTTGATGGGATGACTGAATAATTCATTTAAATCCAAATTTATTACCATATGGAGTGGGCGAAGTGAACAGCATAGATGCATTTAGAGGAAGCTGGTAAGAAAGGAATAAAAGGACATGGTAATGGTGTGAACTTCAGAGGGGTAGGAGGTAGCTCTTGTGGAGCATGAACATGTATATCAATCTATTGGATCAAATGACCTGTTTCTGTGCTATACCATGACACATATGTTAAATCAAATATTTAACGAATATAGCAACCCACACCTCACACCTTTAGTGTCTTGGTTTTATAGTCACATTGGGTTCAAATTGCAACTAAATTGCATAAAGAAAGAGTAAATGGCATAATGTAGAAGCTACCACAGGATTGAGAAGTACCTCTCTAATCTTCTCCAAATTATACTGAGCTTTTCACATGCTGTGGTGGCCAGATGTGTCCAGTGTTGAGTATTTCATTGCACTCTTAATGTAAGACTTTTACTCTCATATCTCTAAATCCATGCCTGAAAAAGCTGCGATCCCGACACTACTTCTGTTCACCAGTATATGTTCTTTGCCAACCAGATTCCTAGCCTCTCTTTCATTCTATGCTCATCCTGCATGAAGACTCAAATACATTCTGGAAAATAGCATGTAAACAACATTCATGACTTTCACCTTCATCTCTCTGTCTAACAACTCCTACCAGATTGTTAGTTAGTCACAGCTTGCCTCAGATAACATTGACTCTCCCTCATCAGCTGAAACTGCTTTGTCTCAGATGGCGCATTCTGATCATCTCTCCATTACTGATGACAAGTTCACCGCAGTGCAGAAATTTAGTTTTTCCTTGTAAAGATAAAGGTACATTATATGCTACTTCCAAAGCTCTTCTACTATTCATAAATCCAGTGAGCACTGGAAGATTGTAACTATAGTTCCCTCAAATTCCATGTCAATTTATTTTAATACCTTCAAATGGAACCTGTCAGAATCTACAGATGTCGAAAGTCTCAATCCCATTATGTTACCTGACATAAATGTTCTATTTACATATACATCATGTAAATTTCTCCACTTTACTGATCTCTACTTAGTCTTGTAGCTTGTTATTGTATCCTACTTCTTTACAGTGAAGGCCAAAATAATATATTCACCTAGCACTCCACCTCTATTACTCGCTTGTTTTAAATGAACAAATTTCTTCTTTAATACTTCCTATTGCACTCTTTGTTACTATCCTGAATACCATTTGCAAGACTTTTTCAGGCTGTCCCTTCCATATATGTGGAAACAAATTGTAAGTTAACTCCATTCCTTGGAATAAATTACCACTGCTGCTTATCACTGAAATGCATTTTTAAAAAATATCAAGGCTTTGAATGTATCTTAAACATCATTAATATACAATACAGGGATTAAGATTCCTTTTTGGGGGCTGAATCGATTCTAAAAAAGCTTCATTGTAATATCTCATTTGAAAGATGACATTTTGACTCACTTGTACCTTGATTTTACAAGTCCTGGAGAAGATTTAAATCCACAACATTATAAGTCAGAAGATATAGAGTCACAGAGACATACAGCATGGAAACAGACACTTCCGTCCAACTCATCCATGCTGACCAGATATCCCAACCTAATCTAGTCCCACTTGCCAGCATCCAGCCCATATCCCTCCAAACCCTTGCTATTCACATACACATCCAGATGCCTTTTAAATGTTGTAATCGTACCAGCCTCCACCACTTCCTCTGGCAGCTCATTTCATACATGCACCAACTTCTGCATGAAAAAAAGGTTGCCTCTTAGGTCTCTTTAATATCTTTCCCCTCTCACCCTAAACCTATGCTCTCTAGTTCTGGACTCCCCCAACCCAGGGAAAAGACTTTGTCTATTGTCCTGTCCACACTCTTCATGATTTTATAAACCTCTATAAAGTCACCCCTCAGGCTCAAACACTCAGGGAAACAGCCCCAGCATATTCAACCTCTCCATACTAGATCAAATTCTCCAACCCTGGCAACTTCCTTGTAAATCTTTTCTGAACCCTTTCAAGTTTCAGAACATCCTTTCAATAGGAAGGAGACCAGAATTGCAGGCAATATTCCAAAAGTGGTCCTGTACAGCCGGAACATGACCTCCCAACTCCTGTATTCAATGCTCTGACCAATAAAGGAAAGCATACCAAATACCTGCTTCACTATCCTATCTACTTGCGACTCTACTTTCAAGGAGCTATGAAACTGCACTCCAAGGTCTCCTTGTTCAGCAACACTCTCTAGGACCTTACCATTAAGTGTGTACATCCCGCTAAGATTTGCTTTCCAAAATGCAACACCTCGCATTTATCTAAATTAAACTCCAACTGCTACTCCTCAGCCCATTGGCCCATCTGATCATGGGCTACCAACAGTAGAAACTAGGTGATGTTCTGAACAATGTCTGCTCCCATTATGGTCAGTCGAAGGAGAAAGAAAGGAACTTGATGAAATAAAGAACCAATCAAACTGGCTTTGTTAAATTTAGTTAATATTAGAAAAGTGTAACAAAACACCTTAACAAACTCCTGCTCTTAGTCTGTGCCTCTTATCCTGTGCAATAGGGCACCAACTTGGTGCTCTCCACTATGCAGATTGATCAAACCAAACCCTCTGGGGTCAAACATCCTTCAGAATTTATGATAGATAATTATGCATGAGAAGTGGGAGCAAATAACTGCAGATACTGGAATCTGTATTGAAAAGAACAAATGCTGGAGATCAGAGTGAGTCAGGCAGCACCAATGGACAGAAAGCAAATGAATGCTTCAAGTCTGGGTGATTCTTCATCCCATCTAGACTCAAAATGTTAGCTTGTTTTCGCTCCATGGATGCTGCCTGACCAGTTGGTTTTCAGTGCATGCATAACGTGCTGTCATAAATTGGATTACTTACATTAACCCCAATGCAAAGAGCAGAAAGATGTACAAGTTTATTTTTAATTGGAAGGAGATGGATTTCATGATCTAATCTCAACTGTTGGTGCTTGGTGAAATTCATGTTCTCAGCTATCATTCAGGTCCCTTAACTTTCATGTTACAGTGGCCAGACTACACAACTAACTTATGCACTTGCTGCTATAACCGTGGTGATAAAGTGATTCCATCCATCACTCTGACAAATACACATATACAAGGAGAGAGCTTCCATGAAAATGAACTAGTGAGTCAATCCAAAATTCCACCTGTTAGCTGTGGTGTACAGTGTAGTTGGTAGCACTCGTGCCTCTGATTCAGAAAGTTGAATTTTCATTCCAGAACCTGAGCATAAGAATCGAACTTGAAACTCCAGCTGAGCACATTTTCCAGATAAGGAGTTATGATGAGGCACTGCCCACCCTCAGAGGTGGATGTCAAAGATCCTATGGTACTATTTCAAGGAAGAGGGAAGAGGAGTGATCCTGCCAAATATTTCTCCTTCAATCTACATCACTATAATAGATTATCTGGTCATTATCATTTTTTCCAGATGTAGGTTTGTTCGCTGAGCTGGAAGGTTCATTTCCAGACATTTCGTCACCCTACTAGGTGACATCTTCAGTGGGCCTCCGGGCGAAGTACTGCTGATAATTCCTGCTTTCTATTTATATGTTTGGGTTTCTTTGGGTTGGTGATGTCATTTCCTGTGGTGAAGTCACTTCCTATTCTGTTTCTCAGATGGGGTCTTACTCGATGTGTTTGTTGATAGAATTCCAGTTGGAATGCCATGCTTCTAGGAATTCTCGTGCGTGTCTCTGTTTGGCTTGTCCTAGGATGGATGTGTTGTCCCAGTCAAAGTGGTGTCCTTCCTTATCTGTATGTAAGGATACTAGTGAGAGAGGGTCATGTTTTGTGGCTAGTTGATGTTCATGTATCCTGGTGGCTAGGTCAAACCAAATAGAAACACGCACGAGAATTCCTAGAAGCACGGCATTCCAACCAGAACTCTATCAACAAACACATCAAGTTAGACCCCATGTACCACTCCCAGAAAAAGAACATAAAATGACATCTGCACAGGAAATGACATCACCAATCCAAAGAAACCCAAACATATGAATAGAAAGCAGGAATTATCAATAGTGCCTCACCCGGATGCCCACTGAATATGTTACCTAGTAGGGTGACGAAACATCTGGAAATGAATCTTCCGGCTCAGAGAGCAAACCTACATCCAGAAAATCAACCGGAGCTACAAATGTTCTCAGTGGGAACTAGCTGGAGACAAAGTGATATCTAAACATGAAAAGTATTTTGTTGGTAGTGGTCATGAAAGCTGCTAGATAAATATATTGCTATTGTATTCACCAGTATCACACTGAATACCTGAGTGAGATTGATTGAGATCTAGCAAGAATTGGTAGAAAGAGGGAAACAAGATATACTTTATTACAGTACTATGGAAACCTGCGTTCAAAAAGACTCCAAAAAAATTAAGACAGATCCCTAGATATCTGAAGAATCAAACAACCTTGATACTGATTTGAGCTGAGCCTTCTTGACAAAAAGAGTAAGCATGGAAACTCAGAGAAGGTCTGAGTAACTAAATAGACAGGATTCTTTGTTAGAATCCAACTTCATCGAGTTGATTTACATCTAATTTCACAGGTAAGGTGATCGCCAAGGAAAACCTCCTAAATTGCTACTTAAACAATAATTAAGAAAGACTTGCACTCATAACACTTTTATGATCACTTGATATCTCAGAGCACTTTACAAACAGTGAAGTACTTTTGAATTGGAGTGACTGTTTGTATGTAAATAGAAAAAAGGTTTAATATATAAGAAGCATTATTGGAAACACCATCAAAACTGCAAATATCACACTCCCATGGAAACAAAGTAAACAGTTTTAAAATAATCAACTCTTACCTCACTGCTAACACCCTCTGGCTCCTGCTAGATGCAGTACCTGTAGCTTCTTGTCTTGATCAAAGACAGAGGAACAAGGAGCTAAGACAACCAGATACCTATCCCTTTATTCAACAGCAGTGAAGATAAACATTCCACATCACTTTGAGGTCTAACACAGAAACCTTGCTATTTAAAATGTATGAGCATAAATAAGAAATTCACAGTCAATTTGGTTTTAGTGGGATCATCATTGGGATTAAGTATAACAGTTCAGTATAACAGAATGAAAACCAACACAACAAACAGATTTCTTCAGCTGGCTGCTAGAGAGCTATGAAAAATGGGGGTTTCTGAATTTCAACATACAATTTCATGGGTATGTACCCAAAGTACAAAACTGCCCTTAACTTCTCACTTGCATCAACATTAATTAGTCTGAAAGGCCACAAATAGGCAGCATGAGACGTTGTCACTGGATTACGCTTCAGAGATGTCACTTGTTAGGAATTGTTAATGTAGCAGACAAGTTTTACTCTGTTGAGTGATACTAATACTTAAAGCTCAAAATAGGAAGCTCCTCAGTAATAAACATTCCTAACAGAAGCACAAAAGAAATACTGTTTAGATTATAGCAACCTTTCCACATCACCAGACTGATGAAAAAGAACAGAACTTTATTACTTAACGAAATCCAGGGAACTGAATAGATAACAAAAACAGTTGTTTAATTATGCTACCTTTTTATATTCTGCATTATCAATTGCCCCATTCAAGGTAAGAGGTCTACCCTTATAATCACTCATTTCTTTCCCTTTTATATATTTATAGAATCTCTTACAGTGCACTTCTATGTCCCTTGCTTATTTACTCTCATACTTAATTTCTCCCTTCTAGATCAACCTCTCGGTCCTCTTTTGCTGAATTCTGAACTGTTCCCAGCCTTCAGACTTGGTGCTATAATCAAACAACTTTATATGACTCCTCTTTGTATCACATACTAAGCTTAATTTATTTTGTTAACCATGGATGTGCCACTGTTTCTGTACATTCTTTCACCAAGTAAAGCTTAAGACTTGATTTTTTTAAAAAAATAGCATTGAAAGAGGTATTTGAACTATTAGTGACTGGTGTATTTGTACTTTTGAAAACCTTTTGTTCCACCATCTCATCTAGCATTTAACCCACCAAATAATAAATGTATTCCTTATTCTTCCCACCAAAACTTACATGCATACACTTATGTGTCAACATTTTCTTGCCTCTTGTTTTTCAATTCTGCAAGTTCATTCATGTTCTCTTGTAATTTTCAGTCTTCCTCAGTGTGCCTAAACCCAAATTAGATGTTATCCACAATTTTACAAATTGGGTTTTTGATTTCAAAGTCCAAATTATTAATGATTATTTGTGAATAGCAGTGGTTCCAACAGTAGTCCATCAATTACCAGCTTCTCTCCTTTTCAATAACTACCCTTCATTCTGGCTCAGCTTTCCACTTGGAAAGCAGCTAGCAAGCTATTCTACTACTTGTCATGACTGCACTTTCTCCAATCTCAAGCCTTTTCCATTGGTCTATTGTGGGGCTCCTTATGTGAAAAGCCTTTTGAAAATCCAGATAAATTACATCTACTGCATCATATTTTCTACTTCAATTATCTCCTTGAAAAATTGAACAAAGTTGGTTAAGTAAACTTTTCTCCTTTGAAATCCATTATGGCAATATATTATTGCATTTCTCTTTAGTTAATACTCTTCCATTCTCTCCTTTAATAAAGTGTCCATTACTTTTTCCTGCCACTGACAGGTCTATAAGTCCCTGGATACGTTGTCTCTACTATTAAACAGAGTAAATGAGCTAAAAATGAATAGTGAAGCCTTGTCTATTTTTTCCACAGATTCTTTTAAAGTGTATTTATACAATCCATCCAGTCTGAGAGGCGTTTCTTTAAATTATACCAGCCATCTTTTCTAATTTACATGAATATCTCATCTATCATTTAATATCACATCCCTTCTATCTTGCTGGTAAAGTGCAAAGCAAACTATTTATTATAATGGCTGGGATTTTCCTTTTTCTCTTCTAAGGGTGGAGAGGGCTCATTTTAGGCGGAGAGATCCCCTTTCTCCACCTGCTGGATCAAATATAGTTAATAGTCAATTGGTGGGCAGCTTAATCTATCACAAAGTAGTCCCAACCAACCTGAAGCTGCTGGCCAATGGGAGACCCGTAGAGAATGACTGGAGGGGTATGTGGGATGGGGATCTTGGGATTCTGAAGCAAAGACACTGGACTACATTTCAGCTATCACACCCCAGCTATCATTCCCAGAGTCAGGGGAATGCAGCCATCCCACCATCTCTACCACCAACCAAAACCCAGCGAGCAGGCCACCTGGTTTTCCCAGTCAGGAAGACAGCCATTTTCTCACATGTTAGAAAGGCTGTGCCAGGCTGAGACCCTTAAATCCTTGTTAATTGATAGTTTAAGTGTCATAATTGATGATGGACCAGGAAGGTTAACCATATAACTTCCCATCTGGAATTTTATTACTGAGGTAGTGGGAAGATAGGTTTCCATTCCAGTGCCAACCTGCCCAATTATTTGCCTTTCCTGCCCTGTTACTTCTTGGGAGGGGAAAATCCCACCTAATATTTTTGCCTTCTCTCTTGAGATAATATCCTGGCCATTCCTTAATGGTCATATTCATAACATAACATTTCCTTTATTGAAGTGCCTCCTGAATACTATTTTGTAGTATTTAAGTTCGTATTTGCTTTGTCTCTCTAATTTGTTGGAAACTTTTCTCCTAATCTCTTTGTATTGTCTCTCATCAAATATACTCCTTTGCTGTCAATGTTCCTAAGATTTCCCTAAGCTTGAAGTATTTCTTTGTGCCCTTATAAGTCTCACTGGTGTTTGGTTTGGAAGACAACTTTTCTGCATGGTTTTAAATATTTTCATTGTTGCTCCGGATCACTCTGTCAGTATTGTTACCTATTTTATTTTTCCAAGTTCTTTTCTCAGTCCCTCAAAAACAGCTTTTCAAAACATCAGTTGACAAAGTCCTTCTCTATCATTGTTTTAAAATACAATATTTTATGATCAGTATTGTCAAGCTGTTCCCCTACTTTTATTTGTCTAACCTGCTCTGCTTTGCACAAAGCATTCTACATTTCCTCCGATTTCCAGACACTATAAATATGAATTGATTGTTCCAAAGGATGAGGAGGGTATTCTGACTTCTGGTGTGTGCATTTCATAACGTCAAGATTGATTTTTCTCATCACATTCCTCCCTCGCACTCAACAGTTTGGTGAGTTTCAGATTCAGACAGCCTCTTAACTATTATTCGTGGATTTACTCTTGATTGCAAGCTGTTCTGGTGTATATAAATCTGTCACACACACATATTTTCCAGCCAGATGCACTGGGAAAGTGATCAGAATTGATAACTTAGCCAACATTAAGCTAACACGAACTAACAACATAAAATTGTTATCTCACCTAACTACAGGTATTGCCAGCTTCAACACTTTGCACCACTCTCCCACAATAACTTTGTTTGCCAAAAATGGCTGACGAAGGAAGTCTATTTTCTATATTTTTGTGATACTTTCCATTTAAATGTCAGTTATTCAATCGAGATAAGACAACCAATTGGACAGATGGATTAGAATTCTTCCCACAAAAAGGAAATTTGTCAGAATATATGCAGACACAATAGTTCATTGTGCACTTTTCTTTGATATAGATAATTATTTGAAAAACACACTAACAGAATTTATCTATATTTTAGTATAGTCAGTAATATGACAATAAACTGACTTATTTGTGTATCAGAATGAGAAAGATCTATCTTGTAAGAAAGAAGGATGACCTCAGAGTCAGAGAGATGTACAGCACAGAAACAGACCCTTCGGTCCAACTCATCCATGCTGAACAGATATCCTAAACTAATCTAGTCCCATTTGTCAGCACTTAGCCTGTTATACCACTAAATCTTTCCCATTTATATACCCATCCAGATGTCTTTTAATTGTACCAGCCTCCACCACTTCTTCTGGCAGCTCATTCCATACACCCACCACCCTCTGCGTGAAAATGTTGCCTCTTAGGTCCCTTTTAAATCTTTCCCCACTCATCTTAAAGCTATGTCCTCTAGTTTTGGTCTCCCCCATCACTGGGAAAAGATCTTGTCTGTTTACGCTATCCATGCCCCTTATGGTGGGGTTTAGCACTGGGAACACTTTCTTTGAAATGACATTACAATTGAAAGCAAGCCTCACGATCTGACACTGCTGACAGTAAGAAACGGAGAGGGGACTATCTTGTTTCTCATCAACCTGTATAACTAATGGTTTAATGCTAGCGATGGTATGGTGGGTGGGGTGAGGGGAATGGAGGAATTTTAAAGATGGAATCACTTTCAAAGGTGTTGTATGAAACTCTCCCAGTGTAACCTTGACATTATTATCCCCAAACTCACTGTCAATGTGTTTCTGGTTGGGGATGCTGAAGCCCGCATTTTGTAAACTCCCTAGCGTTACTCAAGCAGAGGATAGCATCACACTGAGTTAGCTCTTGCTAATCAATATTCCTTGAATATAAAACCGATAAAATTTTATTCCTTCCTTTGACATATGGTTATTTAGCACAGTTCCCATACTTTACGGAAGACAGTGCACACGTTTACAACACACAGCTCTGAAAAACTGCAGCAGGATTCCCGGACTGCTTTGCATCTCCCACGCAGAAAAGGCTGTGATTATAAATCAGCTAGGCATGACGCAATAGTCATTTGGAAACTCCAGGAATAAAAGGGAAAAGTTGAATAAGCAACGAATTAAGCCTTTTCCTTCCAAGAAACAGTTCATTTGTCCTGCACTGGCCTCACCCCAATTATGGCTCTTGAGATAAAAAAAAATCCACTGGGGAAAGTGCCACAGAGGGAGGCTGCTTAAAATTTCCCATGGTCTTTCAAATTTCAGGACTCGAACATAACATTGCAATCTTCTTTATTGGTTACGTTACTTTTCTGACATGCTGCAGCCCGATCAGAACAAAATGTTCTGGACATTATTTGATCATCTTGGTCCTGCTCATTAAGTTTCATTCTCATGTCAGTTCCTGAAGGGAACAGCTGACCATTGACAAAGCTGCAAATTGACAATTTCTGCGAAATATCCAGCCAGTGCCTAAAAAGGAAATACTAACACCTTGGCTTTAAGCTTAGCCAACTGTCACCCGAAGGTCAAGCCGTCAGAATGAACTGAGGCTGAAGAAACCGATCTCTCGTGTCAAAAGTCTTAAACAACCTCAAGCCAGTTTACCAACACATTCTGGTCAGCTGAATGAGACCCGACCTCACATTGTAACGGAATCAATTTATTCCACTAAAGACCATGCTACTAAATTCTTACCAGTTGAAATGCTCTGATTATTCGCTTAATCCCAGGAGCACAGCAATCTTTGTGACACAATTGTAATGCAAGACAGTACAGAATACAGTAGTCAACTTCAGATAAAAGAATTTAAATTTGTATGGTATCATTTATGATTTCAATGAATCCTAATGCACTTAGTTTTCAATAACATTTCTTTTGCAATACAGTTACTGCTATACCATAAACATGGTGGTCAATTTATTCCTAATATCTCACAAATACAGTTGGTTCTGATATAACGCAATAGTTGTTTTCTCATGCGATCTCGCCTTACAAGAAAATCGTGGGATTGTCACACCATTTAAACTATTGGGGCTGAAATTGCATTATAGCCAATACAGGTAAGGAAAGTTTCCAGTCCACAATTAAATGTCTAAATTCTTCAGAAGTGTTAAAGCCAATTTGCATTGAAGAAACATGCGTTATCGCAGAACCAATTGTAGTCAGATCCAAGTTGAAACAATGTTGTAGTGGTGTTGATTGAGGCTAGTTATTGGCCAGAAATTCCCTTGGCTTTTCTTCGAACAGTGCCATGGGATATTTTCTGATAGGATTCACAGGGCTTCAGTTTAACATCTTATCCTAAAGGTGGCATCTGCAAATAGTGCAGCATTATTTCAACATTAAATTGTCAGTGCAACTGTCTGCTCATTTCAAATGCAGGGGTTTTGATTCGGTAAAAAATTCACAGGAGTTATTACTGTGCAGGAGGAGATTGTTCAGCCTATCATGTCTGCACTGGCTCTCAGATCACTAACTTAGTGCCTTTTCTTAAAGCACTCACATTGTTTCTTGTTAAACAATCATCTAACACCCTCATGAATACTGCAATTAAATCTTCCCTGCTGCAAGACCAGATAATATATTTCAGCCCCTAACTACTTTTTTTTAAGATTAGATTACTTACAGTGTGGAAACAGACCCTTCGGCCCAACAAGTCCACACCGACCCGCCGAAGCGCAGCCACCCAGACTCATTCCCCTACACCTAACACTACAGGCAATTTAGCATGGCCAATTCATCTAACCTGCACATTTTTGGACTTTGGGAGGAAACCGGAGCACCCGGAGGAAACCCACGCAGACACGGGGAGAATGTGCAAACTCCACACAGTCAGTCGCCTGAGGCAAGAAGTAAACACGGATCTCTGGCACTGTGAGGCAGCAGTGCTAACCACTGTGCCACCGTGCTGCCCACTAATTGATGTGTGGAAATGTTGTTTTCCACCTTTTTTTTGCAAAACCCTTTAAAACTGCGCTTTGTGATTCTCTAGGAGAAAGTGAGGACTGCAGATGCTGGAGATCAAAGCTGAAAATGTGTTGCTGGAAAAGCGCAACAGGTCAGGCAGCATTCAAGGAGCAGGAGAATCGGCGTTTTGGGCATGAGCCCTTCTTCAGGAATGAGGAAAGTGTGCCCAGCAGGCTAAGATAAAAGGTAGAGAGGAGGGACTTGGGGAGGGACGGTGGAAATGCGATAGGTGGAAGGAAGTTAAGGTGAGGGTGATGAGGTGAGGGTGATAGGCCGGAGTGGGGGCGGAGAGGTCAGGAAGACGATTGCAGGTTAGGAAGGTGGTGCTGAGTTCGAAGTTTGGGACTGAGACAAGGTGGGGGGAGGGGAAATGAGGAAACGGGAGAAATCTGATTTCATCCCTTGTGGTTGGAGGGTTCCTAGGCGGAAGGATCCCTTGTGGTTGGAGGGTTCCTAGGTGGAAGGAACCCTCCAATCACAAGGGATGAACTCAGATTTCTCCAGTTTCATTTCCCCTCCCCCCACCTTGTCTCCGTCCCAACCCTCAAACTCAGCACCATCTTCCTAACCTGCAATCTTCTTCCTGACCTCTCCGTCCCCACCCCCACTCCGGCCTATCACCCTCACCTTATCACCCTCACCTTAACCTCCTTCCACCTATTGCATTTCCAACATCCCTCCCCTAAGTCCCTCCTCCCTACCTTTTACCTTAGGCTGCTTGGCACACTTTCCTCATTCCTGAAGAAGGGCTCATGCCCGAAACGTCGATTCTCCTGCTCCTTGGATGCTGCCTGACCTGCTGCGCTTTTCCAGCAACACATTTTCAGCATTTGTGATTTTCTATCCATTTATATGAACAGGAATAATTTCGCCTTCTCCACTTGGTCCAGGCCCCTCATGATTTTAATCCTCTCTCAGCCTTCTTCTCTCCAAATAAACAGTCTCAATTTAAGATCACAACCAGAAAAATTAAGAACAGCAGTTGGCTGTTCAAGCATTCTTTGCCATTCAATAGGATGAAGGCTGATCTGACATCTCTCACATCCAATTTCCAACCCTTTCCCTGCAACCCTGGATTCTCCTACTGATCATGGGGGCAGAGTCCTGGTGTAAATATACACCAGGACTCTGCCCCCATGTCTCTCTGTGGCAAGGAGTTCCAAAGACACTCAATCCTCAGAGATGAAATTCCTCCTCATCCCAGAATAAAAAGGTAATCAATAGAAGACTGAGATTATGCCCTCTCATCCTAAAATCCCTCTTGAAGGGAAACATCCTCCCAAGATTTACCCTGTCAAGCTCCAAGTGTTTCATTGGAATTTGGAAGAATGAGAGATGATTACAATGAAGAGAGTGTCAACTTGTTTAACTTTTACTCAGAAAACATTTTTTCCAGGCCAGGGATCATCCTAGTGAACCTCCCTTGAATTGCCTCCAATGAAGTAATTTTTTCCTTATATAAGGGAACCAAAACAACTCAATACTCCAGATGTGGTCTCACAGTCACCTTCTAAAGTTGCAGTAAGATTCCCCTGCACTTATACTCCAATCTCCTTGAAGAAAACAAGCCAACATCCCATTAGCCATCAATGGGTCACTGGACTCAAAATATTGATTCTGTTTTTCACCCAACAGATACTGCAGACCTGCTGTGTTTCTTCTGCACATGGAAATCTGAAACAAAATCAATCATCTGCGGTTCTTTGAAATAAACACAAAGTTTAAATGACTGGTCTGTAATTGCTGGGCTGATTTTTAAAAACATTTTTGAAAAAAGGGCAAAACATTTGCAATTCTCCAATCCTTTGGCATCACGCCAATCCAGGGAAAGTTGAAAGGTTATGACCAGTGCCTCAGCGATTTGCACTCTCACTTACTTCAATATCCTTGGATGGATCTCACCTGGTCCAAGTGCCTCTCACCTTTAAGTACCGACTGCTGATCCAACAGCTTTTCATCAACCTTAATCCATCCTCGTGACTGAGATTCCTCCTCTGTCACCACAACCTGATTCAAAAGTATGTTATCACTGTTCCAAAGTCAAAACTTAACTGAATAAATCACATCACACCACTGAAATTTAATGAGCTATTCCCTCCTCCCCATTCACTGATTATGTATTAAATTAAGATTTAATAGAAATTATTTCTCTACATCACCATATATTTTGAATATTTCGTATTACATCACAGGAGAAAGAGATTAATACAGATGCTCATGTTAAAAATAGGAAAAGCCTGTGAAATTTGGAAATCTGAAATAAAAACAAAATGCTCGAAAATGCACAGTAGTTTTATCAGATACAATACAAAGCATGGGTTAATGTTTTGGGCGTAGATTCTTCATTGTAGGTTGCTTGGGGCCTCATGACTTTGGAATGCTGAGATTATTGTCCTGCATTTGTATGGCTTAAAAGTTTAATTGGCAGCATATTGTACTCAGTAAATTTATCTTCCTGGTTAACTTGAAAGCAATTCAATGAATCTCAACAGCTTCAATGATTTTATGACATCTATTCAGTCATTCCTGGACTGTGCAAATGATTATGAAAATACACTTACAAGGATATAACTCACTACACATTACAAAGTTTTCATTTGAAAGTAGGTCGTGTTACTGTTTTTTGTGCGTGAACACGTACAGTTTGTGTGAGTTCTCCTGTATGCACAGTGTATGTTCCTTCTTGTCTCTCCACATTGTAATGCCAAAGCACTAACTGTTATCATTCATCCAATCTTCTAAACGTTTGTTCTAACAAACATTTCCACTCTCTGTTTCACTGGCCAAGTCATGCTCCATGTGTGTTAGAGCTTTACTTACACAAGTGGAGATATTCCAGAGTTTTTTTAATATAGCCCCATTTCCTACACACTGCAGCACTAGGAGCTCAATTAAATCCTCCATTGGAGATTTCCAACTGTTGCATTTCAGAACCCCGCCAGCCAGAATAGCTACTGAAAACGTATTTTCTTTTTCATTCAACATTCCTAGAAAATTGACATTTTTTTCCTGTGAGCTGTATATAGAAAAGTTTGCTTTCAATTCTTTTTGCGATTTAAAAGCAGGATGGTGTACAAAAACATATATACTTTTGGATTTAGAAAAGTGTCCATTGTGAGTGGTATGGGAAAACATACACTCTCCTCGATCAGTTAAATAAAGGTGTGAACCATATTTTGGGTCACATGGCACCAAGTCCACATTTACATTGCACCAACAGGTGTTAGGATAGTTTATGAGTCACATCAGTTTAAAGCCTCATATGTTAATGTATTCAAACATGCTGGTTTTTGATCATCTGGTATAGAGCACACACCCAGTTTATTTATGAGCACCTATAAAGTCATGGTAAAATATATTGAAGACTGTGAACACTATTGCTCTTTGCAATACAACATATTTTGTGAAAATACTTTACAGTTGCACTCAGATTAAAAATTTCAAACGATCCTAAAATTTACAAGGATGAATCTTAAATTATTTTAGACTAAGTCAGAGCTGTGTAAAGTCTTTTGGGAAGAATTCCATCGCAAGGGCTAACCTCACCGTATCTCACCAAATTTCTCATTAACTACCCACCCTGCCCTTACAACATCCCTCAGGTCTGACTTTGAACATCCTGACTGTGCCCTAGATGTTGGTGCCTGACATTTAACATGGACTCCCAAGTGGTAAACTTAGTTACGTTCTGATTTCCATGTTGAGAAATCTCAGTCTCTTTTTTTTTGGTGAGTTTGGGAAGATAGAAAGCTGGGCATTAATGAGTCAAGTTAGGCTATCAAGCCATTTAATAGGAATAAGTGGCAAACTTGCTGCTGTCTAGTGAGGACCTCATCACACTGCCTGTGAAAAGTATGCAAGGTAGAGCGCTGAGCGGCGAGGCTGACATCACTGGTTTTCTCGTCTAATTCTGTTACATGTCACACTGCAACTCACATTATTCCAAACCGTATCAGATTTTACTCACTGGGTTTACAGAGAATTTTAATTCACTTCTATTTCCCCACCCTGCAATGTTCCTGAAAGCTTCTGAAGCTAACCAAGCCTGTATAACAGGTTGAAACTGTTACCATCCTACTTTTTATGGCTCAGTTCTGTTTCGGACTTACCAAGTAGATCATCCACAGAAAAAAGGTTCGAGTATTAATGATATAGTTTTATGGAAAAAAAATCAGTCAAAACAACACAACAGTCTCAAACACTTTAAAAAGCAGATATTATAATGTGAGCCTCTCACCAAGAAAGTTGAAGAAACAGTTAATTCTGCAATGAAGATGGAGGCTGTCACCTGCTGTAATGGAATGATAACAAGTTGGAATCTAACGTTAGAATTTGACCACAATACCTTCGACTTTGGTCGGGATTTGGAGTTGGAGTGGATGTGATAACTAGGGTTTGTCAGGAGAACTAGGTAGGAGTATCAATATTTGATTCCTGGCATCGGGAAAACAGTTGGAGGGAATGCTGACACAGTAATAAGTGGTGATGGTACCTCAATTGGATTCATCATGGAGAAACCCAAAACCAATCACTGCACCCTGAACCTACTAGAATTTAATGGTGTCTCAATGGATCTTGAAAAAAGAACTCCAGTGACTCCTGAAGGCTGTACAACAAACTCCATCAGGTGTGCCTATTCTCAGGCTCATTTTTTGGTGAGTTTGGGAAGACAGAAAGTTGAACATTAATGAGGCGAGTTAGTCTATCAAACCATTTAATCGGAATCACCTTTAATTGGCAAATGCTGCTGCCTAGTGAAAACCTCACCATGTTGCCGGTAAAAAGTATGAGACTAAGCAAGTCCCTTATTCAGTCAATGTCTGATGGAGGGAGTCAACTCTTGCAAGGGGAAGTACATTTGGAACCTACTCCTCTACCTGTATACCCGATTACCTCCACCCTGCTGCTGATCCCCTCCTGGTGACATCCAGTCACCCCACTCATCTGTCTCCAGGGATCCGGTAGTGAAGGCCTCAGTACACTGTCCTAGGTGATGCTGTGACAATGGAGAGCTGTCAGCCTTAGGTTAACCAACAGATCTCTGGGAAAGGATATCTATTTCTAGAGGAACCAATTGTAGAGGTATTTTTTATTTATTCATGGGATGATGGCATTACTGGCTGGGCCAGCATTTATTGTCCATCCCTAGTTGCTCTTCAGAAAGTAGTAGTGATCTGCTACAGTACATCTGTTGTTGGTAGACATGCAATGCTGATGGAGAGGGAGTTCCAGGATTTTGATCGAGCAACACTAAAGTAATAGTATTGTATTTCCAAGTCAGGGTGCTGAATGTTTTGAAATAGAACTTGCAAGTGGAGGCATTGCCTGTATCTGTTGCTCTTGTCATTCTAAATGGTTGTAGTTAGGTTTGAAAGGTGCTGTCTAATAGCCTGGGTGAATTGCTACAGTGTATACTGTAGATGATACACTCTGCCAATACTGGGTGGTAGTGTTATACAGGCTTGAATGTTTATGGATGTGGTACCAATTGAACAAGCGGTTTTGTCCTGGATGGTATCGAGCTTCTTGAATGTAGAGCTGCCCCTATCCAGGCAAGTGGGGAGTGTTAAATGACACTCCTGAGCTGTACCTTGTAGATGGCGGACAGGTTTTGGGGAGCTAGGACGCAAGTTACCCTCTGCAGGATTCCTAGTCCCTAACCTATTTGTGTAGCTACACTATTTGTATAGTCAGTCCAGTTCAGTTTCTGGTCAATACTAACCCCCAGGATGATGATAGTGCAGGATTCAGTGATGGTAATGCCATTGAATGTCAATGGGCACTGGCTATATAGCCTCTGTTAATTAGTTAAGGGCCTGATTCCTGGAAATAAGCAATATGGGTTGCCCCTAGATGGAGTGGAGGTTGTACTGGGCGGTTGAGGGGAGGTTTGCTGCAGGGGAATGATCCTTATCTTTTGAACAAAATTCTGCTTTTGTCTTTAACACCAGCTCACTCATGGCCGCATGGCAAAGAGCTACTAACAACAATAACAAGCCACCTACACAACTTGCCAGTTAGAGTAATTCAGGGTCTCAAAACCACGGAGGAAACAAATGAAGCAACTTTCCACATTTTTCAATGAAAGATTTAAAACTGACTCGTTTAATCTTGCATATTGTTCCAAGAAGAATCAATGTCATATCAATAAATCAAATTTAAATTGCCCATAAGCGTGTGACCTCTGATACAGGGTACCAGCATTTAAGTGACCATGCTGGAAATTATGATAACTGCTTGTAAAATAGAAGGAACCTGAGATCACTTTCATCTCAAAGGTCTGGAAACAGTCTCT
The DNA here is from genome assembly GCF_037043375.1 of Chiloscyllium plagiosum. Lineage (NCBI taxonomy): Eukaryota > Metazoa > Chordata > Chondrichthyes > Orectolobiformes > Hemiscylliidae > Chiloscyllium > Chiloscyllium plagiosum. The sequence goes on along the minus strand of NW_028270162.1, from coordinate 21,937,824 downwards.
ACTCCAAATGGTCAGTTTTCAAGCACTAGGAAGTTTTCTCCTTCATCACTTCTATCAACCAAATAGAAGCTAGTTCTAAGTGATTATTGTCCTTTGTACAGTAGCCATGGAGATCCTACCATGGCCTATCAATGACCGTATGATCAGCAACACTTACTCAAGTCTCAGAGTGCTGCTGTCCATCCTCAAAAATTCTCTGATCTGTCCTTTACACTTCTCTATTTCTGGCCTCTTGTCAATCTCTATTTCGATTGGCTCCTATTGATGGTGTGGCTTTTAGTCGTAAAAGTTACAAAATTCCCTCCCAAATTTCTGTGCTTCTGTACCTCTTCGTCTTCCTTGAAGAGAATGGTTTAAACAATTAATCTTGGTCTTCTTGATCGAACATGCACAGATGTGCTAATACTTCCATCTTTGGGTGTAAATTCTACTTCCTGTGAGGTGCCATGGGACATTTTATCCTATTCGAGGTGCTACACACAAATACAATTTGTCATTATTACATCCATTTATTATTCGCATAAGGAATCTTTCCTGCTCCAGATGGCTATTGCATTGAATAGACCATTTTCATCACCATTAAACAATATGTACATGAGCCTGTGCAGTGTTAACTCTGCAATTTTTTGAAACCAATACTAATGCCATAATAAAAATCAGGTTATGGATCTTGGTAACGCATTATTTGACAGCCCTTCTTGTGGGCACTCCACATAGATAGCAATGAACATCCTCAGCTGAGCTCACCCATTATTCACCCACTGTTAATCAACTGTATTTGTCTGAAGAACACAAACTTGTCACTGTATCCCACACTGCAAAACCATTGCTGAGTTTCAAACACAACAATAGCAATGACAAAATTCCATTTGTCCGAACAACATTCCAGACAAGCAAGGAAGTAGGGGTAAGAGGCAGATTGAGAGTGATCAATAAAAGGTGCCTGGCCATATAGCCTGTATTGGCCCAACTTCCTTTGCATAGCCTGTGAACAGAATCCCTCTTTGCCTGTACAGACTTAAGTCAGCTGCAGTGAGATTTTTAGAATAAATCTTTTACATACAAGTAGATGTTCAGATTTTTAAAAACAATATGTACAGCTACAAATGAATAAAACAATATTTTAGGTCTGTCTGTTCAGAATATAACAGCATCTTGAATTTGTATTGCATCTTTAATAGAATAAAATGCTCGAGGGTGCTTGATTTGTTAAAATTAGTTTAGAAAGGCTGCGTGAAATCGAGGTCAAAGCATCAGTGTTGCGGAGACTTTTGAAGGCAGAGGAAGAAATAGCAATGTGTGGAGGTTCAGGTGGGGAACTTAACTGATGAAAGTTGATCTATTGAAGAGAGATGGACTGTAAAAGGCCCAGAAGGAGTTATAAACAAGATGATTTTGAACTCAATACAACAAAAGCAAAGCAGTGAAGTCCAACGTGAGTTAGGATGATAAGCAAACTGGACTTCTTCCCAGGCTGGATGTAGGTTATCAAATACTGTTGAAAGCTCATTGACTAAAAAGGTTAACTTTGTTCCTCTCTCCACAAGGGCTACCTGACCTGCTCAGTATTTCCAGCATTTTCTATTTTTATTGCAGCATTGTAGAAGGCTAGTGTGCCCAATAAGAGAGTTGCCAACATGTGGCTTTAGGTATGAATAGAAGTCAACTCACAAGTTCAAAACTAAGGCTGAGGTAATGCAACAGTTGACTAGAAAGGGAGCAAAGTTACTGAGTTTTACTTAAGTAAACATCCTGCTTTTTTTAAAAAAAACATATAGCAGCAAAAGGCATTGAATAATTGTGTTTATTTTCTCTCTCTCTCTCTCTCCCTCCCTCCATCAATGAAGGTTACATTTGCAGATTATGTTTTGGAGAGCTTATATTTGTTGGATTTTTGGGATGATTACCTTCATTTAAAAAAAAAATCAATAGCGTCATTTTCATCTGAGCCAGAAGTCATACTGCAGTCCTCGGAGAGTTAACAGCAGATTTAGAAGCAGGTGAGGTAAGGAAGAAAAAGCACTGAAGCAATGGCCTAAATTGAGTTTTAAAAATCATTAGAAGGACGAAACAGCAAATGCAAATTGAAGGGAATCTTCCTGACTGAAATTTCATGACAGATCTTGTTAACATTTAGTTATCGTGTAAGAACCATATTGTCACATTGAATAAATTCTACTCAAGGGTAATGAGTAAACATTATTGGCTAACTGCCCTTTCATCTTTGAAAACATGTGTAAATCCAGCATTTGGATCCCTTTGAATGAAAATTACCCCCAAAGATTGCAAAAGTTTGGCTGGGTTCATCAATTCCCACCATCCAAACCTACGAAGAGTGCAACATCAAATCACTATCAAAGCCAAAAAAAGGATGGTTAGTGTAAGAACTGAAAAGTCATCTTGGTGCAGTAAGTGATGCTCTGCTGACACTTAGATTAAGGTATGTATTAGCCAACCTCACCTGTAACCTGCCAGTATCCAACAGGACACCACTGAAGTTGCCTACATGCTTGATTCACAAGTGTTCAATGGGTAATACAGAAGGAGTTTTATTCTATAACTAACCATTACTGCCCTTACCTGGGGGATATTCAGACGTGCTCAAAAGGGTGGGAGGAATCCCATGTGGAGTATTCTGTACAAATTTTTTCTCCTTAATTACGAAAGACTATAATTGCATTGAAGGGCTGTTGTGACAGAATATATTATCCCTACCTTCGGGCCAGAGTATAGGTTCAAGTCCAACCTGCTCCAGGGGTGCCATAACCTGTGTGAACAGGTTGATTGAAAATATCTATTACTGCATTGGAGAGTTCACTTGACTGATTCCTGGGATGAAGGGGTTGTCTCATGAGAAAAGTATCCTCATGTATCCAATGAGGTTTAGAAAAATGAGAAGTGATCATTTTGAAACCTGGAAGATACTCTGGGATCAGGATGCTGAAACATTGTTTCCCCTTGTGTGATGGACTCAAACTAGGGGCACACAGCTTAAAAGATATGAGGCCTCCCACTGGAGATGACAACTGTGTTTCTTGGAGGGCTCCTATCTGTAGGGTTCCTTTCCTCAGAGGGCATTGGATCAGGGTCATGGAATGGTTTTAAGACAAAGAGACACCACAATCAGATCAGTCATGATCTTATCACACAGAAGTACAGGTGAGGGGCCGAATGGCTCACGCTTGTTCCTAATTTCTTAGTGCGTGTTTTTAAGGGGGTAATCTCCGAGTTGCATAAAGTTTTATCAACACCCAGTAAATGAAACTACAAATTCACAATTATTAGTTATTTCAAAGGCAAACGTAGCACAAAAACGCAACTTCACAAATGGTATGCAAAACTGTGCATTGATGCATAAGGAGTGCCTTTTAACAAGGAAAAAATAAAATAGCAAAATACCACACACGAGAGCACCTTTTAGATTGTTATTTTTGGGAAAATATTTACACCTACTGCCCTGAGGCAGGCGTGAGGACACACACACACTCGGTAAGTTGACCAGTCGCCGTTGGTTTTACCCAATTTGTCGCTGATGCGGTTAAAGGGTTGGGGGTGGGGGAGAGAATTTTAAAAAAAATCAATGTGAATGCTTACGGTGTCTTGGGGATCTGAACTGGTCGAAAGTGTGCTCCTCTTCCTCAGAGACTGGAACCTCTGCTGACTCCGGACTGAAAACCTCCTGAAGGACTCCCGGCTCCTGGAGGCGAAGTGCCGGAAGGACGAGGTCCTTTTCAGGGCAGCTCTGGAAGGATGTTCCCCGCCACTGGAGGAGGCTCTCCGCTCCGGGGTAGTGCCGACCAGGTTCAGGGCTTCGTGTAGTGACCGCCTCACTGTGCCCATCCATTGGGCCATGTGACTGTGGGCCACCGTCAGTTTATCCCCCAGATAATCCATTTACAAGAGACAAATGGGGTGCCAAAACATAGCAAGAAAAAAAAAGTTTCTTTTCTTTAAAAAAAATAAATCAAATCACAATCGATGCTTCAGATTCTCCGATCCATCTTCCAGCCGCTCCCTCTGAAATCTCTCCTTGTTTACTGCCCCCTTTACTTGCAGCGCACACAGTGACTGGAGAATTATAAAGTTCACACCAAGAACCTGGTGCAGATATGCTCGACACCCGGACGCCTACCTAATAAGGCTTCAATTCATCCCAACGTCTCTTATTTACAGGGAGACGGTGCTCAAATCCCAGGGAATGGGGGCAGACCCTGGTACATGTCGCCCTTCCCCAAGGAGAAGGAGGCAGGTATCAGTGCTCTGCTGGTATCTCAGAAGGGCCGCTCTTCTCTGTATCATTCACCCACAGCCCCCTTACCCACCCCTCGGTCAGCCTGAGGGGGGCATTCGCCAACGGACCAACTGGGAGACAGAGCCGACTGCTCACACACACACACACACACACACACACGGAGAGAACAAACTGCTCACCACAATCACCTCCAAAAGGGTGTGAGTGATCGACAGAGACTCCCCCTTTCAGTGGTAGGGTTTCAGGAATGTGTGTGCACACACTCTCTCTCTCGGTGCTGGCCTGGGGTTGCTCTGAGGGACCGTCTCCCCTTCAGCCTGGAGGATCTCAGTCAGACAGATGCCACACACGCCTGACACAAGTCAGCCCTTTCCCCTTCCCCCGGCACGGACCTGGACCTGGCCCTGCCACTCTCTGGAGCGGGGGGGGGGGGGGGGGGGAAATCAGTGGAATCGAATGGGGAGGCAAAAGAAAAATGATGGAGGAGGAGGAGGAGGAGGAATTCCTGTCGGGAAAGCTCCGCCGCTGATTTAAAACAAAAACAGCAGGTTTTCCTCTCGCCCTTTTCCCTGCTTTGATTCCCTCCTCCTTCTCCCCTGGAGGTTCTCTAGGTGAACAAACTGCAGAGGCCTGCCACAGGAAGGAGCTGAGCTCAGCTGAGCTGGGCTGGGCTCGACTGAAGTAAAGATCTGTTGCCATAGCAACCGAAGCTCAGCCTTTGCCTGTTTGGACGCGCCTTTGTACCGGGAGTCACCAGAATCAATGAAGCAGTTTGCAGGTAAGGGCTGCACAGGACAGAGAGGATGGTTTCAATTCATTCCAGAGAGATTGGAGCCTCAGGAGGGGGTAGGCGCTCTTTGCTGCCTCAGGTGAGGTGGAAGGTATTAACCCCTGAAGCATCGAGATTTAGTGATCTGTGTGTACGTGCTGTGAACGGAAATGGGGGCTTCAACGGAAGATTTTTTTTGTGTGTGTCAAAACAACCCGCAATGGGAAAGCATGCACCAAGCCCTTCCAGCTCCTGTTCACACACCGACCCAAGGACAGACCCACCTCTGCACATCAACCCAATCTCCTCGGAGGAAGCCAGGCGTGGTGATTTCCCATGCTGTATCCCCCTCCCCGCCCCACTCCGATCGATAGGAAACAGAGCACAGACGCTACCTCAGCACTTCAGGGTCACATCAACTAGCTGGCTGTCTCTCGCCCCTGTAACTGACAGTCCTGGAAATGTCTTTTTGTGCACTAAGTGGCAACTCAGCCCCGCCTGGCACCGTTTGCACATCTCAAGGGCTCTGTAAAAACATACACTTTTGCAGATGGATAGAATGCTATCAGACTGTCGATTTTCTTGAGAGGAACTAGATGTTAGTTGTGGAAGCATCTTTGGGCGCCTCAAGTCTGTTCACATCGTGACACATTACACCCACTCAGCACTGGGTCAGCGGCAGTGTCAGTTCCACAAGGTCTAAAAAGCAGTAGACCCAGCGATCCTATCATCATGTAGATATATACACTCCCGCACTGAACCAGATCGAGATGGAGATCAGGACTGAAAGCAGCTCAGTATCTGAATCCCAATTTTACTAGATTTATCCCCACATACCTGGAAAGAGGAAGGGGAGGATTTGGGGCAAACAACAACAGAAGAAAAGACTTTTTTAAAAAAAAATGGATAGATTTTAAAATGTATTGGAAAATCTTATTTTGAAAACTGTGAAAGAGTGGTGGACAGCAATGTAATTGAATGATTAGTTTGGGATTTAAATATAGTGCCAGGTTATCCTAGCTACCATGAGAACTTGTACCTATATAGGTGAAAACAAGTGCCGACACATCTTTGCAAAGTTGGAATTAACAGTTTGAAGTTTATAGTGATCTAACACTCAAAAATCCACTCATCTCCCTTTTCCTCCCACTCACTGGTGCTGATTTCATTGTAATTTTCAGTTCTTCAACATCACCAGTAGTTCAAGAGTTGCAGGCTACTCAGAATCAATGCAAATTATCTTCCATCTCTACAAATGTAGACCAGGTTAACCAGCACTAGAAAAAAGTGCTATTTTGTAATGTCCATTTCAAAATTTGTTTGGATTTGACTATTGTTTTCCCCTATCTTAATCCTTCACAATGCCGTGACACATAACCAACAGCTTAGCACAAAAAAATTCTATAAATCTCAATTGCCTATTTTGGAAGAATTCTGAGCAAGCTCTTTATTGGTCAAAAGGTCACTGGTTTTTCTAATAGTAACATAGCATAAAACCAAAAACCTCCCTGCAAAATGAATGAATGTAATGCATTAGTCATGTGTCACCTCACTAAAACAGAATTCATTGTACTTCTAAATGAGAACAGGCTTTTTTTGCATCCAAAATAAGCAAAAGTAATTTGTTTATATTTTACAATTCCAACAATATTAATTTTACATTTTCATGCCTCTAATTAATGAAGCTTACAAAAGTATAAACAACATCTACTCGAGGACAGAGCACCTTAGCTATCCGGAGTTTGAAATTTAAATATTAAACTAGGACCTTTGAACTTCTTTGCCAATATAAATCAAGATTTCTATCTGAAAAGAGCACAATAAAAAGGAGTTACCCGTTACTGTCATCTGATCAATAAAATTTCAGAAGCTGTAGGCACCTTGTAACGGAGACAGATACGACTCAGTTCACACACAAAATAATATATTTGCAAAATAATATTTTAATCATTAATAGAAAAATGCTCAGAATTGTACTACAGTGCAGATCTTTGATCTGAGAGACTTTCACAGGAATGCCTGATGGAAATCAAATTGTGCTAAGTACACGTACTATCTCCAATAAGACTCACTCCCACCCCCTGCACTACAGTGGGTTACATTTAATGTCTTGTACTACTGGTATAAGACTGGAGTTAAATGTGCAGCGAACAATCACAGCTTCCCACAGTTGTACTTCCAGCAAGGATCACTACTATAGTAATTGAGATCAAAAAGATCACGGAGTTGCATTTTATCTAATGTAGCAACAGTTGCAGTCAAGTGTACTAGCCAATGTTGTCAGTCTTCACTCAGTGGCAGCACTCCTGCCTCAAAATCACAAAGTTGGCAGATCAAATTTCCATTCAGAGACTTCAGAACATAATTTCAGCTGACACTTAGTTAGTTCTGTACATAACTCCTGAAACATTGAAGGTGTGTTGTCTTTTGGGTTAGTTATTAAACTGATGTTCTGCTAGCCTCCTCAGGTGAGCTCAAATCATCTCACACATAAAGCAAAATAGAGCAGAAAATCCTTCTTGTTTCCTGGCCAATACTAATCACTTAATTAACTTGGCATTTTCAACACCAAATGAGTGCTTTAAATCAGATACAAATCTTAATTTATTTCAACAAAGTATCTAAAAAGGTCATAATTAATATTTAATAAACCTAAAACAGATAATCTAATTATTTATTTCATTGCTGTTCATGAAAGCTTGCTGTGCTCAAATTGGCTGCTCTGCTCTCTATATTCAACATGTCTGCACTTCAAAATTATTTAATTGGCTGTATAATACTTTGAAGCTTTGAGCTAACGGAAGTCTAATTCAGGCCCAGTGCTCTAGTGGTGTAGAGGTAGTATCTGGGTTCCTGATCCAGAGTGTGTTGTAAGTTCTCTGAACAGCTTGGTCAGAAAATAACAATAAATTCAGGCCTTCATTGAATTAGATGAAATAATTCAGCACAATACGAATGAAGTTAAACTTGTGTCCTCATGGCTTAGATATTCACCAGATAAACTTACTAAGTCTTGGGCAGGGCAAGGGAAATTGACGTCAATTTAAAACAGAACATGTTATTAAAATCTAAGAGTTCACGAGTGGTTGAACTTTAAACTGTATAGAGTGTAACTATTATCAACAGAAGAATATGTCAGCTGGATTTTCAGAGAATATTACTGAATGTTGTGGCACTGGAGAAATTCATTATGGAGGAAAAGCAAGGTGTTTTATCCTATGTCAAGGGATCGGAGTGAGTGAGCCCCAAATTAACACTTTTCCTTTCAGATAAGTTCACTGTATACAGTTAGAGCTATATCAAAAGCTCTTCCTTTCACATCTTGAATTCAGTTCTGCAATCTGGTTTCTTCATAATAGATCTGCAGATGTAATTTATGTGGACCAGGAGGTTTATCCACTCTGTTTGATTTGTTTGTAAATTCTCTCTTCTCTTGCTAAATTAAATGTCTATACCATTCTTTCAATATCATCTTCAGTAATATCCCCCAACTGGTGGTTTCCTGATAAATATCAAAGCAATGTAATCATTTAATATTCTGCCATTTTGTTATAACTGTTCATCTTGTGTATTCTTTAGCTGTTTTATCCACATTAAGATTTTAATTTATGATTCTGTAGAATACTTCATTATTTCTTATAATTTGATAGTTCAATTGTGATTTCTCTTTGCCTTTCTAATGATTTTGTTTGACTTCTTTCTTAATATTTTCATATTCTCTTTTCTTGCATTTTGCTTTATTGCCTTTGTATTTTTTGTCTCTAGTTTGAAATGTGGCCCTTAGTAGTCCTCGATAGTACGTAATTACTGGCTAGTTTGTTCTTGTTGCCATTTATCCTAGATTCTGTTGAGCTTCATTTTAAAAATGTTCCCACTCTTAGGAGTGCTTGAAGATCTGAAGACGGAAGTTTCAAAAATCAACAGATGAAGAGCTAATGCCCAAAACATCGACTCTCCTGCTCCTCGGACCTGCTGTGCTTTTCTAGTGCCGCACTTTTCGACTCTGACTCTTCAGCACCCGCAGTCCGCACTTTCATGTCACGCAATCAATTGGGACTGCAACAGTTTTCGACTATGATTCTGTGAGAAGGAGCAAAGCTTTTTGGTTCCTGTTTCAGGACACTTTCAGCATCAGTGGGACGAGCCTGAAACAGTTATATAATCTGGAAAGAGGAATTCACAGTGGGGAAGGGTTGTATACGCATTTGCGTGCAGCTGAAGCTTCAGCCATGGAGAAACCTGAGGAATCCCGCCCCTGGAGAAACTGTGGTAGTGTGGTGACTGCCCTGGAGATTCATCGGTGCAGTCAAACTACAGAGAGGCCCTTCTACTGTCCAGAGTGCGGGAAAGGCTTTATCCATGCTTCCCACTTGCTGGCCCACCGGCAGCTCCACACTGCGGAGAGACTGTTCTCCTACCCAGAGTGCAGGAAGGGCTTTACCCACTTCTCCACCCTGCATGCCCGTGGGAAGAGCCTCTTCAGCTGCCCCAAGTGCAGGAAGTCCTTCAGTCATTCCTCCGGCCTGCTGACCTACTGAGAGGTCCATACTCCTGTCCCAAATGCAGGAAGCTCTTCACCAATCCTCCACGCTCGGGGGCCACTAGTGGGTCCACACCAGGAAGAGGCCCTTCATCTGCCGAGTGTGAGAAAGGCTTTACCCGTGCCTCCCATCTGCTGGCCCACCGGCGGGTCCACACCAGGCATAGGCCCTTCAGCTGCCCTGAGTATGCGAAGGCGTTCAGCGATTACTCCACCCTGCTGAGGTACCAGCAGATCCATATTGGGGAGAGGCCATTCGTGTGCCCCAAGTGTGGGTGGAGGTTCACGTTGTCCTGAAAAGTGTGGAGGCACCAGTCGCTCCCAACAATTGGATCCTGCAGCTGATGCAGCAGTCACCCCCAGGACTGAACCTCCTGCCTGTTCCAACAGTGGGTGCAGTGGGAGTGTCAGTGCGCTTTTTAAAAATTATTTGCTGAACTGTAAACCCCCCCCCAACCCACGATGGCTCTTAGCAACACGGTGGCTCAGTGGTTGGCATGGCTGTCTCGGGGCACCAGGGACCTGGGTTCGATTGCAGCCTTGGGCAGCTGTCTGTGTGAGTTTGCACATTTCCCCCCAGTGACTGCATGCATTTTTTCCAGGTGCTCTGGTTTCCTCCTACAGTCCAAAGATGTGTAGTGTGGGGTGAACTGGCCATGCTAAATTGTCCCATATAGTGTCCAGGGATGTGTAGGTGAGGTGCATAAGTCGAGAGCAAACGTAGAGTAATAAGGTTGGAGAATACGTCTGGGTGGGTTACTCTTCAGGGGGTCGGTGTGGACCTTATTGGGCTAAAGGGCCTGTTTCCACACTAAGGATTCTATGATGATGGTGATACATTTACTTATTATTTAATGGTAACACCTTCCAGCTAATTTTCACCAGCTCCATTCTCATCCCCTTTAAATCAACCTTATTCTAACTTATTGCTTTGGTTTTAATCTTATTTGTCCACTCAATCTTTATTTTAAATCTTATTGTGACTAATAATAACTATATCTTAGATGGTTCCCTTTGCTTCTGTTTTATTGTCATCTTTATTTCCTTGCCCTTGTTCCTCACCTTGCACTTATCTTTACTCTCAGAATCCCTACAGTGTGGAAACAGGCCATGTGGCCCATCAAGTCCACAACAACCCTCCGAACAGCATCCCACCAGGACACATACTCCTATTCTAACCCTGCATTTCCCATGGCTAATGCACCTAACCTATATATCCCTGAACGCTAAGGGCAATTTAGCACAGCCAATCCACCTATCCTGCACGTCTTTGGATGGTTGGAGGAAAAACAGAAAACACACCTGAGGGAAACCCACGCAGATGCGAGGAGAACATGCAAACTCCACACAAGACAGTTGCCCGAGGCTGGAATTGAACCTGGGTCCCCAGTGGTGAGAGTGCGATGCTAACCACTGAGTCACCATGCCGCCTCCTTTATTTTACCCCTGTTTTTAATCAAATCCTTCTTTTGTTTTAGTAACTTTAAATCCAATAGGATTTTGCTTTAACTTCCTAAGCTATTATGGCTCATGATATTTAGTTACTGTATGTTCATTTTGTTCCTTGTTATTTTGTTGAAGCATGCAGCATTTAACCTTGATCAGAATAAACAGGGAGGTCTCAGAGCAACATCCAGGATAGGTAAAAATCTGGAAGAACTGAACAGTGCAGTGGACAAGGACTCCGTGGTTTCCTTCTCTCAGGCCTATGGTAGCATGTTGCCCAGAATTTCACTCCAAAACGATCCAAGCTAACAATGCTCCAAGCATAATCCATACTTATTCATTTAAACATTTATGCTGACACTGCAGTGAAGACAGTTTAGTTCCCAGTAATGACATCATGACCTTTGGCAGCATAAAACTGATCAATGGTCTGATTAGAAAGAGAGAGAGAGAGAGAGAGACTACACTGTGGGTCAATAGGTGATGTTGTAGCCCAAAGCTGTATGACTTAACATGCATCATTAGTTCTTTGTGGTGCACCATTAATTATTTACAATTATTACATGATTGAGAAATTTGTAGATATGCTAGTATGAAAAAGCCACAACAAAATTATTCCACTGAAAAGTTAACAACTTGGATTGGTATAGTATCATTAATAAATATAACAAAGGAATTTTGCAGGAACTTTATAAAACAACATTTCTTACCAAATCACATAAGGACACATGGCCAAAAGCTTTATCAAAGAGTTTTGATGATAGGTTTTCAGGAAAGTGAAGTAGAGGTGGAGAGGCTTAGAGAGGAAATTCCACAAAATAGGATCTTTGCTCAAGGTATGATCATCACTGCTGGAGCAGCTAAAACAAGGGTGCTCAGGAGGCCAAAAGTAAATGAATGCAGATATTATGGAGGGCATTATTGTCGAAGGAGATGACAGAGAAAGGGAGGGACGGGGCTTTGAAATGGTGTGATAACAAAGCGAGAATTTTTAAATTAAGGTATTGGTTAACTAGGAGCTAAATGTAGGGCAGAGGGTACAGATAGAACAATGAGCAGCAATGTTTAGATAAGAGAAATTTTATGGAAGCTAGAATCCAAAAGGTTGCGCAGCAGCCTTTTGGAATTGTCAAGTTGAAAGGTAACAAACTAATAGACGGATATTTCAGCAGCACTAGAGCTAAGACAGCTATGGAGTTGGGTAATACTTAGGCAGGAGTCTTAGAAATGGTGCAGATATGTAGTCAGAAGCTCACCTTGGGGCAAATAGGTCTCTATGGTTATGTACAGTCTGATTAAGCCTCAGATACTTGTCAGGGAGAGGAATGGAATCAGTAGGTTAACTTAAAGACAGTGGGGAAGTTAGACACCAGAAGTGATTGTGTGAGAGCAGGAAGAGAAGTAATTCTCTGGCTGATCAGAAAAATAACAATAGAATCGAGCAAGCATTGTCCACCCAGCTGGACAATAACAGAACAAAATTGGAGAAGAAATGGTATGATCACTGTGTAAACTGTATCAACTCACAATGAATTGCTCATCCCAAAAAGAATTTAAATGAATATCCAGTGACTCACTAGCTAGCCTAAAATTTAAAATATCAGTGAGTGGCTGTGCTGCTGTTCTTTGGTGCAGTGGTTATCTCTACTGCAGTTTCAGCTTGGAAACTTGGACAGATATGCTTGTGTTTTGAGTCATTCAAGTTAAAACACAAGTTGCTTTTTGCTCACAGTTCATTGTTGTGTGAAGTTAATTTATACTTTTAAATACAGTGACAATGGAAAACAATCAGGATGTAAAAACGGGTATACACAAAAAAACCCACAATGACAGGGTAATTAAAATCTACCGCACTTCCTGTTAATTGAGTGTTACTTATTCTGTGGTTGTTCTGCCTAAAAGTAGGTTCCATTCAAACACACAAAGTAAAAAAGGTTTTGGTTCCATTCTCTCCCAGGTTTTGTTCATAAACCAACACAATGCAATTGGATAGATTACATTGAAAACAACATCATCTTTTTTCATTGGTCATAGATTTTCTGTTTTCAATTAGCCCACAAAACAATACTACTTAAATATGTTGAATTTATTACTGAAAAATAATTGTAGTAGTTAGACCAGGCCTGTGATTGATGGAACCTGATTATTTACAGATTTTATTGTCCATTTCTCTTCAATGGTCTAGCTTCTATGTTTACAATGATCATTACTCTGCTCTTTTCTCCTGAGGTTCGTTCCATTTCTATTTGTAATTATCATTTTAAAAAAAAAATAGTATTGCTAATATAATCTTTTTTTAAAAAATACCATTGATATTATAATCAGAATCCTGAATTTTACAGCTCAGTGAAGTTAGTTCAGGGAGATTTTGAATGCAGATCAGGAGAAAATGAGTATCCCATTCTGTAGCTAATCTAGAACTGCATACAGCAAACCTATGACTTGTCATCCAACATGGTATAACTTTGGACCCCTGTCTAATTCCATTCCAATTGAAAGCCATGTACATGAAGATATAAATTCTTCACTGTTTTCCTTGCATAATACACAAAAGGTCTTCAAAGTACAGAATCAATTTAAAAAGCAAGGAGTACATGCTGAACTAGAGACAGACACAAGTTGTTTGCATTAATAATGCATTTTCACCACAAAGTGAGATTTTCCATTCTTGATCTTACTTAGAAAAGACTCAGCGTTTAACATACATAGGTACATCATCCAAGAATACTAAAGCATTCAGTGTCAAAATATGCCACTGATCCTGTATCCTAAATGATAGACAATGGGCTTTTAATATTGATCCATTCACAATTATTCAAACCCATTGCAGCATACTGGTACAAACGATGACCTAAAGCCAGCAACTACCGAAACAAATACAAATACACACGTAGTAACACCTGTTCATAAGAAAACCAAACTTGGCTGCATACTTTGCAGAACAAGACTGAGTCAAGAATGAAATGTCAACATTGCAGTATTTTGAGGCATGCAAGGTAGCCCAAGATTATGGGTTGAAGTCTCTTTGCTTACATTCATACAACTGTAGCCTCAATATAATGTGAACAAACACTGCAGCAACAGTGTAAATGAGGCCTAAATAGGTCATCATGAGAAAACACCTTTCTGAACCAGTTGGGTCCTTGACACAATGGACAATTACTATGATTGGTACCAATACAAATACAAAACTGAAATGGCACCACCTGCATTTCCCCCTTCAAATAAGAGCAGGCACCAAAAAAAATATTATGTGTAAAGTTTGAGAAGTTGTCTTTGTTATTTCAGATATACAGGGTTCTGTTAGCTTATCCAAAGAGGATACAGTTCATGGTCTATCACTGTACTGATGGGAGCAAATCCTCACATACATAAAACACAGTTCTGGGGTCGGTTGGGGAGAGATTTAGCTAAAATGCGAAAAGTGCATTGGTGTCGATCAGTTGATGCCCTGGAACAGTCTGGTACTGTTACTTTCCCTGTCATTAGTATTCAGCCAAGTGATTTTCTGTTAAGATGGAGGAGGGGCAGTTGTAAAGTGAGCTGACATTGAAACACTGACTGCCTTGTTTCAGTTTAGATGATGACCACTCATTATATGTTTCAATAGGTAATTTATAGTGCAACACATCATAGTTGGACACATGATCTGAGATCAAGGTAACAGAATAAAATGGGCATTCCTCTATTACAACATGACCCAATTTTAGACAGCTCAGATAGAGAGCAGTCTGCTGGGTTTACGTCACTGTGCAGCTTGTTCTCTTAGTTTCCAAGCCTGGGATTCTCAAGACTGAGCTCTATGGATAAACACTCCAGGGCAGTGGCACAAGAACAATCCAAGAGTAAACTGAATAACCACAGTAAAATTTGAAAGATGAAGGATCTGAATATCAGAAAGAATTTCCTGCCTGAATCTGCTGAATTGGATGATGATCACCAGGACTTCTGTGTTCACAGAACTACATTAAACCCCAGTCCAGCAACACACCAACTTTAAAATTATCATCTCTATGTGTTCAAACTCCGAGCACTGTAATGTATTTCAGTCCTGCAACCCTCTGAGATCTCTGCGCTCCTTCAATTTTGGCTACTTACACATCCCTCACTTTCATCACTCTACATGTAGTAGCCATGCCTTTATCCACAGGTCCAAAGTCCTGGAATTCCCTCCTGAAACTTCTCTCTTTCTCTAGCTGTCTCACCTCCTTCAAAGCATGACTCAAAACTGATGTATTTTGGTTGAGTGTTTGGTCTTCCTTTCCTTAAAGTTTTTCTGGCTAAAGGTCATATTTTGTCTGATGACGCTTCTGTGAAATGCCTTGACAAGTTTTTCTTAAAACCACATTAAGAGGTGCCATATAAATACAACTTATTGTTCGATTCTAGTAGCTTTGGTCTAGTAAAAGAAGAAACAAATCAGAGAGGATTCCAGATGTTAGTTATTAAAGGCAGTCAGCATGGCTTTGTGAGGAGCAGGTCATGCCTCACAAATCTTATTGACTTCTTTGAGGAGGTGTCAAGACAGGTTGACAACGGTCGAGCAGTGGATGTAGTGTATATGGATTTCACAAGGTATTTGATAAGGTTCCCCATGGTAGGCTCATTCATAAAGTCAGGAAGTATGGGATACAGGGAAATTTGGCTATCTGGATTCAGAATTGGCTGGCTGACAGAAGGCAGAGTGTGGTTGTTGATGGAAAGTATTCTGCCTGGAGGATAGTGTTGAGTGGGGTCCCGCAGGACTCTGTTCTTGGGCCTCTGCTCTTTGTAGTTTTTATGAATGACTTGGATGAGGAGATTGTGGGGTGGGTTAGTAAATTTACAGATGACACAAAGGTTGGGGGTGTCGTCAATAGTATAGAGAGCTACTGCAGGCTGCAGCGCGACATAGACAGAATGCAGAGCTGGGCTGAGAAATGGCAGATGGAGTTCAACCTGGATAAATGCAAAGTGATGCATTTTAGAAGATCGAACTCGAATGCTGAATATAGGATTAAAGACCGGATTCTTGACAGTGTGGAGGAACAGAGGTATCTGGGTGTGCAAGTACATAGATCCCTCAAAGTTGCCACCCAAGTGGATAGGGTTGTTAAGAAAGCATATGGTGTTTTGACCTTCGTTAACAGGGGGATAGAGTTTAAGAGCAGTGAAGTTTTGCTGCAGCTCTACAAGTCCCTGGTGAGGCCACACTTGGAATATTGTGTCCAGTTCTGGTCGCCCTACTATAGGAAAAATACTGAGGCTTTGGAGAGGGTGCAAAGAAGGTTTACCAGGATGCTGCCTGGAGGGCTTGCCTTATGAAGGGAGGTTGAATAGGCTCGGAGTTTTCTCTCTGGAGAAAAGGAGGAAGAGAGGAGACCTGATAGAGGTGTAAAAATAATGAGAGGAATAGATAGAGTCACTAGCCAGAGATTTTTCCCCAGGACAGGATTGACTGGTACAAGAAGTCATAGTTTGACGATATTAGGAGGAAGGTATAAAGGAGACGTCAGAGGTAGGTTTTTTATACAGAGAGTCGTGAATGCATGGAATGCGTTACCAGCGGTGGTAGTGGAAGCACAGTCATTGGGAACATTTAAGTGACTGCTGGACATGCACATGGACAGCAGTGAGTTGAGGGGTGTGTAGGTTGTTACTATATTTTACATTAGGATTAAATCTCGACACAACATTGTGGGCCAAAAGGCCCTGTTCTGTGCTGTACTTTTCTACGTTCTAACCGCTATCATGACAGCAGTGTTTGGATGACTATTGGGTGAAGACAAGACTTCAGTAGCCTGGAATACCCTTTGAAGTGGAGAACCCTGCTGTTATTCACATTTATACAGATAGAATCAACAGGTGATGAGGTACCAGACAGCAGCCGAGATATCAAATAAGTATGTGCTTTCATTTGAGAAGATCTTGTCAATCCAGCAGTAAAAAAGGATGTAGCATTGATAGGGAAGTAGGATTAAAAAAAATGTAAAGTAAGTGGTTGATACTCCTTAATTTAGAAAAGTTCCAAAGTTCTGTTCAGATGAAGTGCCTCTTAGATTATGAAGGAAAGCGAAGTTGAAATTAAAGAGGTCTGATCACAATTGTCCAAGCCTTCTTACATTTGGGGGTGTGCCAGAAGGATGAAGCATTGAAAATGACATGTACAACTTTAAAAAGAGGAATAACTCCAAGTTAGTCATCACCTTATCCTAACAAAGAGTCAGTACAAGCATGAGGAACTGAATTGTCTTCTCAGTGCTGAATCAACCTGTAATTCCACCACTGCTGCATTTTTAAACACCGGTGGGCACGCTAGCACATTATTTCCATTGCTCTATACTGATAAAAAAAAACAAAATTCTGTATTGGTAATCTTGTTTAGAAGTAGGAAAAGATCAGTTTTTACTGGTGCTGTTCCCACAACAAATTCTGATGCTCACAACACAGGCTTATAGTGGATTAGCAGTGACAAGGCAGGCTACTGGATATTAGTCATCTGCACAACTGGGGCTGGCCACTGACAAGTAAAGAATCCGTAAGAGAAGCAGAATTCCTAATGAGTAATGTAGCAGCTTCAACAACACTTCTCAGATGGAGTCAGAGAGATTGAATTTAGAAAATGGGTCATTAGAGAGAGAGGCTGCTGACTGCCAGAGAATTGTGTCTGCCAAAACAGTGTCACATGAGCATTTGCTCACCAATTAAAATGGGAAATTTAAGTTATCATGATGAAATGAACAACAAAACACATCTCAATTGCTTTAGAGTTTCTTCATGTGAATTTAGACTGGTCCAACTTCACCATTTTAGATCGTTCACACAGCTTTGTTTCCAACTAAATAATATCTTGGACCATCTTAGTAATTTTGTCTCTTTCAAGGGTAGTGTAGTGTTGTGAGCTTGAAGCCCTCAGAAGTAGATCAAAGTGCCCCAAACCCATTTCACCTCAGACCAGTCTGGAATAGATTCAAACCTGGGTCCAAATATAAAAGTACCAAGGGCTGACCTTTATGGTTAACTATTACTGAGTTACAGAACTTGAGCACAAGCATGAGGAAGTTGAAAAAAACAGGAACCTGTCAGATATTTTGAATAAGCTTATTACATCAAAGCAGTTGGTATGTCTGAAACAAGACATCACATTGTCTATATTCAAATGTTGTTGGTGCTTTCAACCGGTGATTGGCACAGTGCCAGCAACTGGTGGAACGCTAACTGGAATGCACTGCTGTGTCGACCCAATCACCAATCATGACTACGTTGCCCCAAATCTACAATATAACTCAGTATCGTATTAACTGAAGGTTGCAGATTGATTGAAATAAGGCCAGGAGGAAAAGACAATAACAATCTTTTGTTGACATAGCAATCTAGGCAGTGCATTTGGCCTCAGTACCCCCTGACTAAGGAGTTGTATGATAACAGGATTGGATTTGCTAAAATTTCCCAAACTCAAACAATATTTAATATCTTTGCTCAATTATGAATAAAGTACTGGAGAAATACCAAAACCATGAAACTGACTCCCATACCAAAGATTTCAGAACTTATGAGGGCTGAAGGAAACCTGAAAGCTAAAACAAACATTAAATGCACTTAATCTCCAAGAGGAGATATTTATATTGCTTAGGGTCCAACGTAGATCCTGAACACCAGATCAGGTGAGAACCACTCAGCTAACTGATCTTTCTGATAAGTTGCACTTCAGGAATGTAGGAAGTCTGGATCTTTTCCTCTCTTTCTTGCTGACTGAGATTTTGAGGTAAAACTCAACAATGAAAGCTGCAAGCCTTAATCATATTTATGCCCAGGAAGCACAAGCAACTTCTTTGTCTTGGTGAGATCACAGCTGAAGCCAATCTCTGCCCTGCAAGACATTCTCACAAAGGTACAGCTCCAGCAAAACAACAGAGATCAGCAGCAGGAATTCAGATATATTATCCCCGCTGAAGTCAGTTTATGGAGCCCACTTGTAGCCTTTGACTGAAATGCACTAACAAAGCATGAACCAGAGACTGAATGTAACATCTTTGTGGCTGATTCACTCACTAGATAAACCTATTTAGCTAATATGAGAATCTAATCATCTAATTTATCTTTGAAGTTTTCTAATTTTACCAAGTTTTGTCTCCTGCACTTGGGGGTAAAAAAATATGCTGTCTGTCTACAAGTGGCAGCAGACTTTGCAAAGCAAAAATACAGTTTCAAGCACAGAAGACTATGGAATATTGGCCCTTATCTCAAAAGGGTTGGAATACAAAAGGACGGGAATCCAGAACTAGAGGGCATTGGTTTAGGGTGAGAGGGAAAAAATATAAAAGAGACTTAAGGGGCAACTTTTTCACGCAGAGGGTGGTATGTGTATGGAATGCCAGAGGAAGTGGTGGAGGCTGGTACAATTGCAGCATTTAAAAGGCATTTGGATGGGTAAATGAATAGGAAGGGTTTGGAGGGATATGGGCCGAGTGCTGGCAGGTGGGACTAGATTGGGTTGGGATATCAAGTCAGCATGGATGGGTTGGACCGAAAGGTTTGTTTCCATACTGTACATCTCTATGACAATGACTCTATGACGGAAATTATGAAGGGATCTCTGATGCTATCTAGCTCTGGATAGATCCCATCTGAAATACTGCATCTATTTCTGGGCAATGCACCTTAGAAAAGAACTGGAGAGGGTGCAGTGTAAATACAATGAAAGATACTTGGGCAACGGCTGAAATTATGAGGATGACTTGCATACACATATATTGAAGATTAAGGGGTGATCCAGTTGAAGACGATTTCATAAGATAGAGCATAGAAACTATTTCCACTGGTGAAGGACAGCCTAAAGGACAAGGGACATCATGTCAAATTTAGAGACAGAGTGTTCAGAGGTGCAATTAGGAAAGCAGTTTTCCACACAAAGGGAATGGGAATTCTTGAACCCCAATCAAACCCTACTCCAATCAAACACAGACATATGCACCAACTCTCCAAAACATTGTTAAGACTAGATCAATTGACAGTTTAAAAACTGAGTGATACATTTTTATTAGGCAAGGGTATTGATAAGTATATAAGTTAGTTCATTTTCAGACTTTGTTCTCAAGTGGTTCTGCATATGATTCCTCAATTGTTTTCTAAATAGTTACATTGTGTAACTGCTCCTTACACCAAGTACCTGGAATTTGTTACTGAATATTCCTTGACCATTATCAAGAAACTTGGAGGTAGAGACAACTAATAGCTGGAGCAGATCTTTGGCAGTAGTTTGGACAGCTGAGTTTAATAATAGATGCCAGCAGATCCAAGGCCTCTCCACATGCTCACATTCTTGCAGAGAGGATTTTTGGGCATGTGCAAGAAACAAATACAATTTTATTCATAGTGAAATAAAGACCACAAAATTGCAAAGATATGTAGGGTAAAGGCTAAGATGTTCTAAACTATCCGATTACAGATAAGAACACAAAGTAAACACATTTCAAAATTGTTCTTTCAGAAGGCTTTGTATTAATTTTAAGAGAGACATGGTGGCCTGGAGTTTCTGTTCTGTTACATTTGGTACTTCAATGCGTTTTTCCCAATAAAAATACTTTCAAAATTCCATCTCCTTGGCTAAACTTTTGATCACCTCAGTTTACTCTTTACACAATAGGTCAGCACTTCTTCATTCCTATTTACCTTTCTCTCCTTCTATTTCCCCAACCATTGTAAGGTTGTTATAGAAGTTCAAATTGTACATATTGTCACAATGCAATCTCGCACAAGTTTCAGATCTGTTTTTACATTCCTCTTTCACCATTCCCAACAAAGGGCCATTTCCTCTGGCCCATGCCATACAGTTTCACTACACTATACCTCATATAATCTAGATGTTGTTTCCCATTTCAATATGCTGTGATTTATAAATGATAAACGTAAACGGTCTCGCAGTTCCTGCTGAGGTCATGGTTGTTTCAGAGTCTGGGGTGGGGTGACAGGCAGTAGTTCAGGGTTAGAGCATCTACCTATAATGTGGGAGAGGAGATGCCCATATGAATAAGGTGGTTAAGTAGGAAAGTAATATCTGTACATTCTTGCATGCATGGTGTTGCACTGAAACACAAATTCAAGGCCAAAATGATTTTTATCCACCCACGCATCTGTCACCTCCTCCAATCCTACATCAGTGTGTGCCTGCTGTTTTTCTGGTATGGTCTCCTTTAGTGGCCCTTTTCTTTCACTCCATTTCAGTTGAATGATCTGCTTATGTACTGGTCTTAGAAAAAGAAAAATCCTCCTTTACAACCTTATTCTCACTTTCAAAAGCCACCACAATGTCTAATTGTACAAAACAGGCCTACAGTCAGTTCTGCTATAACATGGCAGTTCCATTCTCATGCAATCCTGTGTTATAAGAATAGCACCACCATTTAAACTAATGGGGCCAGAATCGCGTTATAATCAATACATGCTTTAAAATGTCACTCTTTCGAAACAGTGTCCCCAATTCGTCAATCATGTTATAGTGAATTTGTGTGAGTGAAACGTGCGTCATAGCAGAACAATCGGCATAGTCAGATCCCTGACTTGTTAACAGTTGAGCAGTTTACTATTGTTGAAAGTGCAATATTGTTGCTATTTATTTTACCGATCACAAGCATGTGCATGTCCCTGCACATCTCTCTACCAATTCCAACAGGGGTTGGCTTCAACTTTTACAAAGTATCACAGGCTTTCAAGTGCGTAACGGTGTGTGATTACAATGTCCTATCAACCCTCTCCAATCTATATCCTTTTCATTTCTCTGCTCTCCCCCAGTAAACACATCATTAATCATAGAATGTTCCATAGTGCAGAAAGAGTCCATTCAGCCCAACAAGTCTGCACTGACCCTCTCAGACCCAGACCCTACCCTATTGCCATAACCACATATTTAGCATAGCTAATCCACACAGGCTGCACATCGCAGAACATGACGGAAAATTTAGCATGGCCAACCTACTGGACTTGACAGAAACCAAAGGGCAGGGACAAACCCCACACAGTGAAGGCCTGAATCAAACCCAGATTCCTGGTACTGTGAAGCAACACTGCTAAGCACTCAGCATGACTTCA
Source organism: Chiloscyllium plagiosum (assembly GCF_037043375.1). Classification (NCBI taxonomy): domain Eukaryota; kingdom Metazoa; phylum Chordata; class Chondrichthyes; order Orectolobiformes; family Hemiscylliidae; genus Chiloscyllium; species Chiloscyllium plagiosum. The sequence goes on along the minus strand of NW_028270162.1, from coordinate 21,915,750 downwards.
CCAAGATGGCAGCACAGTAGGGTGCTCTAGCTGGGGCTCCTCTGCTCCTCTTTTATCTCCTTTCTTTTAAACTTTCTAATTGATGGAGGCAAGTCCTGGAGGCAAGGCCAGGTGCGGGGAGGCAGGGCCTGGACTGGAGGGGAGGGGAGGCCTGAAGGTTTGAAGCCCAGCATGGTCTGGAAACTTGGTTTGGCCTGGTCTGGAGGCTAAGTGCTGGCATGGACTTGGGTGAAAAGGACTGTTGAGTACTTTTTCCCTCCTTTTATTCTTATGCTGAACTTTTATTCATTATTCTTTGAATTTTGTACCAAATACTTAAGTATCTGTACCTAGGTATCTTGTACCTCAGAGAGTGCCATAAGCAACGATTCATTTGAGTGCAATAAAGCTAATTCTAATAAAGCTAATTCTAATTCACTGTACTACCATGCAAGACATCAACTGTGCAATTCACAAAAGAACCAAAGTCCAGAAGTTTGTTCACACAGAGAAGCACAGTATGAGCAGTGTTATCTTTTCTTAAAGAGAAACTGCCCCACAGCCCTTCCTGTATTTATTGTCAGTAAATCTGTATGTGACAATTCAAATTGCAAAGACAAGGTGCATACACTAGAAATAAAACAAAACAAAGATGCTGTGTCTTTAGATTCATTTCATATGCTCTATGTAATAGTATTTCACATCTCACACTGCCATTTCCTATTCCTGGCATCAATTTTATGCTTTCATCAGCACTGTTCAGTAACTTGTTGGTACATGATAAATGGGAAAGAAAAAGTACCAGAGTCGTACACTTTTGACTCCCTTCTTCTCCGACCTGCCTACGGTTCTACATCCTTCCTTCAAGGTTTCAATCAGAAACTGTACTGGGCAAGCCATGGATATTACTCTGTGCTGAACCGGCATGTCAAATGATGAGCAACAGTGGCAAGGAGCTGAGTAAAAACATACCAGCTTCACCTCACAGGTCATGCTCAGAACAAAAGAGTATCTCCAATTCCAAACTGAATTCTTGCAGAACATTATCAAAAAGCTGATCAAACAGAAGTGTGAACCTAGTATTAATACCTGGTACATTTCAGTGTTAATCTGTAACTTGCTTGCAAAAGAAGACTAAGTTAGAGTTCTGTAAACTGTCAGAAGGAACATTTCCAATTCAGCAAACCTACCACAGTAACATTTCAAAAACAGTATACCATCATTGGTTACAATTTCTTGGCTGAGTACAATTTAATGTACACTTGAATAATTAATATGCAAATGGAAATCAGGAATTCATTTTTATTGAAAAAAATCATTCTGTAACTGAAATAAGGAACTTCAAATTTGCATTATTTATTTACATGTGGGCAGAAGTCAATTTCATGCTCCAAAATGAACCCCATAAGCGGTTCAGAAATTTGAGCAAAGTGATTCAGGGAGCTGTCTATATTCTTCTGACTCACTGTTAAGCCACTCAGGAAGTTACTGAGATAGGGAACACTTCTGCGGCTGTGTGTTAATGATGAGCTTGCACGCATCAAAAGTATATTTAGAACTTAGCAGCTAGTTTCATGGCAAGTTATGGAAGTCAACAGTGAAGGACCTGGTTCTGTCAGAATTACTAATCCAAGATTTTTAAGGTGGCAGTTGAAATGTAAAGTGGGGGTATAAATATGATTCCACAGGGACAGAGCAATTCAGCAGTTAAACAAATTGTGTTTCAGACTATATAAATAATACAACTAGAATACTCATTATGAGCAACTGAATATGTAAGTTCTCTCACCTGAGAATAAGGTCTATAAAGTTCAAAGAGCCAGGACTAAAAAAGAGAGAAGGACAAACCATCTAAACCTTCTAAATCAAGCTCCAAAGTTACAGTTCCAAAGTCAACTTTATTCCCCATTGACAGCCTCAGCACATATACAAAGTAAGTATAGGTTTAATGTATATAAAGTAAAACTGCATATCTACAAAATGAGATGCAGTAATCAATTTCCCTTTGTGGAACTTTATACTTTTAGTCAGCTGAGATGTATATCAATTTCATTGATCAGCATATGATTGTAAGAATCAAAATTGACAAAATAAAACCAAATGTTCATTAATTTGGTGAAAAAAAATTCCTCTCCCACCTCTTGCTTGCTGGTTGATCTCAGATAAATTGCAAATAGACTGTAAGATGTTATATGGAAAGAAATCTAGAATGCGAACTGTCATCTTCCAAAATGTATCAAATTTTTTAATCAAATATGCCAGTCAAAGTATAAACCACACTCTATTCAATGGGTCTTCACTGCAAGAACCAAGCATCAAACATCAGGTTTTCAATCCAAAGGGATCCAGATACCGTATCTGTACAGTACAGCAACTTTACACCCTGGCACACAGACATCACGTTCGTAGGATCCAATTTCCTCCAATCACAATAATTACATTGCTGAGATAGGAAAAGGGATCAATTTATTTGCAAGGGGATTATCTGGCCCTGATTCGGCAGCATGATTCCTTTGAAGTTATCTGAAAACAAACTACAAAATTCCTCAGGATAATCCTACACTTTGTGCAGATCTCTTTTTTTTTACATTTTGTATGCTATTTTATTATTAAAACATCTTCTTGGTATTGAAGTGAAATGTTGATCTTAATTCATCACTCAACCAGTTGGTTACCAGTATTTGCAGGCATCAGAGCACATCTACTTCATGTTAAACACATCCAAATCCATCACTCCAAATAGGAGGTGATTCAGTAAAGTACCAACTTTCTTAACTTGCTCCATGATAACATCCACAGGATGACATCAGCTTGATCTACATCATCACATTAAAAGTAAGGCATGATTCAAAATCAAGTCAACAATGCATTTCTGACATTTTGATGAGTAGATGGGTTATTTATTCAAAGCTCCATCTTAAAAACTCAAATTACTAAATTATAGCCTTGCATTTTAACCCAGTTCAACATTAGTTTGATATTGTCATCACATTCACCTGTGACCATAACACAGCACTATTATAAATTTAGCAATGAAATCTAGTTGAAAGCTGTTTGACACCTATTAGGGGACTTTAAGGTTGTCCACAACAATCTGGCTAATCTTTCCCTTTATTCATATGCCATTCATGCAAACATATAGAGCAGGATATAGCACTCCAACGAGCACGACAGTCCTTTTAACAAGGTGTCTACATTGCTCTAAGAAGTGGGAAGCGACAAACAATCCAGCTCACCAATTATAATGAGCCAGAAAACAAGCTTCAGAAAAAGGGAAGAAATGACACACAAATAGTTAATATGAACATATGGATTTTGAAACCACCTCCTGCTTCTCACACATTAAGCACTAAGATGACAGCTGAAGCTGACTAAAACATTTTCCCTGCTTTAGACTTCAGATTTGAATATGGTAAGCATAATCCCCTACTTTGAGGAACACCAGCCGGTAGTACACAGACAGCACACACTCAGAAATTTTCTTGACTACCACCATTCACTTACCCAGATACTCTGGATTGTCCTGCACAGTCCTGGGCAGTAATAGTACTCCATCTCCAGTGATGTGAATAACTCTGTGTGTTTAAAAAAATACAATTCAAATGAGCTCACGCTGCCATCACCCCGTTCACAGTCTGTTTGCGACTTCCTTGTTTAAGTGAGCACGGGGGCAGGCTGAGCAGACATCATTTATTGAACCCAACAGCAAGACAAACACACACATCACACGAGTAGTAGCTTACTTGCAGTGACTGTTTAGTCCCACTCCTACCACCTCCCTTCCTTCAGCAGAGTCGGAACTATATTACAGCTGAATGGGAGATCACGTGATGTATCAGTCAGGAAATGACTGCTACTGTCATTTGACCATGTCTTCAAAGTATAACAATATTTCTAATTAGTTTTTCCTGAAATGTACATAGTTCTTTCGGATGTGTCTAACAAGACTCAAATGAGTCTACAAAAGCACTGGGACACATGGAATAGATTCTGGAGGTAAGCAGGTGTGAAATGGGACATTCCTCTATCCTCATCAGCAGGGTGACACGTACTATGTATAGCATTTTTAATATAAAATAGAAGCAGGATGTATTTGTAAACACTGATAGGAGTGAGCGAGAACAAGAATTGAGCATTCTGCTGCTTACAGTCCAGTTGCTATGCAGAATAGAACAAAAATTGGAATAGTGCTAGGCGACAGAGGGTGGTGGTAGAAGGCTGTGTAACTGGAGGTTGGTGTACAGTGGCATACCACAGGAATCGGGGCTGAGTCCCTTATTGTTCATGGTATATATAAAAATGATAAACAAGAAAGTGTGGGGGTGTTAAGTATGTTTGCAGAGATTGGCTGGGTGGTCGACAGTGAGGAAGATGTTTTAAGTTACAAGAGGGTATAGACAGATTGGTCAAATGGCTGATCAATGGTACACGGAATTTTATACTGATAACTGTGAGGTGATGCGTCTTGGAAGAAGTAATAAGATGAATGGCAGGACACTTGGAAGCTCAGAGTAACAGAGGGATCTTGGGGGTGTTTGTCCAAGATCCCTGAAGGTGGCAGGACAGGGTAATGGAGTGGTTAAAAAGGCATACGGGACCCTTGCCTTTGTCAGTCGTAGCATAAATTATAAGAGCAGGGATGTTATGTTGCAGCTGTACAGGATTTTGGTTAGGACACAGCTGGAGTACTGAGTACAATTCTGGTTAGCACATTACAGGAGGATGTGACTGCATTGGAGGGAAAGCGGTGGAGATTCACCAGGATGTTGCCTGGAATGGAGCATTTCAACGATAAGTGAAGCTGGATGAGCTCGGATTGTTTTCTTTGGAGCAGAGGAAGTTGAGGAAGTGTATAAGATTGAGGGGCATGGACAGGGTGAATAGAAAACAGCTGTCCCTTAGTCGAAGGGTCAACAACAAGGGGGCATAACTTTATAAGGTGAAAGGCAGGAGGTTTAGGGAGATTTGAGGAAAATGTTTTTCATCCGGGGGGTAGTGGTGGAGAATTGAAATGCACTGTCTGGGAGGGTAGTTAAGGTAAGAAACCTCAACCTATAAAACGTACTTTGACAAGAACTTGAAATGTCATAAAATTCAAGGCTATGGGCCAAATGCTGGAAAGTGGGACTAGTGTAATTTTAGAGTAGTTTTTGTCAGTGTAGACCTGATAGGCTGCAAGGCCTCTTTTATATTGTATGATTCCACTAAGATAAGGAAAAATTAAGATAAAGGACTCCTCCTCAGAGTGCTGTGGAATGTTTGTTAAAATTCTACTAATTGGTCTGATTAATCTACTTTAACAGAGAGTGTAAAACAAAGGTGATAATTCACTTTAAAGGTTCTCTACCTTCGCAATGTTAGCATGCCACAGCCACTCCAATGAAATGATAGTCAACCTTGCTATGGGAGGAGCTGGTCATATTATTGCTAGTGGAGATCTATCTGAGCATCTGATCTCAGGCAAACTCTCAGTGGTGATAAGGCACACAATCCTCAAGTATTAAGGGAAGGAAATGTTTCAAAACAACAAACCGTTCAACTGTTTCAAAACTCCAGCCAACAGCCATCTTGAGAAGTAATTTTTTTCACATATTGATATATTTCTTTCAATATTCACATCTAATCAGCTAGGAGAGAGGATACTAAAATTGAAAACTGGACATTTTATTTTGTTTCAAATATTAATGGATCTCCCATTGAGTTGCACATGTGCAGGAAGACAACATAATATTGGGTAATAACCAGGGTTGCATTGTTCCAATAACTAAATACAAGCATAATATTTTTGTACTAAAAGATTGACAATTGCATTGGACATTGGTGGACCTGCGTACACAGCCATGCATAGTAACACTAGCTTGCAGATGAACATCGGGATCAGGGAGAGTGGAAAAGACAAATCACTGGCAACTGTGATTAAATTAGTGTGAGAAGAAAATGTTTCATGAGTTAAGCATGGCGTGATCTTTCACATGCGTGATACTTCATATTGTTTTGTAGAAATTATAACCGACATATATTAACTTGTATGAGGGATTTACTCATTTTAAAACTTACATTATTAAAGTGCTAACAAAAGTTCTGTTAGCTTATTTCCCAGTTAGCTGGAGTGATAAACATACAGAGAACTTTTGTAAAATTCACTACTGGGACGTGGGTGTAACTGGCTGGCCAGTAACACATTTCACTAGTTGCTCGTGATGCCCTTAATGCCAAATCGGTTTAGTTCCATCATTTTTTCATGTATTAATTAGGAAAGCATTTGATGTGTAGGTGAGACAAAACTGGTAAGTGAAATATCTTCAATCATGTATACTATTAAAAATGAAGGCTCTGGTCAATTAAGATGGGCTTGTATTTAATAAATAAGATGAAAGTCTATGAAGTATTGACAGAAAATTCCACAAGTAACCATACTGGTCACAAACACAGATTTTTTAATAAGTGCATATTTTAATTGCACTTTTGAAGACAGAAATTGCTGCAAGTCCAAATAGAGGAACTTACAGAAGGTTACAGATCTCTTGAAAGTCTGTCTGTTGAAGAAAATTAACATTAGTGAGTGATCAAAGACCTGTGGTTTTAAAACTGCATTGTTATTTTTAGTAGGCGAAAATGAGGACGGATGAAGGTCTCTTGCCCAAAACATTGATTCTCCTGTTTCTCAGATGCTGCCTGACCAGCTGTGCTTTTCCAGCACGACACTCTCGACTTGTTATTTTTAGTGCTGAACCATCCAGTCTATAAAGAAATAACAAGTTTTTTGGAGTAATAAGGTACTAGGGTACCGGTAAACACTAAAAAAAATTTCAAAATAACTTCTGGAAGCTTATAAAGAATGCTACCAGCAGCACAAATGAAGAATAACCCAGTGTCTGAAGTAAGAACAACATTTTCAAAATTCAACAAACAAAATTTACTTGATATTGCTGTGGTTTTGGGTATGTTCGCCGAGCTGGGAAGTTGACATCCTCAGTACTTTGGAGCCTCCTGTGAAGCGCTGCTGCACTGTGCCCTCTGGAATTTATTTTGTTCTGTTCCTGCTGCCTCCGGTTACTGGTTCTGGGAGTTTGTTGCTGTGGCCAGTATATTGGGTCGAGGTCTATGTATTTGTTGATGGAGTCCG